>NC_043716.1:26587376-26667550 GCF_006229205.1 Suricata suricatta
GGGGTGGTTATGTTTAAATGAAGTTGCTTTTACAACACCAAAGACTTAATCATCCATTTCCTATATAAAAGGTAGCTACTTTTTTGTATGGACCTCAAGTATATTGTAGTATAGAGGTGGAATTTAAGGAAAGGTACTAAGCAGGCTGTGTTTTAACTTATGGGCAAGTAATAAATTGTATTATGTATCTTGAATGTATCATAGATAAGCTGCCATATAACAATCGCCACCGCAGATAGCTGTGAAATTAGGTGATTAACTAGTTGTTACATAACCTTCTAATTTCTGTATAAGTCTAGTTACATGAAATAGAAGTTGGGGTTTTGGGGGCACCTGGGTGGCTCAGTCGGTTGGGCCTCCGACTTTGGCTCAGGTCAGATCTCACAGTTTAAAAAAAAAAAAAAGAAGTTGGGGTTTTGAGTTTTTACTTCGCTTTCCTTTTTTTTTTAATTTTTTAAAAAACATTTTATTTATTTTTGATACAGAGAGAGACAGAGCATGAGAGGGGGAGGGGCAGAGAGAGAAGGAGACACAGAACTGGAAGCAGGCTCCAGGCTCTGAGCTAGCTGTCAGCACAGAGTCTGATGCAGGGCTCAAACCCACGAACATGAGATCTGACCTGAGCTGAAGTGGGAGGCTTAACCCACTGAGCCACCCAGGCACCCCTACTTTGCTTTTCTGTTTGGAGTGTTAATTGTAACTACTGTAGTGTAAATGTTGGAAAATAATCGCATATGTTAAAAAAATAAGTAAATAAACAAACAAACAAACAAAAAAAGACTGAGCTACCCAGGCGCCCCATTAAAAAAAAAAATGAGTTGGAGCACTTAGAAAATTATTTGAGAAGATATTAAGAGTCTTTACTAATTTATATCAGCAAAATAGAGCTATATTAACTATGTTGAAACATACTTTTAACTGCCAATCAAAAGTTTTCTAAGCAGTTTTACTAGGCCCAGTGAAATAAGTGGATCTTAATTAGTTATTAATAGTACAATTGCCATATTTCCACCCAAGGTTATAACTTGTGTGATTCACTTAAGCATTTTAATATATCCACCAACCAAGTTCTTCTTTAGTATACTTGGCATCAGTTTCTCAGGATCACTTGTAATTGTGGTCTAAAAGAATCTGAGTTTAATCATTGGCTCAACTTATAATATGGAACAGCAGCATAATGTAATCAATCAGCTACACTTGAACATCCCTTCCCTGTGTAGCACTTTTGCTTTTCCCAGGGCTTTCCCAGGCACCAGCTTACTTGATCTTTACAATTACCTTCTCAAGAGGGAGGGGACAGTAGGTATTTTTACAGTTACTATTGGACAGAACCAGAAACAGATTTTGAACATTTACATGATTCCGGCTGATTTTCACAGGAATTCCAGAATACAATCATAAAAGTCATAAAATAGCGTTCCCATCTTACGTAAGGAGCCTCTGTTTAATGTACTTTAAATTTTTTTTAATGTTTATTTTTGAGAGACAGAAACAGAGCACAAGTAGGGGAGGGGCAGCGAAAGAGGGAGACACAGAGTCCGAAGCAGGCTCCAGGCTCTGAGCTGTCAGCACAGAGCCCAAAATGGGGCTTGAACACATAAACCACTAGATCATGACCTGAGCTGAAGTCGGATGCTTAGCCGACTGAGCCACCCAGGTACCCCTAATGTACTTAAAAAAGTATTGATGTCAGAAGATTTGCAGGGGGTGGGGAGGTTGTGTTTGTTTTTTCTTATAAGATTGCTTGCTTAGTGGGAGAAAATTTGGAAGCTTGCAAATGTATAAAGAAAAAATGTCAATTGACTTTAGAATTCTATAACCCAGATTTAACTTAATGCAGTGAACATTTTGCTGTTTCCTTCTAGATACACTCTCCTGTCCTGTATTAATGTTTAATTTAAAAGTTGGGTGGTGGGTGTGGCACCTGGGTGGCTCAGTAGGTTAAGCTTCTGACTTTGGCTCAGGTCATGATCTCACGGTTTGTGGGTTTGAGCCCCGCATCAGGTTCGGTGCTGGCAGCTCAGAGCCTGGGGCCTGCTTCAGATTCTGTATCTCCCTCTCTCTCTGCCCCTCCTCTGCTTACGCTCCCTTGCTCGCTCTCTCTCTCTCTCTCTCTCTCTCTCTCTCTCTCTCTCGCTCTCTCTCTCACAAAAATGAGTAAACGTTAGAAGAAAATTTAAAAAACTTTTTAAATATTTTGATTTTTGAGAGAGAGAGAGACAGTGTGATCTTATTCCTATTTGTATATGCAGAGAACATTTCTTTTTTTTTTTTTTTTAACTTTCTTTAAAGTTCATTTATTTGGAGAGAGAGCATTCATGTGTGCCAGTGGGGTTGGGACACAGAGAAGGGAGAGAAAGGGTCTCAAGCAGGATCTGTGCTGTCAGCACGGAGTGTGGCCCCTTGCAGGGCTCAATCTGACAAACCTGTGAGATTATGAGCTGAGCCAAAATCAGGAGTCAAGGCCTAACCACATAATCCACTGAGCCACCCAAGCACCCCTGCAGAGAACATTTCTGAAAGGATACTTGTAATAGTAGTTGTTTTTGAGCAAGAGAACTGAGGATATGGAACTAGGAGACTTTTTTCCTTTAAAACCTTTATTTATTTATTTTTAACATATAATTTTTTTAAATTTAAATAGTTTATTACCAAGTTGGTTTTCATATAACACCCAGTGCTCTTCCCCGCAAGTGCCCCTCTCTCCACGACAATCACCCCTTTCCCCTTCCCCTCTCCCTCCTCAGTCCTCAGTTTGTTCAAAAGTCTCTCATGATTTACCTCACTCCCTCTCCCCAGCTCTTCCCCCCCCTTTCCCCTTCCCATGGTCCCCTATTAGGTTTCTCCTGCTATTTATTTATTTAGAGTGCAAGCAGAGGAGAGGGGCAGAGGGCGAGAAAGAGAGAATCTCAGGATTTCATGCTCAGTGCAGATCCTGATATGGGGTTTGATACCATAGCCATGAGATCATGATCTGAGCCACAATCAAGAGTTGGAGTCTTTTTTTTTTTTAATGTTTTTTATTTATTTTTGAGACAGAGAGAGACCTCATGAGCAGGGGAGGGTCAGAGAGAAAGGGAGACACAAAATCGGAAGCAGACTCCAGGCTCTGAGCTAGCTGTCAGCACAGAGCCTGAAGCAGGGATCGAACCCACGGACTGTGAGATCATGACCTGAGCCGAAGCCAGAAGCCGGGTGCTTAACTGACTGAGCCACCCAGGTGCCCCTCAAGAGTTGGAGTCTTTTTAAAAAAATTTTTTAATGTTTTTTTAAAATTTATTTTTGAGAGACAGAAAGAGACAGTGTGAGCAGGGAGACACAGAATCTGAAGCAGGCTCCAGGCTCTGAGCTAGCTGTCAGCACAGAGCCCTACGAGGGGCTTGAATCCACGAACCGTGAGATCATGACCTGAGCCGAAGCCGGATGCTTAACCAACTGAGCCACCCAGGCGCCCCAGAGTTGGAGTCTTAACCAACCAAGCCACCCAGGAACTCCTAAAGATTTTCTTTTCTTTTTTTCTTCCTTTTTTTCCCAAATACTTTTTTTTTTTTTAGTTTATTTAATTATTGTAAGAGAGAAGGAGACTGTGAGCAGGGGAGGGACACAGAGAGAGAGAGAAAATCCCAAGCAGGCTTAGCGCTGTCAGCACAAACTCAACATGGGTCTTGATCCCATGAACTGTGAGATCATGACCTGAGCTGAAATCAAGAGTCAGATGCTTAACTGACTGAGCCACTTTTTTTTTTTTTTTTAATTTTAAAGTAGGCTCCACACCCACTATGGAGCTTGACCTCATGACCTCAAGATCAAGAATCACATGCTCTCTCACCTGACCCAGTAAGGCACCACCACCACCAGACTTCTTTCTTATCTTTCTTCTCCTCAACTTCCTCCTCCTTTTTCATTTTGTTTCTTTTTCTCTTTCTCTTTTCCCTTCTGCCTTCTCTTAATTGTGTTTCTTTTTCACAAGAACCACAATAAGCTCTCCATGTGGTCCTGATGTGTAGCCAGGTTAGGAAACCACAGCTATATATCACATAGGACTGTATCCTGAACACAATAATGCCACCCCTTTATGTTTCCAGTGGTTTATTAGTTTGGTGACATTTTCCTGAGTGGCAGAATTTTTTTTAAGTTTATTTATTTATTTTGAGAGAGAAAGCATAAGCAGGGAAGGGGCAGAGATAGGAGAGAGAATCTCAAGCAGGCTTAGTACTCTCAGCCCAGAGCTCTATGTGAGGCTTGAACTAACAAACCATGAGATCCTGACCTGCGCCGAAACTAAGAGTTGATGCTTAACCAACTGAGCCACCCAAGTGCCCTGTAGATTCTTTTTATTTTTATTTTTTATTATTTTTTTAAGTGTTTAATTTTGAGAGAGAGAGAGAGACAGAGTGTCAGCAGGGTAGGGACAGAGAGACGGAGACACAGAATCAGATGCAGGCTCCAGGCTCTGAGCTGTCAGCACAGAGCCCAATGTAGGGTTCAAACTCATGAATCACGAGATCATGACCTGAGCCAAAGTCGGATGTTCAACCCTAGTGAGCCACCCAACGCACCCCTATGCACTATAGATTCTTGATCATATTGCTTGTGCCAAGATTTTGCGGGCCTCTACTGTGGGATTTGGGACATAGAGACATTCTCCCGAGAGAGAGATGGTGTCTGGTTAGGTTGTACTTCAGCCTGACCTCAAGACCCTACAGACATGAAGAAATTGTTTCAGAGCAGCCAGTATCAAAGGGCATTGGGAAAAGGAACACTATATTTGGAACCAGACCCATACCTTGGTATGAATTTCAGCTTTGCCCTTTTGTTTCCTTATCTATGTGTTGGAAAATGATATCACCTTGAAGGGTAGAGGTAAGGGTGGAAGAAGAGGATGTGGTTAAAGCTCCTGTTGGCAAAGCCTCACAAATGGTATTGTTATAATCCTCCTCCCAAAGGCTCCTTTGTAGAAAGAGAGCTTTGTGTCACCCATTGAATTTCCCCACCTTATACTGCCACTTCCCCCTCCAGCCGCTGCTTTGATGGGAGCACCCCTGTTCATGCAGCAGCATTTTCAGGAAATCAGTGGATCCTCAGTAAACTTCTGGATGCAGGGGGTGATCTTCGACTCCATGACGAGAAGGGTCAAAACCCACAGACCTGGGCCCTAACGGCAGGGAAGGAGCGCAGCACTGCGGTAAGGCTGGGCCCACTCTGTAGCCACAGCCAAGCTGTGGGGCCAGGAGCCCAGAGGGGCAGGGGCTGATCCTGGGGACAGCCCAGGGCTTGCAGTGGCCTTGCTATTGGCACTGGACACACAGGCCTAGGTTGAAGCAAGTACCCAGATATCAAACCTCAGACAAGTTTAGTGACTTTTCTGGTCATCCATTCAGTGAGGAGGGAGAAGAGAGTTTGGTTTGGTTTTGTATTTTTAATGTTTATTTTTGAGAGAGAGACCACAGGTGAGCAGGGGAGGGACAGAGGGAGAGAGAGACACAGAATTCAAAGCAGCCCCCAGGCTCTGAGCTGTCAGCCCAGAGCCCGACGAACGACGTGGGACTTGAACTCACTAACTGTGAGATCATGACCTGAGCCAAAGTCAGAAGCTTAGCCAACTGAGCCACCCAGGTGCCCCAGGAGGGAGAACAGTTGTAATTTTGGCCCTTAACTAGCGGTTACTGCATATCAGAGGTTCTGAATTAGATTAGTTCAGAATTAAGTCATTTAATCTTCACAACAACTCTGTCATGTAGGTGCTATAATTATCCCCATTTTACAGTTGAGGAAATTGAGGCCCACTGACATTATGTAACCTGCTGAGGCTGCACAGTGGCAGGTGTGATGTGTTCAAATGTGGTCTAAATAACATAACAGATGTAAAGCATAAAGTGCATGCACAATATTTGGCATGTGTAGGGAGGAGGGAAGTGGGCACAGTTCTCCCTTCCCTTCCCCTGGTTCTCCAACTCATTAGCTGTTGGCCTTGGATAAGTAATTTTGCTCCTTCTGCTTCAGTTTCCTCATCTGTTAAAGGAGGAGAGTTGGAGGAAATTACTGCCAAATCACCTCCCTGGAAACATTCCATACCTATAAAAAGTCACTTGGGCCCTTCTTCCTCTTCCAGAGATTTCCCTGTCAGGGGTTCCCGGTTCCTCAGCTCATTAATGTCAGACTCTTCCAGTTGCACTGAAGGCCAGGGAAGCCACTAGTCACTCCAGCACTGAGCGTCGTCTTCATGCTGTTGCAGATGGTGGAGTTCATGCAGCGCTGTGCCTCGCACATGCAGGCCCTCATCCAGGGCTTGTCCTATGACCTAAAGAAGATCGACTCCCCTCAGCGTCTCATCAGTGGCTCAGCCCGGTTTGGCGGCCTCATACAGGGGTGAGTGCTGCCTCGAGCCAAGTGGAGCATTCGGCGGGTGTCACCCCAGCCTTTCTTGTAGGAGCCCTGCACCATGGGCCACCATGGTCCCCTCTGTGTTGGTCCCCTCCAGTATCTGGCCCACCCTAAGCAGGTGAGCTCTGAAGGAGAGGATATGGCCACTTAAAAACGTGTCCAGAAGAGCACCTTCAGCTGTCGTGCCCCTATCCAGGAATGCCCAGGGGAATGAGTTCTGGGCTTTAGTGGGAACTACCCTGTGGTTAGCAAAGAAAGACAGACTTTTCAGATCTGAGGCGCCCAGCAGAAAACTTCCCAGCAGAGCAGCCAACTGGCTTTTTTGTCCTCTCCCAAACCATGGAAAGAGCCTTCCTTTATCTCTAAGGCTACAAAAGAACACAAATCCTTAGCCTAGTATCCTCAGGCAGTATCAAGCTAGCCTGATTTGCTGCTAGTTGGAGGGCAGCTCACCTACTACCCCCCCATCACAGCTGCAGGAGGTGGGCTTAGGCTTATCTCCATGCTCAACTGCCCAATTACTTAAAATTCTTAGGGCTTAAAATAAAACAAAATAAAATTCTTAGGGCTTTGTTGATTCAGGGTTTGTATCCAGAGAATCCTTTCCATTTTGATTTTCTCTGATGCCATCACTTCCTGTAATCAGGGTTGCAAGACTTGTCACACTCTAGCAGACTTCCTTGTCCTGTCCTTCCCTGCACAAGTCTTGGTTTTCTTCTGATAACCTGGGTGCCCTTGGCTTCTCAGGAAAGATGAGTTAATTCCCTTGAGGTCCAGTTACTTCTAACTGCTCCCCCTGCTGCCACTCTGGCAGCTCTCTGCTAAAAAGCCTTCAGGGCATTCCCCATAGCTATCAGGATAAACTCTCACTTCTCTCATCAGACCTTGGAGGCCCTGCTGGGCTCTCCTCCTTGCCTGTCCCTGCCCCTCCCCTTTGTGTGTAGTTCCCTCATTCAGAGTTCGGAGAGACTTGTCCCAGTTTGTAATTATTTATATGTGTTCTTGCCTGTTTCTAATAAGACTGAACACTGCCAACTGAGAAAAGGAGGCAGAACTGAACAAGAAATAAAGGCTTTTATTTGGGGTCTCAGAATTGCAATTCAGGGAGCTCAGATTCTGGTAGCAAGCAGAAAAGTGGAGAAAAGTGAGCCTTTTTTATGAGAAAGAAGAAGGGGGCTTATTGTAGAACTTAAAGAAGAGAAGAGGAAAAAGCCTGTTAACTGGTATTAACTGCTTGAGTTGTTTTTGATTACTCTCTATTTTAATTGGTGCCATCAAATAAAATTATTCTTGTTGTGCATTAGTAAACTATTCTGTCTTAAAGTTCATACCAACAGTTTTATGACATGAATGCCATTTGTTCTGTTGAATTTTATGGGCAACTGCTTTGTAAAACTATTGCCACTTCTGGCCGGGTTCAGGAGTTCAGGAGTTGGACTTCTGAAGGAAGATAGAACTTCAGAACGGAGTCTCTCACATCCAGAAATTTTATACAGTTCCACATTACCAAGAGGACAAGGCCTGCATGTGTCTTGCTCACCACCACTAGCCCTTCATTGCTTGTTGGATGGTAGGGCTGAGAACAAGGTGAAGGGGGTACATGGGCCAGCCTAAAGGAAAATCCAACTTAAATGTTGAGAAACTTAAAAAGTTTCAGTTACTAATCTAGACATAGCATCTATTTTATAGTTAGATGAAACATCCTTTTTTAATGGGGTTAGACCACACAGTAGTTAATGGAAAGCAGAGTGGAAGTACATACATCCCCCCTTTTTAATGTAAAGAAAACACATGACTCCTTGAGATAAGAATTGGACCTGTGAGTGAGGCCATGTCGGCTAAGATTCCTCACAGGTACATGTCTGGTAGAGCCTGGTTGGGGGAAAGAAAAAGCGCTGAATTGAGAAGACAGATGGTTGTATGGTTCTAGATAACTGAGGTCAGCTTCTCAGCTGAATTTACTTAAATAGACATGGTCTGAGAAATTCGGGTAAAAGAGCAAGAAATGTTGATCTGGTTGTAGTTACAGTCGCAGTCCGCTGGAGAACAGCCAGCTCCTCTGCTCAAATGGAGCTCATACCCTTTAAAAAGCCACTCACACACCTGAGAGGCCCCAAATGAGAAGGGCGAGTCTTGCCAGTGGTATCATCCTGTTCTGGTGCTGCTGGGGAGGCCTGCCATTGCTGCCACCTCAAAATCTGTTCCCCTGGTCAGGAAACAGTTGCTGTCTCCTGGATCTTTGAGGTCTGAGCATGTAGGCTCTGTTTCTAGAGGAGATGAAGAATTTGATATTAGAAGGGGGTGTGTCCACTCAGATTATGGTAACCAGCTAGTGTATACTCCATGCTGGGCTGCTTTGCGAGTGAAGGGGATGCTACCAGGAATGACGGTGGAACATTACATATAAATTGGGATGTCCAGTTTACTTCAGTCCAAACTGCAGAGTCTTCATTTAAACCTCACAGCAACTAAAAGTGAGGAAGGGACAGCCTGGCCCAAGTTGCCAATGAGATAGAGACTAAAAGTATCTCTGAAAGCAGAAGTAAAGAATTTGCTTCTGTTTATGAAAAGTGGGCACATGGAGCCTCACAGAGCTGATGTTGGGTGAGAATGAGTATACAGTGCTACCTCAGCTCCTTTGCCATTTGCCAAGGGAGGGAAAATGGCTCCAGCACTAGCAGAATGTTTTGTCCTTCAATCTGAGCCTAAACTACTCAATCAGAAAGCATTAAGTAAGCACCTACTACATGCATGACACCATGCTAGCCTCTGGGAGCCAAAGAAATATAAGCCATACAAGCATACAAGATGCTTGTGTGTTCATGGGGGTCCCAGTGTGCAGCGTCTCAGGGTGGTGTTTTGGGTGTGGTATGTGGGAAGAGCAGTGGCTGGAATGAGCATCAGGGTCTGTCTGGCCTTTCCTCCTGCTCTGTGGCCCCAGGCCAGCAGGTTCCCCCAGTCTGGGCTCCATTTGTCCCATTTATAAAGATAAAAACTGGGTAAGGTATGTCTTTTTTTCTTAAAAAAATATGTTTTGATTCTTTCCACTTTGGCCATCTGAACTCATCATCTTTTGCTGCATATTGAATGCAATATTCAATATTTGAGCCTCCCAAACTTAGCAGTTTCAAACAGCAATAAATGTTTGTATTTCACACAATTTCTGTGGGTCAGAACTTAGGGAATGCTTTAGCTTTGATAAAAAGTCAAGTAGTAAAGACAAAATGAGCTACACATTCTCATAGCTTGGTTCAGCATTGTTCCTCTGGATATGGTTAATTCTTACTTTTCTTCCTTTTAAAAATACTTCTAGAAACCCTAATGGCTCCCCTAACCGACTGCTTAAAGCTGGAGTCACTTCTGCCCAAAAGATCTACAGCTTTGGCTTTGGGAAGGTAAGAGGTTATCACTGACACCTACAAGCATTTGTAGGGCCAACTGGAAAGCCAGCTGGCCCTGGCTCTGGCCCCTCTTCCCCCAGCTTTGTCTAACTCTTCCTTCCTTGGCCTCTCCAGAGTGTTATGTTTCTTCTTTACAACTTTTGCAGGACAGATAACTCTTAGTGTTCTTGTTCTTACTGAAAAACGGAGAAAGCCCTGGAAAGTTCCCTTGAATGAACTTGGGTTAGATTTGGGGAATTTAGAAAATGATCCTTTGATCAGTTCCCAGTGAGAGCCCTCGACTTGTCTCCCTGAAGAGAAGCTGAGAGCTAGGCTGACCCCTGGGATCTTTTTTATGGTTGACTTGCTCTCCATAATTTTTTGTTGGAATGCCTTTAAGGCATGGAGATTTTGAACTGAGAAATGTTTTGAGGGAAAATATCTTTTAGGTTCTTGGTTCTGCCCATCAAAGAGAGACATTTGGGAATGTAACTGGGTGTCTGGGTGATGTTTAGTCCCTAGCCCTGCATCCCTAACCCTAGGCAGCCTTGGGTGGGAAGGAGAGAGCAGGAATGTTGGCTGCACATGGGTCTGGGTTCTTTGGGGACACAAGAGGCCCCTGAGCTGCAGCCTGGTACTGCAAGCAGGTGTCTGACCTCTCTTTATGAGCCTTGGTTTCCTCACTGGTAAAAGGGAAAGAATATTACAACCTTGCAGGGTTTCTAGGCAGATGAAAGATAGTACAAATTAAAGAATAATGTCCAGGGATGCCTGGGTAGCATCCTCAGTTGAGTGTCTGGCTTCAGCTCAGGTCATGATCTCACGGTTGGTGGGTTTGAGCCCTTACACTCGTTTTCTCTCTCTCTCTCTCTCTCTCTCTCTCTCTCTCTCTCAAAAATAAATAAAACATTAAAAAAAAAGAATAATGTCCAGTGCATAGGGGAATTCAGCAACTTGATAAATATAGCAGCTATTGTTATTTTTAGCTAGCACAGGAATCTGGGGGCATTTTACTTTTCTTCTTTTCTCCCCTCAGTTTGAAACTGTGCTCTGCTTTCAGTTTTATCTCACAGGGGGAGCACAGCTGGCCTACCTGGGATCTCTTCCAATAATTGGAGAAAAGGAAGTGATTCAAGCTGATGATGAGCCTACCTTCTCTTTCTTCAGTGGCCCCTACATGGTCATGACCAAGTAAGCAGAAGCTGGCCAGTGGGAGGTCTGATTTAGTCCCACAGGAAGGGTGGGCTTCATGTGATTTCCTTATGTGTGGAGGGTTTCTCCCCAAACACAAGGAAACACTGAAGAATAGATATCTAAATCAGGTTTCTCAACTTCATGTGATTTCCTTATGTGTGGAGGGTTTCTCCCCAAACACAAGGAAACACTGAAGAATAGATATCTAAATCAGGTTTCTCAACCCAGACACCATTGGTGTTTTTGGTTGGTATCCTTTGTCATTGGGGGCTATCTTGTGCAGTGTAGGATGTTTAAGAGCATCTCTGGTCTCTGCTCACTAGATGCCTGTATCAGCCTTCGCTGACCCCTTTCCCCGGCTGTTGTGACTGAGACATTGCCAGATGCCCCCTCCCCCTCACCCCACCCCAGAAAAACTTATCTAAAGGATTTCTCATGATGTTGTTCTAACCTCTCTGTTTTCTTTTTTTTTAATGAAGTTTACTATTTTGATCATTTTCATTTATTTATTCATTCATTTATTTATTTTTGAGAGACAGAACACAAGTAGGGGAGTGGGAGTGGCAGAGAAAGAAGGAGACAGAATCCGAAGCAGGCTCCGGGCTCTGAGCTGTCAGCACAGAGCCTGATGCGGGGCTCGAACTCACAAACTGAGATCATGACCTGAGCCAAAGTTGGATGCTTACCCGACTGAGCCACCCAGGAGCCCCTAACCTCTCTGTTTTCTATAGTTAGAGGCAGCTTAGTGGTAACTGGCCTCTGATATAGGCCAGAGAGTATTGATTGAAGCCTTTGTGGAAGTCAGAATGGGAATCAGCTACAGCTCTCACCAGCCTACTGCAGGAGGCAGGGAGTGGGGGTGGGGCAGCAGTAATGGGATTTGTCTATGACAAAAGTCCCTGGGGTATTCTCAGTCCCCAGAGACCTGGCCTCTGCAGGGTCCTGAGAGTTGTTTTGGCCAAGGTCTCTTAGCCTTGCTTGAGCTTGGATGCTTCTTCCCTGCCTAAAAAAAACACCTTTCCAAAAAGGCCTCTGCCAGACTCCTGAGGCCCTTTATCCCCTACAGATACACCCCTTGTTTCCTGTCTGTGCCACAGATTTGTTGCCAGGTCCCCCTTCTTCTCTGTTGTACTGCTGTGGTCTTTGTTCAAGTCATTAGTGCCTCTTATACAGACCGGCTTCCTAGCCAGTTCCCCATTCTCTGACCACCTCCCTACCATTCCCCACATTGATGGTGCTGTGCTGTCAGCACAGAGCCCGATGCAGGGCTTGAACCCATGAACCATGAGATCATGACCTGAGCTGAAGTCAGACGCTTAATAACAACTAAGCAACCCAGGTACCTCTAATGCTGTTGTCTTTCTAAAATGCAAACCCAGGGGCACCTGTGTGGCTCAGTCGCTGGTTGAGCGTCCGACTTCAGCTCAGGTCATGATCTCATGGTTTGTGAGTACAAGCCCCACATCGGACTCTGTGCTGACAGCTCAGAGCCTGGAGCCTGCTTCGGATTCTGTGTCTCCTTCTCTCTCTGCCCCTCCCCTGCTCATGCTCTATCTCTCTCACAAAAGTAAAATAAATGTTAAAATTTTTTTAGATAAATAAAATGCAAACCTGGGGGCTCCTGGGTAGCATCCTACTCTTGATGTCAGCTCAGGTCATGATCTCATGTTTTGATTCATGAGATCGAGCCCCACTTTGGGCTAACAGCGTGGATGCTGCTTAGGATTTTCTCTCTCCCTTTCTCTTTGCCCACTCCATGACCCCAAATAAATAAATAGGGGCGCCTGGGTGGCTCAGTTGATTGGACGTCTGACTCTGATTTCAACTCAGGTCTCACAGTTTTGTGAATTTGAGCCCAACATGGGTTGATAGCACAGACAGAGCTTGAGATTCTCCCTCTTTCTCTGTCCCTCTCCCACTTGCACTGTGTCCCTCTAAAAATAAATAAAATAAACTTTAAGTAAACAAATAAACAAACATTAAAAATTTTTAAAAATGCAGACCTAATTGAGTCATTCTTCAGTGACTTCCTGCCACCCATACTAAGTTCCAGAGGGTGCTTTAGGACTGAGGGCAGGGGAAGGGAGGACCCAGTGCTGCAGGGTGAGGGGTGCTTTACAGACTCTGTGTATGCCACTTCTCTAGTCTTTGGCTGGGAGAGCTGCTCATTCCCTGCTGCTCACACTTTCTCCTGCCCTTGTAGCCTGGTGTGGAATGGGAGCAGGGTCACAGTGAAGGAGCTGAGTCTCCCCACCCACCCTCACTGCAGCAGACTTCGGCTGGCTGACTTGTTAATTGCAGAGCAGGAACACAGCAGGTAAGAAGGAGGCCCAAGGGCCTGGTGCATTACAATCCAGGTGTCTTTACAGACCCAAGTTCAGGGCTATACAGTGCTGTTGCAGGGGTGTGGAGACCAGCCCCCCTCACCCTCAGCATTTCCTGACTGTTGGAATGGGCTCATTTGACTTCTAAGGGTTACCAAGAGAGAGAAAGGGGAATTAATGGGTAGCCTGAGGGGTGGGGATGGTGGTGCTGAGGGGCTTAATTCTGTTAGCTGATTGACTCCCCATAACCCATCTCTCTGATGGTCCAGCCTCCAGGCCAGCAGCCCCTGAGGCCCACCCCCTTTTTGGCTCTGTGCCCAACAGGACAGCATGCACAGTCCTGTCTTCATAAATGATGGCAGTGCATGAGATCCACACAACTGAGGAACTGAGTCTCCACATTGAGGACATGCCCATGGGTGTACCTTAGTACCTGAGGTTTCCTATGGCTCCAGGGTTAATCCTTCAGCTCTTGCTAAGGCAGGATCTTGATTCATGGTATCACACCAGGACTGCTGAGCGAACGGACCTGGTTCCTTGAGTAAGATACTTAGCCCTTAGCCCCTGCAAGAGATGTATCAGAGGCCAACCTCTTCCTTTTGGGGAAAATCAGCCTAAAGGGACCCCAGGAGGCTGGAAGGATGCATGTACACAATGTGGGCTTTGATGTGAGACTGAGGAGTGTGTGACTTTGGGGAAATTTCTGATATCTCCCTGACCTTGTTTTCCTTATTTCAAAAGTGACTATAATATATTTCATACAGGTGGTTGTTAAGATGGAGATGATACACGTAAAGTACCTTGATCAGTAGCCCATTTTCATTCTGTCGTCTTGTCCTCATTGTTGGTGACTAAGCCCTCAGGGTCTGATCAGTGAGAGACCATAGATTCCCCTGTCTCCCTTTCACCTCACTCATCTCATTTCCTTAGAAAGACATTAGGTACAAATGGTATTTGTTTAGAATATGTTCAAGGGGCCTAGGAGGAAGGAAAGCACTCAGTTTTTCATTATATCCTCCTGCCGTTTACCTCATCTGAAGCTGCTTTTGTTTTGTAGCAAGCTGCGGCACCCCCACCTGCTACAGCTGATGGCTGTGTGCCTGTCACAGGACCTCGAGAAGACCCGCCTTGTCTATGAGCGCATCACTGTCGGCACACTATTCAGTGTCCTCCATGAACGGGTAAATGGCTGTTTTGGGTGGATTTTCTCTTGCTGCTCCCCCCCCCCCCCCCCCGCTTCTGACCATTTTACCCCTTGCTTCTAGCGGTCCCAGTTCCCCGTGCTCCACATGGAGGTGATTGTGCATCTGCTGCTCCAGATCTCAGATGCTCTGAGATACTTGCATTCCCGGGGGTTTATCCACTGCTCCCTCAGCTCCTACGCCATCCACATCGTCTCTGCTGGAGAAGCAAGGCTGACCAACCTGGAGTACATGATGGAAAGGTGAGTGATGTAGAGAAAGATTCCGATCTGGGCAGGGCTCTTCCTCATTGGTGGGCTGAACTGTTAATTGTTGGGGAAAGAGGTTTCCCAAATGCCTTGCCCTGTCTTACCAAGGTTACAGGGACTTTAGGGAAGTTACTCTGCTCAGGACATTATCATTTTAATACACATTTAACAAGCAAAGGGCCCATATTAGCCAATATGTGTAAATGCTCTAACTATTCACATTAAAATTAAAATACTTATTAATTATTAAAATTATTAAAAATTTAAGTAACTTAACAATCCAAGGTGTATTTCTCACTCACATTGCAGTCTAGAGTGTGTGGTGGGGCACTCACTGTGTTCCAAGTTCCTCCCACCCATGGTTCAGCTGTCCCCAGGCCTCAGTTCCCCACTGTGTTCTCTGCATTGCTGGTCAGTGAAGAGAGAACATAGAGGGGCAGCTGGTGTTTAAGGGCCAGTCTGAAGTGGCTATGTCATGGCGTCCCACTCTGTAGTCACCTCCACACTGCAGGGAGGCTGGGAAATGTGCCATAGCTGTGCATCCTGGAAGGAGAGAGGAGGTGATGGGTGTGACGAGCCTCACAATTGGTCGTACCTCCTGCTCCTGGCTAGTTGGGCACTAAGGGCATTCCCTGCCCTCGAGGGGCTCAGCGCAGTGAGGTAGGTGGAGACAAAACAGCACCCTCATTCAGGGGTTGGTGGGTGGGCTTCATTTCCTTCTTGGCAGGAGTCAAAGTCCTCCTGAGAGTTGGGGGCACGCACTATCTCCTGCCCCTATGTTCTGGAAGGCAGAGGATCTCTCCTGTTCTTCCTTGCTGTCTGCTATAGTTCTGCTCTGCTGTGAAGCTTTAGCCACGGGGCAGACCTAATGTTCAGACTTGCCTACCTTGGCTTGTCTTTGCCCCCACCTAGCCACCAATCACTGAGGCTTTGGCTCTCTTCTGATCATTCCTTGTCACATATCCTCAACTGTATTTTTCTCACTTTGTGAAAAGCTCTATGATGATAGGGATTTCTGGGGTTTGTTTTTTTTTTTAATGTTTTGTTTATTTTTGAGAGAGACAGAGCACAAGTGGGGGAGGGGCAGAGAAATAGAAAAGGAGACACAGAATTGAAGCAGGCTCCAGGCTCCAGGCTCCAAGTTGTCAGCACAGAAACCAATGTGAGGCTTGAACCCATGAACTGGGAGATCATGAAGTCAGAAGCTTAACCAACTGAGCCAACCAGGCGCCCCAGGGATTTCCGTTTTATCCATTGCTGTATCTCAGATGCCTAGAAAGGTCTTCATCTGGTTGGCACTCAGCAAATGTTTTTTGAATGAATGAAACAGAAGGACTCACTTCCTAGACCGTGCATGCCTTTAGTCCTTCTAATGGGAGGATTGGTTGTGTTTGGTCCTGTGGACCTTGGTGAAGAGTTTGAATTTTACCCTAAGAATACTGGGATGCTTGAAGGGCCCCCCCTTTTCTTTGAGCAGGATAGTGTCATGGATGATTGACAGGCTAAGAAGGTCCCTTTTGTTCCTACATGTGAAGGAGGGGCAGAGAGGGGACAAGAGAGAGGCAGAGGAGCAGGTAGGGTATAACTGGAGTAGTTGTCATGTGAGAACTGGTAGAAGCCAGACAGCTATCTCCAGTCAAGCTGCTCAGCTTTGAATCAAGTCCATTCTCAGTTCCAGTGAAAACCTTTCAGTGTCTCCCCATTGCCTACAAGATTTAAGTCCAGGCACTTTGCAGAGTTTGGAGGCCTTCCAATGTGAGGCTCTGCCCACAGTGCCAACCTTGTCACTTCCCATTCCCTGCTTGGCCCTCTGAAGCCTCTTTCAGTCTAGGCCACTTCTCAGTGAATAGTTGGCACTAACCTGTTTATCCTCTCAGGCACACCGTCTCACCACACCCATGAAGCGTATAGTGAAGTTCTGGTTCCCACAGTACTTTGCATATTCCTTTCCTCCACAGCTGTGTGTCTGTCCCACCAGATGGTGACCTTTGAGGGGGCAGGGAGGTGCATGTTTATTTTCAGCTCAGGGCCTGCCATGTAGTAAGTCTTCAGTAAATGTTGGGTTAAGTGAACAGATTAGATGATGGGAAAACTTGAAATCATTTAGAATGGAAGTGGCCACTTTGGCTATGTGTTCAGGAACAGTGGAAGCTGAGGCGGACATTTTTGTCTTCCATAACAAAGGCTTTTCAAGAAGGATGCAAAGGAATCCAAACTATTAGCTGGTGGTGGAGCGCCATCTGTTGTTGACACAGAGGTATAACTTTCTTCTGCCCATGCTCCTCTATAAGAAATGGGAATCCTAGCATGAACTAGAACTTCGGAGATGGCCTAGCCCAGCCTTGTCTTTTACAGATGAGGAAACTGAGGCCCAGAGAGGTGAAGAGCTAGTCTGAAGTTACCCAGCAATGGCTAGAACCAGGTGGTAGAGGACGTTTTCTGGCTATTGGGATGGAGGGGCTGAGTCGGGAGGTAACTGAGTAGGAAGGTGTGTGTTTTCTTTTGGGTTTTTTGACCTCAGAATGGAATTTCAGGCAGAAACATCAGTCAGCAAGCAGTTACAGCCACAACAGCACACCCTTCTTTGACAACTGATAACATGAACTGAGATCCAAGAATCCAAAATAACTTTTAGTTCCACATTTATTTTTGGAAATATTCTATTTGAGCTGGTTGGTTTGTTGAATGTCATTGTCAAGGGTAACACTCCATCTCGTGGTATGAAAATGACACAGCAGTTTTTCTTATTCTTCAACTCCTTAATGGAATCTTTAGAGCTGGAATTGTCCTTGTAAGTGGCATCACGTAGCTGTAGCCAAATGTAATTTTAATGATGTCAGAGCTGAAGCTTAGAAAAATAACTCCTCCAGGATGACAGCCAGAAAAGAAGCACCACCCCTGCCCCCACCCCCAACTAGCTTTAACAGGGAAGAAAGGAGGATTGTTAAGAGAAGAAGGCGAGTGGAAGTAAAAGAGAAAGGCTATAAATACTGGTTGTGAGTGACTTATCCCTTGTCAGGACCTTAGACATGCCTGAGAAGTCTGAGAACGTAGTGAGTGTTTTACTTGGAGAAATACTTCGCAAGGTGAAGAACCAAACATGCTAGGTCGTCAGAGTATATCTCTGCTAGGGAAACATTCCATTGCTTTTTCTATGAGGTTGGCATGCTTCTATGCTGTTCATATTATACCAGGCTACATCTCACTATTTAGCAATACAACTGAAAAGTCAATGCCGGTTTTTCTAATTTCATGGTTTCCTGAACTGACTCCCATCTACCGAAAGGTCCACTGGAAGAAATATTATTTAGGGGGGTTTGCTCAGAATCTGAGAAGCCCATCCCATCCTCACATCTGGCCTTTGCTAGACCAGCAAAGAACTTCCGTCCGGTCACTTGCTTTAAAAAATTTTTTTTAATGTTTATTTTTGAGAGAGGGGGAGAGAGAGAGAGAGAGAGACAGAGTGGGAGTGAGAGGAGGGGCAGAGACAGAGGGAGACACAGAATCCAAAGCAAGCTCCAGTCTCTGAGCTGTCAACACAGAGCTTGATGAGGGCTCAAACCCCAAACTGTGAGATCATGAGCTGAGCCAAAGTTGGATGTTTAACCGACTGAGCCATCCAGGCACCCCAAAAACTTAATTCTTTAAAAAAAATTTTTTTTAATGTTTTTTATTTTATTTTTGAGAGACAGAGAGAGACAGCATGAGCAAGAGAGGGTTGGAGAGAGAGGGAGACACAGAATCCAAAATAGGCTCCAGGCTCTGAGCTAGCTGTCAGCACAGAGCCCCACGCAGGGCCCAAATGCACGAACCATGAGATCATGACCTGAGCTGAAGCCAGACGCTCAACCGACTGAGTCACCCAGGCGCCCCCCCCGCCAAAAACTTAATTCTTAATTTAGCAGTCGCTGGTCTTTACCAAATGCCTACCTTAACATTCATATTAATAATTTACTTGCAGAGTGCTTTATGGCTCAGAGTGTTTTCCACATCTAAGGCCTCATTAGATCCTCATGACAGCTGTAGATAGAAATGGGTGCTACCCTCACCTTGAGGACTCTTGTTGGCCCAGAAGATATTTAGGATGCTATGAAATAGTTTTCAAGGAGTCTAGTTGGGATCCAATTGAATTTTTCAAACAAATCAGTGAACCTTTAAGTGCTACGCTGAAAGGGCTTATTTCCAAGAGGGCAGAGTTCAAAATAGGAACGATCACAGGAATTGGAAGACTCCCATAAGGAACTTTCATAAAGCAGATGGAGCTTGAGTGGGGGTTTGACAGAGTCTTAATAGACATTGAGACCCTCATATAAGTTTAGAGATACGTGATATAAAAGACAGGTAAGGTGCCTCTTCTCATGGAGCTGACTCTAGCGGAGGGGAGACAGATAATAAACAGTAAGCAAATGAACAAAACTTTGGATAATATGTGCTCTGACACCAATAAAACAGGACTACAGGTGGCCAGAGAAGGCCTTTCTGAAGGGGTAATTTTCAATCTAATAACCTTTGTTATAAGAAGCAGCCAGTCACCCTAGGATCTCTAGGCAGAGCATAGCTTGCAGAAGAAGCCAGTTTGCAATGCAAAGACCTGAATGTACTTGGTGATGTACTTGTCATGCTGGAGAAGCTCAAAGAGAGCCCCCATGACTTGAGTGAGAGAGAGCCAGATAAGGTGGGAGCGTGGGCAGGGTCCACTCAGGTAGGTTGAAGCAGCAGGCGGTGAGGCTTAGCTCAGGGTGTAGCTAGGTTTCTAGAAGCTAAGAAATTTCCAGTCTTCAGAGGTAGATGTTTCACAGAGGTACTGTATGATGGTCACACTGATCCTTTAAGACATGAGCCTGATGTGTTTCATGTGTTTCCTTCTGTAGCCAGGATGGACGAGTACACAGGGACCTGACTCGAGTGCCACTCCCAACCCAGCTGTACAACTGGGCTGCCCCAGAGGTGATCTTACAGAAGGCAGCCACTGTGAAGTCAGACATCTACAGCTTTTCTATGATCATACAGGAGATTTTAACAGGTAGATCCAAGAACACATTGACTGTGACCAGAGTCTCTACTCTTAGGTTGGATTTTTTTTCCCACAAGAGTTGCTTTTATGAAAATGCAGAACGTAGGAAAAAGAGATTTCTTCAAGGAAACTTCTTTATACTTATGGAAGATATGAGGTGATCTCCCAGAAATCTGTTTTAACCTGTTCTTTGAGACTCTGCAAAGCCAACCTATCCTCCTATCAGTGGTAATGCATTTAATCCAAGCAAAGTTTTTTTTAATGTTTTTATTTATTTTTGAGAGAGAGAGAGAGAGTGTGCGCAGAGGAGGGTCAGAGGGAGAAGGAGTCATAGGATCTGAACACAGGCTCCAGGCTCTGAGCTAGCTGTCAGCACAGAACCTGACATGGGGCTTGAACCCACAAACTGTGAGATCATGACATGAACCAAAGTTGGACGCTTAACCAACTGAGCCACCTAGGCACCCCAAGTTTTATTTTTTAATGTTTATTTTTTAGAGAGAGCATGAGAAGGGGAGGGGCAGAGAGGAAGAGGGACAGAGGATCCAAAGTAGGCTCCACACTGAAAGCAGCAAGCCTAATGAACTGTGAGATCATGACCTGAGATGAAGTTGGATGCTTAACCGACTGACGCCCCAATCCAAGCAAAGTTTTTAAACTGAATATTGCTTCAATGCTTAGAGATCTCTGTGAGGTGCCCTTTAAGAACTCATAAATGAGGGGGAAAGACTGGTCTCTGAGAAATAAACTATGAAGGCAAATACACCTAGGGTTCAGTGTCATCTGACAAGATATGGGAGCCTTTCAGACCTTCAGGACCCTAATGTGAAGGAAGTGATCATGTATCCGAAGACAGAAGGAATCTTTCTGGAGAGGAGAACACACACACAGTGTATTTACATACAGTAAAACCACATTCACTGCAGGGGTAAGTGGGAGTTTCCTCTCATTCAGCAGTGTTTATAGTC
This sequence comes from Suricata suricatta, assembly GCF_006229205.1. Taxonomy (NCBI): domain Eukaryota; kingdom Metazoa; phylum Chordata; class Mammalia; order Carnivora; family Herpestidae; genus Suricata; species Suricata suricatta. The sequence continues at coordinate 26,608,091 of NC_043716.1, forward strand.
TGAGAGGCAAAACCACACCGTCCATGGGAGGAGTGCACTGAGCTACCCATCCTGATGCCAGGTGTGCCGGCAGAGAGCCCATGTGTACATGATTCTGACAGTACTTGTTCCTGTCTCTGTAGCAGGGATTTTCCTGGTAAATGGGTAAAGTGTTTTCTTGTCTATGACTGGATTTCTTTTTATAGAGAAATTAATGTTTAAAAGGGTTGAGTGACTTGACTAAGATTACCCAATTACCCAATTTCACATGATTTCTTCTTTTTTGTAAACCTGATTACTTTATGTTACTCTTTCCTATGACTTTTTCTTTAACAGATAGCATACCCTGGAATGGCTTAGATGGCTCAGTTATTAATGAAGCCATAGTCTTGGGAAATTACTTAGAAGCTGATGTCAGGCTTCCAGAACCTTATTATGATATTGTTAAGTCAGGCATCCAGGTCAAGCAGAAAGACCGAACTATGAACCTTCAGGATATCCAGTACATTCTGAAGAACGACTTAAAGGTAAACTCTGAAGCTGTTAGGACTTTATTTCTTCTTACTTGTCACAGAGGCATAGGGGGTTAGAGATGAGGAAGAAGCTCATTGAAAGAAGTTTTGGAAATCCTCATTTCATCATATCCTGTCTGTGCTCCCAAGGGAGCAGGGAATTGATGAGGGAAGCTGGAGAAGGTTGGCACATAGCAGGGGTATCCTGCAGGCACATAATGCTATTCAGTGACTGGGAGCTATTGTTATTATTTTAAAATTTTGGGGGGTACCTGAGTGGCTCAGTTGATTGAACATCTGAGGCTTGATTTTGGCTCGGATCATGATCCTAGGGCTGTGGGATCCAGCGTGTCTGGCTCCACGGTGAACATAGATTAAGATTCTCCTTCTATCTTACCCTCTGCCCCTCACCCCCACTCACACTCTCTATCTCTCTAATATTAAAAATCTATATATTCATAATAACACTGAATTAGCTAATTTGGGTTACAGTCTACCCACCAGGAGGAAGAGGAAGTTTATTTGATACCTAGATCTGTTTAAAAAATACTAGTGACATTCAGATGATTGCAAATATGTCCTTGATGATATTTCCCTTGTTATAGGATTTTCTCAGAGCCCAGATAACTCAGCCAACAGAGAGCCCCAAGATGCAGAGATACGAACTTCATCGTGATGCCAATGTCTGTTTAGGACTGACGTCAGAACATCTGAAAGAGACCCCTAACTTGGAAATAAAAGAGCTAAAGGAAACGGGTATGGCCCTAACCCACAGGTTAAGCATTAATTGACATGAATGTGTTCCAAGAATTGCAGGCTACAACTAATCAATTCCTCCAGACTGTACACATCCCTTATACTGGGAAAAGATGGATGCCTTAGGTAAAATCAAGATCCATGAAATTACTAAGTTAAATAATTTTGGCTCTATACACCTTGGTTGGATCCAGAACTAAATAAGCATTTTTGCCAGAATAAGCAGTTTATTTCTAATATGATTATTCTTAGGAATTTATTTAATTGCTTCACAAATAAAAATGGTGATTTAAAAAAAAGTTTATTTTATTTTGGGGGGCGTGGGGTGAGAGGGAGAGAGAGAGAATCTCAAGCAGGCTTCATGCTATCAGCATAAAGCCCAACGTAGGGCTCAGTCTTACGAACTGAGATTATGACCTGAGCCAAAATCAAGAGTCTGGTGCTTAACTGACTGAGCCACCTAGGCACCTCCCCAAAATGGTGAATTTTATATTTAAAATTATTACTGCTCATTATAGAAAACTTGAAATCATACAAAGAGGAAAATTACTTGTGATTTTAATTCTGCTACTTAGAAATAATTTATTAATATTTTGATGTTTCCCTCCAAGCTTTTCATATACTTTTATAGCTTTTTAGTACATTTAGAAGTCTTACAATGTAGAGTGGCACCTGGATGGCTCAGTCGGTTGAGCATCCAACTTCAGCTCAGGTCACAATCTCACAGTTCACGAGTTGAAGCCCCATTTTGAGCATGGAGCCCGCTTCAGATTCTGTTTCCCTCTTTCTCTGCCCTTCCCCTGCTCTCTCTCGCTCTCTCTCTCTCAAAAAATGAATAAATATAAAAAAAAAGTTTATTGAAAAGAACAAGAGTTTGAGGGCATTAAAAATAAAAAAGAAATCTTAGAATATAGAGCTGAAAAGGACCTTGCAATCATCTGGCTTAATATTTTAAGAGAGAGAGAACACTAAGGTTGAGAGAGGTTATGGCTCTCTGGATTCCAGAACTTACTACAGAGGTGGAATCAGGCCAACTGACTGTTCTCTCTGTCTCTCTTTGGACAGAGCTGGAGGCCTCCAGAATGCCCCCCACCCTACCCCCGCAAGTTTTCATTACTTTGGCTTCTCCATCTCATTCTCTGCAAGCTGTATATCATCAACCAGGTGCAATGGGTGGTCAATTCTGGTGCTGTTTTTTGAATTATTATTCTTCCCATGATGAATAATATCTTCTGTAGCAGTGTCTTGGCTATTTTTATCAGATGCTCACCGAGAGCATAACTTTAACTGACATGAATATTCAAACTCCGTGTGTGTAAAGAAAGCTATGACTTTAGTTCTTAATATTCGGGGGCCTGTAATTTGCATGTCCTGACACTTTGGCATGAACACATTGTAACTTAAGCTTAGAACATTTTTCCCAGGGTTTGATCCCTCCCCAATTTTCTACCTCAATTCATGTCAAAATAGTAATTTTCATCTGTTAGAAATGCCCCCCCCCACCCTCGAGGAACGTGTCCAGTAGTCTTCCACACCTGGGAAGGGAATGGGAAACTAAAAAGCTTCTTGCTCCATTCTCATGCCACTCAAGCAACACGCCAAGGCTGCTAAGTTGCTACATGTGATCACTTTAATCAGTTGCATGTTGTCACTCTTTCCAGCAGGCAGTTGGCTTCATTCACCCACCGAGAAAGCAACACCAGATCCTCAGGTCCTAGATCCAAGTCTGATGGCCAAGGAGACTCAGAACCAAGATACTGCTTCTCCTGCCTGCTTTGTGATGGAAGAGGCCAGGAGGCCCAGCCCAGGTCAGACTAGCCTCTGCAGCTTTGAAATCAATGAAATCTACTCAGGCTACCTGGACAGGGGAGATGACGAGGAGGAGCCTCCAGGAGCTGATTCATCTGTTGAGGGGGCCGGACCAAGCCAAGCAGATGAACTAAAGTCCATGGAAGAATACTTGGAAAACATGGAGAGAGAGGCTCACTGTTTTTGTGATGAGGAGGAGAGCTCTTCAGAAGCTGACACAGAGCTCTCCTTTGAGGACTGGGATTGGCAAAATGATTCTCTTAGTTCACCCAGCCCACCTGAGCTAGCCAGCGAAGCCAAGGGCAATGGGAGCAATAGGTGCATAACCGAGGGGTACATCAGTAAGTGTGTGCTGAACCTGAAGATTTCACAGATATTTATGTACCAGAATGCCTATTTGCTGAGGAGCGTCCAACAGAAAATTGATAAGCTTGAGATGATACAGAAGGAGCAGGAGGAGTCCAGGTCTTTGTGGGCTTCTTCTAGAGAGTTTACAAACATCTGTGACTTACCTTTAGCCACAGGCCCCCCAGTTTCCACCTATGTTCCTCCTGTCATGCAGTTGCCAGGAGGCCAGCAGCTGGACACCAGTGGCAGTTGCCAAACCCTGACAAGGCCTTCCATGGTGAGAGACTTTCAAGGGGGACATTTTGGTGAAAGGTCCAAGAAAAGAAGTGGCTGTGGCTGGAAACCTGTCACCCAAGTCTCTGAAGAAAGCACTGGGGATCAGCCAGAGAAGAGCCATCAGGTACAGCTAAGTGGGAGGCAGGGCAGCATGAGCAGAATCTGGAACATGGTTCAGCATGGCCCCTAACCCATGATGTGCAAGGACTAGCGTAAATACAAACAACTCATAACAGGTCCTCTTGGCTTTGGGAAATAAAGCCTCTAGGATGGAAGGTAGATACTCTGCATCTCTCATTCCAAACCTAACACACAGCCCATGTTCTTCTTTTTCAATACTGTGCATCGGATATTGAACTATATGAAATTGCTGTCTTATAGGTCAAAATATTCAAGTATTGACAATTTTACATAGTTCAGCTTACTAAATATGGTATCTTGGGCAGGTATTAATCCCCATTCTAAATTATTTATTCATTCATTCACTCACTCACTTATTCAATAAACATTTATAGAGCCAAAGCCTATGCAGTAGACTCTGGAATATGATGATGAATGAGCCAAAGGCTCTACCTATGAGTAGCTCCAGTGTGAGACAAAGAGACCTCGAAGGAGGTGAGAAGATACAATAGGAGCTGGCTTGGGAGGTGTAGCTTGAGGCTTAGTGAGGTTGTAGTTCCTCTGTGAGCTCCCTAAGGCCAGGGTCTGGGTCTTACTCATTCTGTGCCCTAGTAAGGGTGCTTGGCACATAGTAGGTACTTGGTGAATGGTTACTGAGGGAATGAATAAATGAATGAACTTGAACAAGTTCACACATACAGAGCTGGCTGCCTCTTGGATCATGATTTTAGAGGTGGATCAACCCATCATTTTACAGAGTGTGAAGCTCAAATTCAGTGCCTTAAACTTCCTAATATCCAGGTGTTACCAAGATGCGGTTGGGTAGGAAAGGTCAGCCCCATTGGAAAGAGGATTTTTTTTATTGAAATTATTTAGAATTGCTGGCCTGCGGTGATAAAAAGCTGGCCAGCTTTTACTGGGTTTTATTATAGTTTAAAAATTCTCGGCCTATAGGTGCATCCCTTTATTGTCTGCACAGGTCAGACAGCACCCCCGCCCCCACCCCTTACTACACCACTGCCAAGGCACACAGCTGACTAGGGGCACATTTCACTGCTAGTCTAGTGTTCTTTCACTGTGCCCTGCAGAATGTCAGTGAGTCTCCAGCCCTCACTTAAAACATTTGGAAAAGTGTTGGTATTTGTTTTTGTATAAAAAGAAGGCACAAAGAACTTAATTAGCCTCTAATATTTCTGTTTATGTTGAAAATTCAAATTTACTTGAAAACTATTAGAAATAACTTTTCTTGGGGTGCCTGGGTAGCTTAGTTGGTTGTGCATCCTACTGTTGATTTTGGCTGAGGTCATGATCTCAGGGTCATGTGATCGAGCCCTCTGTCAGACTCTATGCTCAGCATGCTTAAGATTCTCTCTCTTTCTCTCTCACCCTTCTCTCTCTCTTTTTCTCTCCTCCCCGTCTCATTCCCCTCTCCTGCCAGCACTCGTGATCTCTCTCTCAAGAAAAAAAAAAGGTCTCTTGTATGTTATGTTTTGGTTATTTGTTGCTATGTAGTAACAACAACAAAAACCCAAACTTTGTGGCTTAAAATAATAATTAAAAAATTTTTTTTTACATTTTTTAGTTTACTATTGAGAGACAGAGAGAGACAGCATGAACAGGGGAGGGGCAGAGAGAGAATGAGATACAGAATCTGAAGCAGGCTCCAGGCTCTGAGCTAGCAGTCAGCACAGAGTCCGATGCAGGACTTTAACCCACGAACTGTGAGATCATGACCTAAGCTGAAGCTGGACACTCAACCGACTGAGCCACCCAGGAGCCCCTTAAAATAATAATTTTGTTATTTCTCACAATTCTGTGGGTCAGGAATAGGACAAGGCTTACCTGGGTGATTCTCTTACTCTGTGTGGCATGTGCTGGGACACTCCCTTGACCATATTCAGCTGGAGGCTGGGGTAGGCAAAAAGGGTCAAGGCCTTATTTACATGCCTGGTGACCTGGCCTCCTTCAAGTGGCCCCTCTCTGCACTTGGCTTCTCATCATTCAATAAATAATCTCACCCAAGCTTCCCTGTAGCATGGCAGCCACCTTCCCAAGCGAAAGCTGAAACTGCCAAGCCTGTTTAAAAACTAGTTCCAGCCCTAGGACAGTGTCAGTGCTACTACTTTCTGTTGTTCAGAGTCACAAGACCAGCCCAGATTCAAGGGGAGGGAAAAAGGTTCTAGCTATCTTGTGACAATGTGGACAAGAAGGGAAGGAATTCATGGCAGGCATCATTGAAAACCATCTGCTAGTACATATGACTATGGATAAAACAATTATACCATCTTGAATTTTTCCTTAAAAAGTCTACTCTGGTTTTCTAGCATAATTGAGGAATAAGGCATTATTATTCCTTATTCCTTATTTCCTAAATGAATTTGTCAGATAATTGAAATTCATTCCTTTAATTTCTCAGTTCTTAAGTTTTTAAACGTTTCAAACAAAAGCATTACAAACTTTCCATTATCCTAAATACTATTTTGAATATTCTCAATATATTCTAATCTTTCCTTGGCGATCATGACATTTTTCAGAACATCTGTTATTTGATGCTCCATAATAAAGTTGTTGCTCTTAGTCCCTGCTAAAGAATCTTTGCCCCCACACAAAGGCCTCTGGAGCTCATACTTTAGGGACCTTATGATCATTTATATGCATCCTCTCACTTTTAGGCATCTTGCTGCCATCCCAACATACCGCATTTGTTGTCTTAATTTGCTGACGGTTAAGAAATAAAATAAACTAAGTTTGTTAAAATTGAAATGAGCAGCTCCAAAAAAATTCTCTCTTTGGGATAAAATAGGCTTTAATTTACTTTTTTTTTTTTTTTAAGGGAGAATGAGTGGGGAAGAAGGGCAGAGAGAGACAGACTGACATAGAGAATCTTAAGCAGGCTCCATGCAGAGCCTGAAGCAGGGCTGGATCCCACAACCCTGGGATCATGACTGGAGCTGAAATCAAGAGTTGGATGTTCCACCAACTGAGCCATACAAGCACCAGTGATTTAAGTTACCTCTATTTCCAGAGTATTTTATCTTTTATTTTATTGTGTTTTATTTTCATAGCATCCCCAGTGGTGGATTCAGATAGATACTATTTCCCCTGTTTTATGGATGAGGAAACTGAAGCACAAGATTCCCTTAGTTTATTCTTAGGAAGGAGTAGACTAGAACCCAGGGTCCCAGGTTCCTGCCACAAATCTTGCTGCCTCAATAATAATATGGGGGAAAGTTCTGGAATTTTTGATGTCTGTTTTGTCTGCTCATTCTTCACTTGCTCCCAGTCTGGACTGGGTTCCTGGGGACCAACATCTCTATGTAAAGACCTCCAGCCAAGAGATGAGTTACTAGACATGAAACATGCAAGGGGACATAATCTTAGTAGGTCTGGTTATTTCTGCACATTTAGCAAGAATGCCTTGAAAAGTAGAATGTGAGTGTGGAGAGAAGAGGAATTCCTTTGTCAAAGCATTGAAACATGTTTACCCTTTTTCAGCTGCCAACTTTTTGTGGGCCTGGAAAACAGGGCGCAAGTGAACCATTGCAGCCCTCTCAAGGAGCCAAGCACAGTTTGGAAAGAAACAGGAGTCCATATACCAGTAGGTGGGTTAACATTTTGTTCTTAGACTCCCATGTGACCCCAAGGCCACTCAATGATCTCCATGTGTCTTGTCACAAAGAGACTGTGAGTGATGAGGAATAGTAACACAGAAACAGATCTTGGCAGGTTTTCTCCTTCAAGTTAGCAGAAGGAACTATATAATAGAAACTTGTAAGAGAAAACATCAAAGGTAAAGGAACTGGCAGGTTAATCAGACAGAACTATCACTTATCAAAGCAAAGCCGCTTGCCTTTCCAAAGCTGCCCAGATTGTTCTTATAAAAAGAGATGCCAGGTATCCCATTTGCCAGTGCTCCAGAAACCAAACTATTTGGAAACCAAGTTTGTTCAAAATAAGCATCCCTGACATCGGAGCAGGGGTTGAATGATATAACTGTTACCATGCAGCCTTTGATTTCCAGCCAAATCAATGAAATAAACTGGCTTCAGCACAAATCACAGGAAGGAGAGCATATGTGTACACTGAGTTTTTAAGAACTTAGGTAAAACAAATTTTATTTTGTATAGGGCATTATTAAAGGGTCAGTAAGTGTGTTTCAAGATAGACTAGCCCATCAATTTTATTTTTTCCTTTTCTGTGGTTAAGTTACTTAATCCATGGCTTTGAAGTCAGTCCTCCTGGAAGGAAGTAACTTTTTGTTTCTCTCCCAGTATTGAGTGAGACTAGCGATAAGAGTTTGCTGTTCCTTTCCTGTTGGCAAATGTGTTCACTAAGGGAGAATCAAGGAGAATGCCTAGACATTTTAGTTCAGTGTGTATTACCTTTACAAAAGAAATTACTGGAGAACCAACTAGCTGGCACCAAAGGGGCTAGAGCTCACATCATTGAGAGAGCAAGTGTGGTGACAGTATAGCCGTTAGATGACAAAGCAAAGCCATAATTGTGGCCTCCCCCACCCCCATTCACCATGTTCCCCCAAAAGAACAAAAGACAGGACAAAGAAAAGTTTGACATTTTACTGCCAATCCACCTGGTCTTTATATATTTTTTAAAAGATATAAAATTATAACTATATATAAATATATATAGGTACTTTTATATCCTGATTTTTCCTCTTACATTAGAAAAAGAGCATTATCCCACATTACTGAAAAACCTCCTGTGAACTCAAATTGCTGGATTTCCCCCCCTTGTTGAATTTTAGGTTGTGTTATTATTTTGTCTGTTTTGCATAGGGCCACAGTGACTTGTCAGTGCAACTGTTTCTGCACTTTGGAATTAATGTCCTTAATAGATTGCCAGACACAGACTTACTAGGTGAAAGGGTTTAAACATTTTAAAGATACTTGACAGCTACTGTCAAATTGCTCTTTAAAGAAACCAATCAGATCTGACCTTTCCAATTCAGTCTTTCTGCTTTCTGGTCCAGCAAGGAAGTAGGGCATTCAAGATAACAAGGATTTCATATATATGCCACAAGTCACACATTTTCAAAGAGTTAGTTTAATAGATGATAAGATACATATGTAATCATGGATATATAGAGGAAAAAAGACTCCCTTGTTTTTCAGATGCGGAAACCTTTGTCCAGGGAGACTAAAGTATGCCAAAGGCAAACAGCTAGTTAGTAGTGGGTGGGGTCTAGAACTCAGTGAAACTAATCTGAAGATCTCTGGATGTTCTTCAGGCTCCCTGGTGCCTTAAGACCTTGCTTACAAATGTTAGTTATTGTGCTGTCACTGATATGCAGGTGGGCCTTCTTTCTTAAGAAAGAATTCTGATCAAAGTGTAGGAACAGTTACCAAACCATCACCTGTGTTCTGTGGCATTGTTGGGGTGGGAGGCTCTGTAATAGCTCAGGGACTAGAAGTCTGTCTGGTGAAACTATGTTTCAATTGTGGGTTTCTTCTACCTCTGAAAATTTTTCCCATCCAAGTACTAACCAGGCCCGACCCTGCTTAGCTTCCGAGATCAGACAAGACTGGGCGCGTTCAGGGTGGTATGGCTGTAGACTGAAAATTTTTCAAGAGTACTTATAGAATCATGAAATCTGAATTTGGAAACTGAAAAAAACCTTAGAGGTCTTCTAACCCAGTCCTTTCATTTCTTAGTCAGGGAAAATCTAAAGAGTCCAGTGCCCAAACCAAGTTGACTCAGCCTAATACTGCACTTTTGCCTGTGCCAAGCCACCCGAAGGGACTTTCAGTGTCATCCAGCCCTGGCCAGGCCTTTACTAGGTAAGGAGTCTTCCAGTCTGAATATTGGGGAGTCTGGCGCTCTCTGGTGGTAGGTAGGAGTCAGTGCAACCCCAGGAATGGCTCTGAGAGTAGAGGAGGGTACTGTAGGTGGGCTAGAGTGGGGCGGGGGGGCTCAGGGTTGTGTCAGGAACTTGAACAAACTAGTATATTTGTGTCTATTCTGTTCCCCTCTCCCCCACTTTATATAATTTAGGATCAGTATGGAATCTATATCTTCTGATATCTGTAAAGCAAAGTCAAGAAATAACAAAGATGATGGAGAGGTACTCTTAAAATGGAAACGTGAGTAAAACGTCATAATTTCTGTTGGGCAAAATGAAATTCAAGGTATATTTCTAACCTGGTTGTTGTCTCTAAGTACACAGCCTGTATTGCACCAGCCTCCCACATTCTTTTTTTCTGTTGGATTATTCCAGTTTAAAAGCAAGGTCTTACTGGGGTGCCTGGGTGCCCCTGTTGGTTAAGTGTCTGACTCTTGATTGGGCTCAGGTCATGATTTTATAGTTTGTAAGTTCAAGCCCTTTTGGGCTCCATGCTGACTGCTTGGAGCTCTCTCTGTCCCTTTCTCTCTGCTACTCTCCCTCTCTCTCTCAAAATAAATAGATAAACTTAAAAAAAACACATTAAAAAATAAAAGCAAGACCTTTCTGACTACAAATATTTTTGGAAGGAAATATTTTTTTCTTGTTTTCTTTTTTTCTACCACCTAGTCAGAAAAGATAAGCTTTTATTAAAATGGGTCTTTTAACATTGCTTAAAAGAACATATTTTGTGTTATTAGTCCAAAGAAAAGAGATTATCAAGCCTACCACTGTGTATACTGTCTTGTTCAGTGACTTTTTTCTTGAAAAAGCTTTATTTCATTTCTAGACTTTATAGAAAATACTTCCATTATATATTGATACATATTATATAATAAGTATAACAAAAACAACACATAATATAGAAATTTAATATATAACAATCATTATGAAAGTATGGAGCCTGCAGTGTCACTTTCACATATCTTGTGGGTATTTTCCTTTTGTATCAGCTTTATCTTGTAAGCTTTAAAAGGATACGATGTCTATATAGTTTAATAGTAAAGTTAAATGACATTAGCAAAGGTATAGGACATGTGGAATGAAGACGCATGCACATAACCACACACATACATATACACAGTCCCAAAATATGAACTCAGCATAGTCCAGGGAGGCTAGACAAGCTCAACTAGAATCCTTTCCACTAGTCTCTACAGGCTGCAGATGTTATTTTCTTGTAAAATCTTCACAGCAGGAAGATCTGTCTACCAAGTTTTCTGCTACCTTTCACTCCAGAATTCAGAAATTAACTGAAATTCTGTCCTTCCCTCTGTTATCACTTCTTATCTCTCCTCTCCTTCAAGCCAAAAAGGGCAAGCGAAGGATGATGCAGTTCTAAAAAGGCAATTATTGTGATAATATGAACTTTAAAAGCATTATGTAGCTCTTCAAGAAGCAAAATCTCTTTTTTTTCCAATGTTCACAGTTCTGTTTTAAATACTGCTTTCTCTCTGTCCAGTGGAGGTGAAAGAAATGGCAGAGAGAGCAGCCACTGGGCAGCTGGCAGTACCACCATGGCATCCTCAGAGTAGAACAACTTTAGAGGATGAGGCTAAAGATGAGCCCGATTCCCTGCTGCAGCCGCCGCCTGGGGACCCTGAGAAAGTGGGCTGGCGGTGCACTGTAGAGTATCCCAGGAAAAATGATGATCCAGAGGAAAATGGCAAATGTGACACAACAGGTAACCATGACTGTGACAGTGACCAGCATGGCAGACAGCCTGGACCTCAAAGCTTCAATGGTGAGTACAGTTGGAAGAATTGGGATGGGTGAGCTCTATCAAGTTATTAGCTCTCAAATAAAAGTAAGCCTCCTGGAATATTTTCTTTGCTTGGTCTTCTCCCATCTGTCTGAGAGGCCTGAATTTCAGGGGAAAATGGCATACCCTTTTGATTCCATTGTCCTTCCTGTAGGTAAAGAAAATCCAGAGATTCGTGATCTGTTACTGGAGCAGACCATTAGCTCAAAGGGAGAAAAATAATCTCTACACAATGACCTTGTTCCTGGTTCTAACCTGGCAAGGAACTGAAGCTTTTTTTTTTTTTTTTTTAACCTGAGTACAGTAGTAGATGACCATTTCCTACTGCCCATTTCTTTGCATTGCCTTTTCAGCCAGAGAAACTTCTCTGGCTCCTAGAGATTCAGTGCCAGAAGAACCTAGAGACAGATGGCATCGATTGTCATCACTTTGTAGATTTGCAGGTTAAAACTGAAGGCTATGTATTTCTACCTGGTAATTTGCTTGCAATCAGGGCATGGAATATTATTTCATAATTGTTTACAAATCAAAGAGAGATACATCTAAAATTATCATTTATCTTAGGTAGAAAATCTACTGGCTTGAGGTTTTTCGGTATTTAGAATCTGTTCCTTATCATGTACCCCTCTTGAAAGGGTGGACCAAAGGGTTGATGATACAGGACCACGTGTTGGGGCCAGGCCAGACTAACAGTCTCCACTTTCTGGACTAAACCTGACATATGGTACATGGCCCTCCTTGGCAGAATATTCACGTATCTCTTCTCTTATCCTACCCCTCTCCCCTTCCATGCCATCTGAATATCACAGAATGACCATGGCCCTGGTTGTTATAATCATTAGGTATCAGCCACCTGTCACCCAGAAAAAATGAACAGCCAGAGCATAGTGAAGTCTTTCAAGCAAGTTCTGATGCGCTCATGGTCGTTGAGAAATCTTACAGTGTAAGTAATTTGGCCTGCAGAGCCAGCTTGAGCCCAAGGGCCTAGTAAAGTAGAACTGAGTTGTTATGTATTATGATAATGAAATAATACCTATCGTAGTTCTTTTTTGTTGGAGTATGTGCTTCACATGAATGAGAAAGTCTTTCCTCCCTGCCTAAATACTGTTTGAGTCAGTTCAACTCAAAGCATTGTGTGTTTTGGGGCTTGGATGGAACACAGACAAATGTCAGATTCAGGAAACTCTTGAGCTTTCTGTCTAGCTGGGCCAATAAGACCAACTCTAGAAGCACAGTGTGAGGTCAGGTATCAACGTTCATGGTCCGGGAGGTGCTGAGGCCCAATTGGAGTAGGAAGAGCAAGGCCAGGGTTGTAATGAGAGGGCCTTCTTCACCTAGGGTGTCCTCTCAGACCCAAGTTCAGCTCTCAGTGGAAGGAAGGTGTTCCTGCCGGACAGCTGCACCTCAGCAGGATCCGTGCCTTGAGGCTGCAGCCCTGCTTCAGGGGGTTAACACGTCCCTGAATCATGTAATTGGGCCACAGCACAGCCAGGCTAAGGAACCAGAGTGTCATTAAGGACACGTGTGTGTGTGTATGGAAGTGTGTATATATATTTATATGATATATCATTATGATATGAGGACATAATCACTTAAAGAACATAAACACCAACTGAAAATGAAATAATATGAAAATAAAATTGTGATAACATTTGAGATCTTTCAAAGAACATACTGCTTAATTATGGCACACAAACCACTCACAAGGACAGTTTAGGACAATTTATTCTTTTTCTCACATGGGGGTGGGAAGGATAGGCCATGTTAAGCACTGGCTTGGCTGGAGAAGCAGGTCTGTCAGGGAAGTGGGCGGGGCACGTGAGGCCAGGCTTTTCCGAGGAGTTTCAGTTTGACACAGAGGTAAAGGGGAGCAGCTGTCAAGTGTGCAGGTAGAGGAAGCATGTGGCAGAAGCAGCATCCAAGGAAATAAATCATAAAACCTCTGCAAAGGGATCCCTGGAGGTGTGGAAAGAAGCTAGCTAGTTGCCCGTGCATGTGGTGATCAGGGTCTGAACATGGAGAAATAGAAGGGGTGGAATGGGGATGCTGAAGAAATAGCTGTTACTTTTGAATCTTCAAGTTTTATTTTTATTATTGAGACTGCATTGCTATTTTTAACATTATCCTCTTTCACTTTTAAACTATAGCGCCCACGGGACTCCTCAGTTCTGAGCGGCCTCAGCTTCCTCATCTGGAAGATGATGTCAACACACAGACTGCGTCTGTGGGTGTTAAAACTCAGTGCCAGCTTGAGTTGTCTAGGGCCTTTCTTCTTAGAATTTCAGAGCAGGAAGGTCACCTAATTCCCTCCCCCTCCATTGTGCAGATGAGGATGATGAGTCTCAGGATTGTCATTTGCCTCACTTCTGCAGGGGGTTCACAGCTCACTGTGGGGAAAGAGGGCAGAGGCAAGTGTGCAAGCAGGTGGGGGGGCAGCTCCAAATGATTTTAGATAACCCTATTATTAACACTGCATCCAGCTACAAAGGGATTTGTTTACAATTAAAACCAAGCTAAAAGTGATTTCGTACATTATTAATAGGAACAGTCCGTGCAATCAACTTGTTCACCAGAGTCTTCTGAGGATGTAACAGATGAATTTTTAACTCCAGACTATGAATATTTTTATTCCTCGACTGCTCAAGAAAACTTAGCTCTAGAGGTAAAAATCACAGTATAGGGTAAAGTACTTTTCAGCTTTCTCTATTGCCTTATTCATTTTAAATTATTTTTATTAAGAAAAATAGCTTACAACATAAGTGTCTAATGTCAACTTAGTGTTTTCATGTGTTTTGAAAAGACATCTGAAAAATAAGATTTTTGAGATTGAAAAGTCATATGCAGTTTCTCCTAAAACCGTGGTTCCTGTATTTGTAAGCACTTTGTACTTTTTTTCAAAACACTTTTCTTCATGTTACCTAATTCGCATATCCTTCCTGTGGGGAAGAGAAGAAGGCCTGCTGTTATTCCACTGTGGGAAGAAGTGGTGATGCGCAGATGTAGGGAATTAGCCCTGGCCTGCCAAACTTCGGTGGCAGGAGAGCCAGGATTGAGTCCAGGGCTCAGCATGCACGTGGGGCTGTACAGTGCACGGGGCTTTCTTGAGGACCTGCCCGGCTTTTGCAAGCACCTATTTGTACAGAGTATTTTCATTTATAAAATGAAGCTCCTTACATTTTCTTATTTATTTATTTATTTATTTATTTATTTATTTATTTATATAGTTTCTACCTCACCTTCCTACTGGCCTACCACCTTTTACCAATCTGGAAGGTGGGGTGGAGGAAAGAGGACTGTATATCTCAAACACAATATTTGACTGGCAAGAATTCAGTGATGCAACAAAGCATCAATTTCTATTCTTCTGCACTTCTGATAACTCAGCAGTTTTCCATTATTAATCCTTCAGCTATTTTTGCTTTTAATATGAGCAGACTGGTATGTTAAAATTTTTAATAAAAAGATGTAAAGTACATACACACATATTACACATACATATACATATAAAATGTAACATAGAGGAAAGTACATGACTCTTAAGTGTACAGCCCATGGACTTTTCCAGACTTGAGCATATTCATGTAACCACCCAGATCAAGAAGCAGAACATTATGAATCCTCCAGAAGACCCCGTGGGCTTCTTTCCAGTCACTGTCTCCTCTCAAAGGAACCAGTTCTGACTTCTCACTCCCAGAAAGTAGCTTTGCAGTCTGGGCCATTTTTCCAACCTTCTTTGGCCTTTCTGATAAAGGTCCTAGGAATAAAAACATCTTTGTGGGAAGGTTGGGGAGTGGAGGGGTTAATATAAAGAAGGGAAGGTCACACAGTTCCTCCTCACAGTGGGGGCAGGAGAGGGCTTGTTGTTGAGGAGGAACGTAAAGTACAAATGAGCACTTCATGTCTTCAAAGCAGGTTTATTCTTTTTCTATAAAAGATGCAGGAACCTTAGGAAGAGTTTGAAGGTTTAAGAACATCAAGAAAGTCTCCCTCTACCTTTTCATGATATGACAGCCTCCAGTGACCCTTCTTTCTTTCCTCTTTTATTCTTTTGTAGACCTCAAGTCCCATAGAAGAGGACTTCGAAGGAATACAAGATGCACTTGCCCATCCTCAAGGCCCGGGTAATAAGCTCTTACGGCAGATTCCTTTTCATCCCCTTTACTTTCTGTTGAATGACAGATCTTTAAAGCTGAAACATTCCTTAGAGATAACCTCCTCCAGGCCTTTGATTTTACAGATGAGGAAACCTAGGCTCGGTGACTTCTCCTCATTACAATGAATCTCCTGCCCCTCTCCAGCCTCATGACCTCCACATATCATGTTATCTGTACTTCCCCTTGCATCTTTATAGCATACGTTTAGTGGTTGCTGCACTGCTGCTGCTTTTTCCCCCTTCTAGCCTTTTATTGGATTTCTGGCCCCTTTGTGGCACATAGCAGGTGCTTGGTTATCTTCACTCAGAGACCTGAGGGATTAACCCAGCTGTACAACTGGTTATTGACACAATGAAAACTAGAGCTAGCTTTTCACGTCCTTCTCCACCCTAAGAGGCAGAGTTTTTTTTATCATTTTCCTTTGCTTGCTTAGCATCTTGGCAAAGAGTTAATAACAGCCAATAGTGCATAGTCAACATAACATCCTTCCCTTGAGAGGCCTTGGGTTCTATATAGCTCAGCAACTGCTTTCTGTTACCTGGGACGCTAACCTTGGATCAGCAGCCTGGGTGTGGCACAAGATCATATATAAGTCAACCTCTGATTCTGATACAGACATTTAAAAAGTTGTACACTTTTTAAAGGTATACAACTGTCTATTTTACTGTTTATTTGTTTTATCTATTAATTGGGATAGAGGAAGAAAGCACAAATGGAGGAGGGACAGAGTGCAAGGGAGACAGAATTCCAAGCAGGATCCACACTGTCAGTGTAGAGCCCAATATGGTGCTCGAACCCATGAACCGTGAGATCATGACCTGAGCTGAAATCAGGAGTCAGATGCTTAACCAACTGAACCACCCAGGAGCCCCTGTAACTGTCTATTAAAGTCAGAGTTACTCATCTACTGAGCCATGTAGCTGTCTACAGTCATGTCTCAACATTCTGAATCCAGGCAGGGTGGACTTGGGTTCTGAACTTACTCCCTTCCTCCTCCTACACAGAGTTCTCTGTCTCCCTCCCTCTCTGCCCCTCCCCCACTCATGCTGTGACTGTCTCTTTCTCTCTTTCAAAATAAATAAACTTAAAAAAAAAAAAAGGAGAACAGAAGATAGTTGAATTAGCTCCTCAGTACTCAAGCCCCTCACCCTCATTCTTTAAGTGGAGTCTGATGGCCAAGAGGCTCAGTTAGCACTCTGGGAATGCCCAGCTAATGGTCTTTTCTATTTGGAATCTTTAGTGAACAAACAGTTCTTGGTTTCAACGCCCCCTGGTGTCTGTTGACAGGAACCAGGTCAGTTTGCCTTCCTGAAAAGACAAAACAACATTTGTTTCCAGAAATAACTATGCAGTTATAACTGAAAGGCCAGTAAATGGCTTGATTGTATTTTGAGTGTCAGAATATAGTTACCCCCTCTGAGCAAGGAAAATAAACTTTCAGAGTAAAACCCTCTCCTACAGCACTCAGTCCAAACCCAATTAGGAAGTACTTTGTTTATCCAGATTATTTCTCATTCTGAACCAGACCAAGGGAACATCTAGAGAATGAAAATAATAATCTGAGTTGGTAAAAATTCAGTAAAAAAAATGCATTTACTTTATTCATTCAGGCGAAGAAAAGTTCCAAATGAGAAAAAACCTAGAAAGGAATGCTGAGATTTTGACCAGGTCTCAATTCCAACCTATACAAAGGTATGTGCTAGTATTTTATTCACAGTTTCAGACTCACAGAAGTAATGTTAAATGATGATAATCCCCCATATTTATATATTGCTTATCTTCAAATATATTTGTCACCATGTTATAAAAATTTGCTTTGCTTTAGGGGATTTGGCTTTCTTAGGACTTGTTCAACAGGATTATAAGGGATTATGAAAAGGGGTCATTATCTGTATTCAGATCCTGACTCTGCCTCTCCCATCCCTGGGATCTTGGTTAAGTTTCTCAGCTCCTCTTTTCTATTTCCCCGTTTAGAAAGTAGGAATAGGAATCCTTACAGAGAATGTTGACAAAGGGATTGAGAGCAATAGTATAACTCCTGGCACTCATTGCAGAGAAATGAAGACTTGTGTTCACATAAAAACATATATGTGAGGGGCACCTGGGTGGCTCAGTCGGTTAAGCATCTGACTTCAGCCTAGGTCACGATCTCACCATTCCCAGGTTCGATCCCCATGTCAGGCTCTGTGCTGACAGTTCAGAGCCTGGAGCCTGTTTTAGATACTGACTGTCTGTCTGTCTATCTCTCTCTCTCTACTCCTCCACCACTCGCACTCTGTCTCTATCTCTCAAAATAAACAAATATTTAAAATAAACAAACATTTAAAAATTTAAAAAAAGGGGCACCGAGGTGGCTCAGTCGGTTAAGCATCTGACTTCGGCTCAGGTCATGATCTCACAGTCCATGGGTTTGAGCCCTGTGTCGGGCTCTGTGTTGACAGCTCAGAGCCTGGGGCCTGCTTCTGATTCTGTGTCTCCCTCTCTCTCTGCCCCTCCCCTGCTCACACTCTGTCTCTCTCTCTCTCCCTCTCAAAATAAAGACATAAAAAAATTAATTAATTATTAAAATGAAAAAATCCCCCACATATGTGAATGTTTATAGCAAATTTATTTGTAATAGCCAAAAACTGGAAACCCAAACATTGTCTAACAAGTAATTATTTAACAGATTGGTACATCCATACCACAGAATACTTCTCAGCATTAAAAAAGAATGAACTGTTGATACCTTCAACAACCTAGATAAATCTCCAGAGAATTGTGCTGGATAGAAAGCATAGTCCCTCAAAGTTATTTACTATATGATTCCACTTATATAGCATTCTTGAAATGATAAAAATTATAGAAATAAAGAACAAATGAGTGCTTTTCAAGGGATAGGGAAGGGGTAAGGTGTAGGAGGGAAGTAGACATGCTTATAAAAGGGCAGCCTAAGGGATCCCTGTGGTGGTAGAAATGTTCTGTATCTTGACTGTACCAGTGTTGATATCTTGGTTATGACATTGTTCTGTAGATTTGCAGGATATTACCATTCAGGGAAACGTGGGTAAAGTGTGTTTCTTTAAACTTTATGTGAATATACAGTTACCTCAAAATAAAAAATTTAATTAAAAAAACTAATAATAGATGTAAAGTATCTGGCACAGTAACATTCGTTTTACTTTCCCTCTCTCTAGGCCTCAATTTTCTTACCTATAATACTTACAGTTAGTATTTCCTAAGTAACTACCATATACCAGGCACTCAGTTATCTCAAATTTAATTCATGAAACAGCCCTGTGAGGTATATACTGTCATCTCCATTTTGCAAATGAGGAAAGCAAAGTTCTGAGAGTTCTAAGTATTTTCTCTAAGGTCTCAGTTAGTAATGGCTAACTGTAAGTTAGTAGTTATTAGTAAATGGTCAGGACAGGCTACATTATGCTATATAACAAACAACTTCCAGATTTTCGTGGCTTAAAACAGCAAACATTTTTTCCTCGTGTTCCCTGTCTATCATGGGTTGGCCAGGAGTGTGCAGTGCTGTATTACCTTCGATCCAATATCCAGGCTGAGGGGGACTCCATCCTTGTGCTCCCTTGGTTGCTGAGGCAGGAGAGAGGGAACATGAGTTGTGAGCTGTTCTGAAGGTTTCTGCCCAAAAGTGACTCAACGTCACTTTCACCTATACTCCATTGGTTAAAACAAGTAAGGTGGCCATTTATATAAATTAGGAGAGCCAAATAGTGCTGTTCCAAGCACTGTGTACTTGGAAGGAGAAACAAATACTCTAGTGAACAGAATTAATAAAGTCATAATTGAATCCAAAATCCATGCTCTTTCATTTGTACCATTGGTCTCATGATTGTTGAAAAGATTAAAAATATGAAAACATATGGAAAGATTTCACATGGGATCTGGCTTATAGTTTGTATTCAGCAGATATTGAAATTGAATCCTACATATTGGTTAAAGTAGAAAAAGGTCAAGTGCGTCTTCAGTATTCTTTTCTCACCATTTTTTGGCATAAGTCTGTCTTGGCCCCACCTGATGCTCCATGTAGGAAGTTGTCTCACAGTTGGTAAGGCCCCACCTCTGTGCTCTGTGCTCCAGCCTCCATCCCCAGCAAATTTCCTGTCATCCATTGATTTTCTCAGGAACTTGCTCACTGTCATATAGTATCATCATTGGCTGACTTCAGATGGACTAATTCTTAGAGAGTATTTATTCCATCCCTGGAGAAGAAACTGAGGCCCAGAGTAAGGCCCAGACATGCCTGAAAACATATGGCTAGTCAGTAGCAGAGCCAGGACCAGAACCAACTTTCTACTTTTGAGCTTAGTGCCCTTTCTGCTGCTTTTTACACTGGGCTGATAAACTGGTCTGTTGTACCAGGTTCGTGCACTGTTACAGGGGAGTCATATAATTTTCTCACTTTCTCTCTTACAGTACTGAAGGTGAACAAGAGGAGACATTAAAGGAACCACCAAAGGAGCTGAAAGAGAAAGACATGTAGGGCCTGAGGATGCTGTGTAAAGTCTTGGTTTTAGGGGAAAATGAGGAATTTCCTCATTTGTAGGAGAGTACATTACTCCTATTTTTATTCATACATTTAATGTGAACTTGTTTCTTCTTTCACCAAAAAGCTGTTATGATGATGTGATCTAAATTAATATCATCTTACAGTCAATGAAATATAGTGATAATGATATTAATAAGTTTATATTGGAGATAAATGAAATCTGTTTTCCATGTAAATATATGTTCATCTGTGGAAACAGTTTTATTTTTAGCTGCTGAGCTATGTTTAAAGTTAGTATCTCATTTTAGGCTATTCTCTAATATTCTCTTTAAGATTCATAAGATATTCTAAGATAGTCGGTAATTCTGGCCTACTGCCAAATAAAGATTGTTGTCAAGAACACCCTTAAAAAGTACCCCTCAGGGGCGCCTGGGTGGCTCAGTCGGTTAAGCCTCCGACTTCGGCTCAGGTCAGATCTCACGTTCGTGGATTTGAGCCCCGCGTCAGGCTCTGTGCTGGCAGTTAGCTCAGAGCCTGGAGCCTGCTTCTGGTTCTGTGTCTCCTTCTCTCTCTGCCCCTTCCCCTCTCAAGCTCTGTCTCTCTCTGTATCAAAAATAAATAAAACCTTAAAAAAAAAAAAAAGTACCCCTCAGTAAAATTGTTTGATTTTTTTCTAAACATCTTCTCCTAATTACTTTTGTGCTTTTAATTTCTTAGATCACTGACAGACATTCAAGACCTGTCTAGTATCTCCTATGAACAAGATGGTTCTTTTAAGGAAGCCTCATGCAAAACACCCAAAATAAACCATGCGCCAACAAGTGTCAGCACTCCACTCAGCCCAGGTAATCACTGCGGGGAGGGGAAGTGTTTGGAGAGAACTAATAGCCCCTGCCCCACTGGCTGGGGGGAGCCAGGCTGCGAGAAAAGACTGCCAGGTGTTTCCTCAGTGTAGAGGTGTCTCAGCGCCAGAGGTGAAGGGGATAATCCCATGGGGTGCCAGATAGGGGTTGGTGGTGCTGGTTATTAAGCAGCTATAAGGAGTTTTTTGACTTTAGTGGTAGAGACAGGCAAATGCAAACTATACTTTGTAATCTGGCACTACCTAAAGCCTATCTTTTGCTTAAACATAGTTTTTTTAAAAAACAGAACACTTTATTTTTTATTTTTTAAATATATAATTTATTGTTGAGTTAGCTAACATACAGTGTATATACCATGTGCTCTTGGTTTTGGGGGTAGATTCCTGTGATTCATCACTTACACACAACACCCTGTGCTCATCCCAGCAAGTGCCCTCCTCAAAGCCTGTTGCCCATTTCCCCCTCCCCCACCCTCCCATCAACCATCAATTTGTTCTCTGTATTTAAGAGTCTCTTATGGCTTGCCTCTCTCTCTGTTTGAAACTATTTTTTTCCCTTCCTTTCCCCCGTGGTCTTCTGTTAAATTCCTCAAGTTCCACATATGAGTAAACACACATCGGTTTGAGTCTTGCAACCTCAATGGCCAGCATCAAATAGCCTCTCTCTGGTGTCCTTAGTTCTAGTATATTTGTGGTTCAAATAATCTCCCTTTCTTTTGATGGCCAAATTTAGAGACTGTCATTGTTTTTATACTTTGAGGAGCTATGTCTCATATCAGTGATTATTTTAGTTATTAACAATTTGGAGACTCCCTGGTATAGATACAGAGTTTTGTGGTTTTGTCTTTAAATAATGTAGAGGATTCGGAAACTAATTGCCCTCTTTTCTACAACAGGGTCAAGTTCTTCAGCTGCCAGTCGATATAAAGACTGCCTTGAAAGTGTCACATTTCAGATTACAACAGGGTCTACCTCATGCTGGAACAGTGAGGAATCCATTCAAACTTCATCTGAAAGATTTACAACCGTTCGAGAGAAAGCAAAGAGCCTAGATTCCTTTCTTACTTCCTCTGAAACTGCCCCTTCAAGACTGACCAATCTCGTAAGTATACTGACTCTGCTTTCCACCCTCATGGGAGTCAGTGCAAAGGTCTCAGGGATCCACAGTGCCAAGATTTCTCCAAAACCATTTTGCAAAGAAAGAAAGAAAGAGATAAGCTGGATCTTCTCTGGGCTTCCCTGGGGTGTCTTTCTGAGTCTGTATTCTAGGATAGAGCCTGGGTTTTGGTGCCTTTTTCCCTCCGCCAGAGATAACATGTGACAATTTCTCTAAAGAGTCAAACTGCCACAGTTGAGGATGCTGCCTTCACCTGCATGGTACTTTCTGTTTACCCACATCCTACTTACTTGAGGAGGCGTGGCTTCTGCTTCCTCTTTGATGCCTCCTCTGCTAAGTTCCCTGAAAGGCTTGATTGATCTCTACCTTCTCTGAACTCCTGAACTAATAGTCCACAGTAAAAACACATAATTGTGTGCTACCTTTTCCTCTCCTCCTTGTTTTCCCCCTGCTGTCTTTCTTTCTTTTTCTTTCCTTTCTCCCTCATATTTCATATGTGTAGTCTCTTCAAGAAAACTACAAATTCCTTACTTGGCACTGCTCATTAAACATGTTGACTGTTCTATAGGCAGATTGATTACTTGCATTGATCTTCAATTAAAAATCAATATGGGTCTTCTGGGTGGCTCAGTTGGTTGGGTGTCTGATTTCAACTGAGGTCATGATCTCATGGTTTGTGGGTTCAAGCCCTGTGTTGGGCTCCGTGCTGCTTAGAGCTCTGAGCCTGGAGCCTGCTTTGGATTCTGTGTCCCCCTCTCTCTGCCCCTCCCCTGCTCATGCTCTGTCTCTTTCAAGAATGAATGAATGAATGAATAAATAAATAAATAAATCAGTTGTTATATTCTTTGGGCATTTGACTCACAAAAGGTCCACTCTAAAGTAGAGAGATAAATTTATGCTTTCATTCAATAAATTGTTAATTGGGCAGGTTCTAAGTGCCAGGTACCCTGCCAAGCCCTCTTCTAGGCATCAAATGTGAATAAATAGACCTGGTCCTACCCTGGAGAAGCTCCCCATTTAGTGAGAAAGGCTGGCTAATACAATACAGAGGCGCTATGGAGGCAAAGAGGGGTGAGAAAGGATCCCAGAGGAGGAGACATTTGAAAGAGTTTGACTCACTCAACAAAACAAGTGGCTTCTTCCATTAATAAAACACAGGCTTAATCTTGGAAATGATTGAACTGGAGCCTTTTGCGCTCACTACATGTCTCAATTACCGTGTTTATGTCTTACCTATAGAAAAGATGGTCTGCATTTACTGGGGCCAGTTCTTCCAGCAGTGCTAAGTCACCTGACACATCATCCCATCCCACCCAGAGAAGGAGCCTGCCGAAAGGTACCCTGTTTTTAATATAAAAATACAACCAAAATACAAAATAATAGTAAACCAATTTAAGGGAACCTTAGTCTCATCGTTGATGCTACATTAAATTCAAACAAAAATGCTATTTTCTATCCGATTATGAAAGTAAAATATACTCATTAAACTTGGAAAATAAAAATAGCTTTAAAAGAAAACTGTCATTTAATTCTACCACCATTTTTTAACCTCTTGTACTATTCAGTACATATGTTTTTCTTTTTAAAATTAAAAAAATTTTTTGTTTTATTTTTAGAGAGAGACTACGCAAGTGGGGGAGAGGAGGAGGGGGGAGAGAAAGAGAGTCTTAAGCAGGCTCGTATTCAGTGTGGGGCTGAATCCCACGACCCTGGGATCATGACTGGAGTTGAAATCAAGAGTCCGATGCTCAACCAACTGAGCCACCCAGGTGCCCCCATTTTTTTAAAAGTAAACTATGCCCAATGTAGGGCTCGAACTCACAACCCTGAGATCAAGAGTTGCATGCTCTACCTCCTGAGCCAGCCAGGTGCTCTCTCTTTCATATTTCTAGAAATGTACAAAAATGTATATATTTTTTAGCATAGTTGAGATCACCTGGCTGGCTCAGGAGGTAGAGCATAGCTCCTTTGATGCTATGTTTTGAGGATTCCCCCGTTAGTGAAAATTATTTGTAAATATATGTAATGGCTTCATAATGGCCCATTCTACATATGTTGCTTAATTATGCCCTATGTTGAAGATTTATACTGTTTTCTAATTTTTGCTCTGTACGAAAATCTTTATCTGTACCTCTGACCCCTTTCTTAGGATAGATTCTTAGGAGATGGTTTTCAAATCAAAGGATATGAGAATGTAAACAACTCTTTTTATTAAATTAAAAAATTTTTATGTTTTTATTTATTATTGAGACAGAGAGAAACAGCACAAGTGGGGGAGGGGCAGAGAGAGAGGGAGACACAGAATCTGAAGCAGGCTACAGGCTCTGAGCTGTCAGCACAGAGCCCAACACGGGGCTCGAACCCACGAACCGTGAGATCATGACCTGAGCTGAAGTCGGACGCTTAACCGACTGAACCACCCAGGCGCCCTGAGAATGTTAACAGCTCTTGAGGCATTTTGCTTTTGCTATATTAATTTTAATGTCTTATGTTTTGATATAATTCTTGGATTTTGTGTATTATGCTGAGGGGTTTTAGTTAAGGTTATAAGAGAGTGAAGGCCCAAAGAACGGTTGTTCTTGTATCCCTTGGCCTGATAACCTACAGAAAAAGACCTCTCACTTTATGTTTTGTTCATTTTGACTGGCCCAGAGCCTCTGTATCCCTCCAGGAGCTCTGTTCCAGATTGGGCCCTCAGCCTCTTAGTAAGAATTTGTACTTCCTCTACCCTAAATATCCTTGGGAGGGAGGGACACAGATCAAGTAATACTGGGGTAAGAGGTAAAGCAGGAAAGGGTTTGGAGTAAAAGGAGGAGTGCGTTCACGTGTTAGGTCTCAACTAGGACTGCTAATGTAAGAAGCTGTCTCCCTGCCTTAGTTTGTTTCATTGCTGAGAAATCCTAAGTAAAATCCATGTAGAGGAAGTCCAGTTCAGGGTCAGAAAGGTGTAAAGCCATTTTCCCCTTTATCTTTTTTAAGCATTAGTGGAAACCATTTCACAGCATCACATTGATGAGCTACCACCACCATCTCAGGATCTGCTTGACGAAATTGGTAAGGGATGTTCAATACAGAATGTACTCCATGGCCCTGTTAGTTATGGTCACTGACACAGTATAGTTCTTTGTCTCAGTGTAGGCACTGGTACAAATGGCCCTAATAAGAAAGTCTGACTGAATAAACAGTTCAGGAAGGAGCAGTTTTCAAATAAAATGGGCCTCACATTACTTCTGAAACCTGGACAGGATAATTAGCCTCTGTCTGTTGTCATTTTGTTACTTTATGTTACTTTAAAGGGCCTATGGTAATGATTCTCAGAGAAATAACAACATTTAAGTGGTTTATTATGATGAAATTCTTTTATTAAACGAATTTTTCACCTTTTTGAACCAAATGGGCTATACCTTGGAGACCTGAAGTCTGGCTACTAAGGCCAAGATATCCTGTACTTTCAGTTTTGCCATTAGCAGGAGGTATTAGAGGTATTGGCATCATGGATGAATCACCTTTCCATGGGCAGAGATGTCAGTGGCACAAGACCTAATGAGACCAGAATTTTCCATTTCAGGCGCAGAGCCAGCTCTACCAGCTCAATGTTAGTTGTTTCTGGACCAGCTGGCCATGCACAGCTGAGCCGATGGTGACAGTAGGAAGCGCTGGGGTAGGTGATTTTCCTATCCAGGAAAGATGTGGTTGTTCTCTTCTTGACAGTCTAGCTGACCAGCCTCTTACTATGAGAGGACACATCTTGGCAGATTTGTGACAGTCCAGTTCTTGGGATGGGGCCTCTAGAGAATTTCCCTATATGCACCAGCTGGTTTTCAGGGTCTCTGAGGTTTTGTGTCTCATCAGGAAGAGAGAGGTTAATGAGGACTTACATGGTCTGACTCAATGGACAGCTACCATCTAGGCTATCACAGCCCCTGACTGTTGGTCTGATGAACTAGGGTGGAGCCAGTCAAAGCTGCCAGAACTTCCTTAGTTTCTTTTTCTATACTCATAAGCCCTTCTCACCTCATCCCACCTCTTCCCCAAAGCCACAGCGTCATAGGGTTGTTGGGTCAGGCTCTTAGGGCACCTACTCCCACACTGGCTTTCCTTTCCCAGAAGGCCCCAGGGAGTCCTTGCAAATTCCTTCTCTCCAGTTGTTTTTCTTAGTACAGTAATAGACTTCTTATGAGAGTAGAGGTCACCCACATATTTCCAGCTCAGGTAGATTCGCAGTGTCATTTGATCTTTTGTCATGATTTAAGGCAGTATTTGTAGGCTCCTGTGCAGTTTGACCTTAGTGATACTTTTCCTCTGGACCCTGCTGTCTTCTCTCTCAGTCACCATATGGACTCCCCTGTTTCGGCAGCTGTTAGCAGGCTTCTTCCTGGGTTCCAGCCTCCTGGCACAGCTGTACCCTAGCACACTCTGCAGAAACCCTTCTTGATTTTACTCATTGGAATTATCTGGACCAGGTTTCTAGGTGATGTCTGTACTTTGACACAGGTCAGTAATTTTCCAGAAAGACAAAAGTGAGAGATCACTTGGGTAGTTTCTGCTAATAATGGGCACTCCCACCTGATTATTATAAATCATCATTCTGTTGTTTCACCTCAAGAGAGCTTTGGGGGTGACCTGGTGCTGACGCCTGTGCTTTTTTGGAGGGCCCACATTCAAAGCTCTAGGCTTCTGACAAGCGCCTAAAGGGGAGGATCCTCTTGAACCCTAGGATATAGATGATCTTTTAAGATCAATAAAGGACTACCTTTAACAAGGATGAAAATGGATTTTTTTATTTCAAGTTATTTCAAGTGGTCATATGGGGGCCCCTTCATATCCAGGAGCTGCCAAGAAGGGCCTGCTTTCTGACCTGCAGGAAGAGAGTCCTGTGCCTGCACACAACAGGGTACACCAGGGAGTCCAGGGCCCTGCATGTGCCACCTTGCAGCTGTCCCCCTGCTGTGCTGTGGGAGCACTTGAAGGATACTGTGCAGCCAACAAATGCAAAGTAGTATGCGGTTTGGCAGATATTTGTCTTGGTCTAGTGGTCAGTTCTTTAGGAACTGGAAATTATTTTCTTTGCCTTTTCATAAACTAGGTAAAAAATAGGAAATATAGGCCACAGAGATGGGGAAAATTGGAAGCTGCTTTGATGTGTTACAATCTTGAAAGAGTGTAGGATAGAGATTAATGCATAAATCTTAGAGCTGGACTTACTCGGTTCAAATCCCAGCTCCACTTCTTACGTTCTGTGTGATTCCAGGCATGGTCCTCAATCTTTACCTTCATTTCCTCATCTGCTCAACAGGAATAACAATCACATGATCAGTCTTGTAAGATTGTTACGAAGATTGTGAGCATGACTGTTGAATGAATGTGTGTAAGTTAAAAATAGTAACTGTTTCTGCAACTGGCTTTGCAAGGGTTATCTATCATTGTTATCATTCTTATTTTTATTTTTAGTGTTGGATGGGATTGAATGCTTTAGGCCAGTGGTTCTCAAAGGTTATCAGCTGTCAGAGTCATCTAGAGGGCTTATAAAATATGATTGCTGGGCCCCACCCCCAGAGTTTCTGACTCTAGGTCTGGGATGAGGCCTGAGACTTTGCATATCTAAGTACTGAGTGTACTGAGGCTGCTGATCCAAGGACCACCCTTTGAGAACCACTGCCCTAGAGAATGGTATGACATGTGAAGGAAGAAATAAGTTGCTTTTTGCTTTTGTATTATTGTGACAGAGCACTTGAAGCAACAGCAGGCCTTATCCACAGTGTTGGGGGAGAGCACAGCAAGTCATCTGGGTGTCACTGTAAATGGTAAGTCAGACCCAGACCCTTTTCATCAGGTCCTTGCTGTCACACTGTCCTTGGCAGCACATTTGCACGTTTGGGACACTGTGGGCCTTGAGATCAGGTACAGTTCCACCTTAGTTGCCACTTTTGTGTGGCAAACTGTTTAATGTGTCTGAGCCTCAGTCATCCTCATCTATAAAATGGGGATGATAACTCCTACCTCCTGGCCTACACAATACCTCTATGCACAGTGCCTGGTACATTGTAAGACACTAAACAAACCTTCCCTTCATAGAACTGCTGGCAGGATGAAATGAGACAGCAGTATGAAATGGCTGGCATACATTAAAGGGTACTACCCTTCCCCACCCAAATTCCTTCCTTGGGGCTCTAACCTAGAAACATCCAAAAAGTGAGAATAGGGTAGTCACCCAAAGTAATCGGTGCAGTTTGTTTTCAGGGTGTCTGTCCTGCTTCCTCTTTTATGTGCCCTCTTCCTCCTCTGCTTCTTCTGTCTCTCTTGAATGTTGGCACATGGAAGGTTTCTTGTCACTTCACCTGGCACTAGAGAGCTCGCAAGACCCCGGAAGCAGCTGCAGTGAATGCAGACACCCTGCAGACTGCCCCCTGGCCCTTGCTCTCCTGGGAAGAAGTACTGCAGTGCAGACTTCAGGGACCACTGATTAGACTTCATTTTTTGCACTCCATTTCAAGGCAGGCTTTCTCAATTTGTTGTTGTTGCTCTAATAAAGTTAAATATTTCAACCACTTTTAGATCAAAAGCACTTAGAAGAACAAGAAACTAACAGTAAAAAAGAAGATAGCAGTATAGTCTGGACCAAAGAAGCTCAGGATCTAGAAGAGGACACAGAGAGGTACAGAAAAAGCTGAGCTTCTGAAAGGATTTAATAAACTGCATTAGTACGTGTTCATTTTTCTTCTGCTATTGACAAATAAGGGGAAAAAGGGTCTTTCTTCATACTATCCTAATAGCCCCTATTCCTAAAAGGTTTTTGTTTTTAATTGTAATTGTGATAAAATACACATAAACATAAAATTTTCAAGTGTACAGTTCAGTAGTGTTAAGTATATTCACATTGTTGTGCAACCGGTCTCCTGAACTTTTTCATCTTACAAAACTGAAATTCTATGCCTATTAAAAGCCAACTGCCCCCTTTCCTCAATTCCTAGCAACCATTATTCTACTTTCTGTGTTCATGAGTTTGACGACTCTTGATACCTCACGTAAGTGAAATCATACAGTATTTGACTTTTTGTAACTGGTTTATTTCTCTTAACATAATGTCCTCAAGGTTCCTCCATGCAACCAACATAGTCAGAATTTCCTTCTTTATTTATATTAGAGAGAGAAACAGTGCATGAGTAGGG
The DNA here is from genome assembly GCF_006229205.1 of Suricata suricatta. NCBI lineage: Eukaryota > Metazoa > Chordata > Mammalia > Carnivora > Herpestidae > Suricata > Suricata suricatta. Next base: position 26,637,355 of record NC_043716.1, read on the forward strand.
GAGGGGCAGAGAGCTAGCCAGAGACACAGAATCTGAAGCAGGCTCCAGGCTCTGAGCTGTCAGCACAGAACCCACTGTGGGGCTCAAACTCACAAACCGTGAGAACATGAGCTGAGCTGAAGTCAAATACTCAACCAGCTGAGTCACCCAGGCGCCCCTAGAATTTCCATCTTTTTTAAGGCTGAATTACAGTGTGTGTGTGTGTGTGTGTGTGTGTGTGTGTGTATCAAATTTTATCTGTTCATGTATTGATAGACACTGGGTTGCTTTCACCTTTTTGCCTGCTGTGAGTAATGCTGCTGTGAACATGGGTGTACAGTATCTCTTCTGGACATCCTGCTCTCAATTATTTTGGATATGTACCCTGATGTGGTAATGCTGGATCATATGGTAAATCTATTTTTAATTTTTTGAGGAAATACCATACTGTTTTCCACAGCAGCTGCAGCATTTTACATTCCTACCAACAGTGTACAAGGGCTCCGATTTCTTTACATCCTTGCCAATACTTACTGTTTTCTGGTTTTTTGGTAGTATCCATTCTAATGGAACAAGTATGAGGTGATACCTCATTGTGATTTTGATTTGTATTTCCCTAGTTAAGAGTGATGTTGAGCATCTATTTGTATATTTTCTCTGGAGAAGTAACTATTCAAGTCCTTTATCCATTTTTTAATAGGATTTTTTTCTTGTCAAGTTGTTTTTTGTTGTTGTTCCTATTTCATTTTGTGAGGCAAACACAGGTTTCTGCTTCTTTCAAAATATTTTATTATTTAATTTTTAAAAGTTTTTTAAGATTAATTATTTATTTTTGAAAGAGAGAGAGAGAGAGTATGAGCAGGGGAGGGACAGAGAGAAAGAGGGAGAGAGAGAGAGAGAGAGAGAGAGAGAGAGAGAGAATGAGAATCCCAAGCAGGCTCTGCTCTTTCAGCACGGAGCCCAATATGGGGCTCAAACTCACAAACTGTGAGATCATGACCTGAGCTGAAGTCGGAGGTTTCACCAGATGAGCCACCCAGACCCTCTTAAAAGTTTTTTTTTTTTAATTTTAAATATCTTTTATTTATTTTTGAGAGGCAGAGAGAGACAGTGCGAGCAGGGGAGGGTCAGAAAGAGAGGGAGACACAGAATCTGAAGCAGGCTCCAGGCTCTGAGCTAGCTGTCAGCACAGAGCCCGACGCAGGGCTTGAACCCACGAACTGTGAGATCATGACCTGAGCCGAAGCCGGACGCTCAACCGACTGAGCCACCCAGGCGCCCCTTAAAAGTTTTTTTATGTTTATTTTGAGAGTGTGTGTGCGAGCATGAGTGGGGTAGGGGCAGAGAGAGAGAGATTTCCAAGCAGGCTCTGCGTTGAGAGCACAGATGAGGCTGACACAGGGCTTGTTCCCACCAACCATGAGCTCGTGACTTGAGCCAAAATTGAGTCCCAATGTTTAACCAGCTGAGTCACCCAGGTGCCCCCAAACATTTTAATTAAAGGCTTTAGAATAGAAGTTTTAGATCTTTGTGGCCGATAAGGGAAAATGGGGGCAGTCATCCTCCTCAGATAATTCAGTCTAAAAACACAAGAAACCCAATTCTGTTTCTGATTCACAGCTCTCCTTTGACCTGTATTGTAAGGTAAACCGCTTCAGTTCCCCTCCTTTGCCTTCTGACTTCTCTTGCCTTGTCCTAACCATCATTCAGGGCTGGCACTGGCATGAAGCGAGTGAGACACACTCTGGGCACAAAATTAAAGGAGACACCAAAAAACGCAGAGTCAAGATAAATTATTTTAATGCATTATTTTAAATGTTTTTAAAAAATATTTCTTTTATTCTTTTTATTTTTTTTAATTTATTTTTGAGAGACAGAGAGACAGCTTGAGCAGGGGAGGGTCAGAGAGAGGGAGATATAGAATGTGAAGCAGGCTCCAGGCTCTGAGCCATCAGCACAGAGCCTGACGCAGGGCTCGAACCCACGAACCATGAGATCATGACCTTAGCCGAAGTCGGATGCTTAACTGACTGAGCCACCCAGGTACCCCTTAATGTATTATTTTAAAAAATGAAAACTGATGCCAAGAAATTCATGATGAACAAAATATCTAAATTTGTTGAAGAAAAAGAGGATCTGAATTTGCCCTTGCACCACTTGCCTTACCCTATTCCTGGTCCTGTGGATCTTTATAAGGTAGCCCTGCAGAATTCTTTCAGCTGCAAATGATAAAGACTCTACCTTCATGCTTAAATGAATTTGTTTCCCACAGGAGGCAGTCTCACAGAGTGGCAGGGCATGCCTGGTGTAGCAGCTCAGTGATGCCACCAGGGACTTAGACTCTTTGGATATTCCTCCTCCACTACCTAAGCATGTTGGCCATTATTTTCGGGCTTGTTAACTCCTGGTTTCAAGATTGCTGCTATCTATACACCAGGAAGGTGGGAAAAGGAATATTCTGACTCTGCCCCTTTTTATCTGGAAAGCAGAAACTTTCCCAGAAGCCCTCCCCAGCAGATGCACATTTATATCTCACTCACCAAATATGATGCTTGACCACCCTCAGTTGCAAGGAAGACTAGAAATTGAATTTTTAGCTTTTCAGCTGATATAGAAGAATAAGGCAAGGAAGAAGAGTGCTATGAATAACTTTCCACATTCTTCAAGGGCTAAATCATTTTCTGTGATGAAGGAAAAGAAAGAGACCTGGAAGGGAAGGTCTGGGAGGTGGAAGAGGAGATGAGCCCTGGGACCTGCAAGGAAGGTCCTGGGGAGACCGAAAAGACAAGGGCAAAGGGAGAGGGAGAGAAATACCTTTGTAAAGTTCTAGAACTCTTTTTATCTCTAATGTATGATGTAACTCCAGTCCTTGCATCTCCTCAAAACACCTTCAGTAAAAATCTATACCATTATTCAAGCAAAAGAAGATTAGCTCAAGAAGGCCAAGTTAAATGTGGTGGTATAAAGTACTTTACATGATCAAAAGTTAACTACTATTATTTTTTTCCAAAATGGCTGGCTGTGCTGGACACAGATAGATGCCCACAGTGGGACTTTTCAGGCCTTCTGAAAGCACTCTGCATCTGTTAGCCTCAGAGTCAGTTCTTCATCCAAAAAACTTGTAGGAATGAGTGTACAGTTCTAGCCTATGGTGGAAATTAACTTAATGACCTAGAATTGAGACTAAGTCTGGTGTTGGACTTTGGGAGGTAGCTATTCTCATGGGAGCTGAGGCTTTTTATTAAGCTAACGAAGAGTTTTTTGCATGCATCTAAATTGGACCTAAGTGACCTCTGTAACTGTAAATATAATCTCACCTAGCTATCATTTTCTTACGTGTACAGTGAAAGCACACATTTTAAGATCCTTTCCCACTCTAAAACACTGTGCCTCCTTGTCATGGGATAAGAATTACCTCAATTCTCTTCACTTGCCCTTGGACAGAGCTCACTCTACCCTCGATGAGGACCTAGAAAGATGGCTACAGCCACCTGAGGACAGCACGGAGCAACAGGATCTCCCCGGAGGCTCTACAAGGTTATTGTTCTCCATCAGGGGATCATTTTCATGTTTGTCAAGAAGGAGGACTAAATTTTAGTCTTTGAAAAAAAAAATACCTCAACTCTTTGGAGAATGAGTGTGTCTGCAGATAAGCCAGCCTTGACTCCTGACTGCCCCTCTTTCTCCAACTACACACAGTGCTCAAGATACTGATTAGCAGATTGATATCAGTATACAGAGAGGTCTCTAAGATTTCTGTGCCTTGGCCATGTCACCTTCAACATTTTCATCAGCCACTTGTATTAAGTCAGAAAAGGCCTCCCTATCAAATTTTTAGGTAACACAAATCTAAGAATGAACACTAATGTGATAGGTGATAGACTGTGGATTCAAAATGGTCTTGACAAGTGGAAATGTTAGATTCTTCTAAAAGATGAAGGTGAGCATTCAGTTGTGTAGAATGCAAGGGATCTGACCTAATGGAGAATTTTTGACTAGAAGCTCCTCACTAGTTGTATTGAAGGTAGGAAGTATGTCATCTTATTTTTATATGCTCAGCCCTTGGCATGCATTTTGAGACATGGTAAGAATTAAAAAAATTTTTCTTGAGGAAGGCATACATAGTAACTTCATGAGGCCTCATTGATGCAGTTGCTGAAACAGTCAGTGCAGCATTAATGCTGAACAGACGACAACGTCTTGTCTAGGCCAAGGTGGTGCCTCACGCTAAAGAGAGGACTTGTAGGACACAGTGTGGGGCTTCTGTCTGGGCACAGTATTTTATTACTTTTTTTTAATGTTTATTTTTGAGGGAGAGAGAGAGTGAGAAGGAGGAGGAGCAGAGAGAGACAGGGAGACACAGAATCAGAAGCAGGCTCCGGGCTCTGAGCTGTCATCATAGAGCCCAATGTGGGGCTCGAACCCACACACTGTGAGATCATGACCTGAGCCAAAGTCGGACACTCAACTGACTGAGCCACCCAGGTGCCCCTCAGATACCTGAAATATAAAGTGAAGAGAGTCAGCTTACTCTCTTGGGGCAGATCTAGTGACTAGAAACTGCAGAGTTAGAGATTTTATTCAGTAAAGCACATGCTTTTTAATAGCCATAGCTATCTGATAGAGAAAGCAAGTTCCTTAACTTTTACCAACAGCTCCTCCCACTCAAGCGCAGGCTGGACAGCTCTGATCCTGGGCATTTGGACAGAGGTGGAAGAGACCCTGAAGGTTTCCTCTAATTCTAGAGCCTATGATTCTATTAATGAGAGGTTGGGGGGAAAATCCTTTCTGCTCTAGGTGGCTTTATTTTCTTGCTTGTTTTACGTATTTTGTTTTGAATATTTAGCAAATGAAAAAAGAAGAAAAATCCCCAAACAGTGTCAAATTGGTTCAGTCAGCATCTTTTGAGCGCTGACAGTGAGCCAAGTTGTGTGCTGCAGGAGCAGAGGGGTAGGATGTCTCTGCGCTTCAGGGGCTTACAGTTGAGTGGGGGAGATGATTTCTGCCTACCAGTTTGGCAAATACGGTCTTAAATTGTTAGATACTTCAATCAGAGATACTTGAGAGTTTCAGGAAATGAAGTAAGGTAATAAAATAAATGGTGGTTCTAAAAAGGACACAGTTACAACATAGGTGAAATGCTTTTGTTGGGGAGGGGAAGTGGATAATATAGCCTAGAGGTTGGTAGAGTCTGAGACAGCCTGCCTGTGTCAGATCCAGATCCAGGACTCACGAGGCATGTAACTTCTGTGTACCTACGTTTCCTGATTACTTGCTGGGGATTGTAATGGTAACTACTGTATATAGTCGTGATAAGAATTGAATGGCCTACTGTACATTATAGCACACAGGCCTGGCCATTAGTGCTAGCTAGTATGTTTCTTTTGGAGTAGGTAGTCCTGTTCCCCTGGCCATTGGGCACATGGTTTGATGCCCCAAATCATTGTCATTGAAGGGAGACAAATACCAAGGATCAAGAAACTGGTGAAAAGAAGAAAAAAGGGGAAGAAAGCTTCAAGTCAGAGAAAAAGAAATCAGACAGCTTTTTAGAGAATTCTGAAGAAGGTATGAATTAATGGTTGTTTATAATGTAACCTGGGGTCCTTGGGCTGTGATGATTGTCAGAATTATTTAGAAATACTTCCCAGATGCTATACATAATGCTTCTATGCTTTCCTCCTGTAGTTCAGCCCATATTTTCTGTTAATTGCCAGTCATACCTTCATCACAAAACAGTAACATCTAATTCTATTTCTAAAGCCAGCCTTTGGCCAGTCTCATCATCTTGTCTTGCACATTGTCTGGAAAAATGTTTTACTTCTAATTGTCTAATGTCTTCAAAAGAGTTCTAAGTTTAGCTCACACAGGGGCTGCAGAAAGAAATCATAAACTGTGGAATTAAAGTGGAATCTACAAATACTGTAAAAGGTATAAATTGATCTTAATTTCAAAACTTTTTTTTAAGAATGCATATTTTCATTTCTTTTTTTTTTATGCCTTTATTTTGAGAGACAGACACAGAGTGAGCAGGGTAGGGGCAAAGAGAGAGAGGGAGGCACAGAATCCAAAGACAGGCTCCAGGCTCTGAGCTGTCAGCACAAGGCTCAAACCCACGGACTGTGAGATCATGACCTGAGCCGAAGTCTGATGCTCAACTGACTGAGACACCCAGGCGCCCCCAAAATTATTTTGATAGAGCTTTAGACGCCATTCACAAATGACTCCCTCCTATATTTAAGTTCCTCATACTTAAGAAGTTAGAGATATTAAATCTCTTTCAGAACACCTGATATCCCTTTCATCCCTTCCCACGTTCGTTCTCATTCTCCTCCTTTCTCTGCCCTATTTTGTGCTTTGTGGACTATCTCCTGGGCTTTCTGGCCAGCAGGCTTCCTGTTGACCAGTGGAAAGAGGACAGAAGAGTAGTTGGGACATTACTTCCCCTTCCTGCCTACTTCAGCACCATCTCTGCATAGAAGTGGTGTGCCTTCTCCAGCATAGCTTCTGTAAGGCAGCCTGTCCTGTTCCAGCTCTCACCGGGTTCGAGTAACTGTTCTGCCCCAGCTCTACCCTAGTCCCTTTAGACTTAGAATTGATAGTGACTTCCCACTGCTGCTAGTCTTTGTGTGCCTTGCCATCCCTTGTTTGCTTCCTTAACTCTGACTATACCTGTGTAAGTAGTCACTTCATTAAAGGACCTGAGGGTGCATTCTTTTCCCTCTGGCGCCCTGACTGGCGCAGGACCAGAGTGTGTGAGCATTTAGCTAGTGTTGAATTAACTGAGAACATAATGCAGAGACTTTGTGAATTGGCATCATTAGTATCCCTGGCTGGGACAGGGAGCTGTAGAATGTTAGGTGGGGAAGCCCAGTAACTGTTTTTAGAAAGATTCTATGTCTGTAGCAGAAAACAACTATTGCCGGTAAAGCAGTCCACCCTAAACTAGAGAGAGAGCACTAAAGCAACTTCTGGATACTGACACCTTTTGACCCAGAAAGTAATGTGGTTGTGTTTTCTTCTTTCTGTAGTTCATCAAGAGGAACTAAAACCCTGTTTTTGGAAGCGACTGGGTTGGTCTGAACCATCCAGGTAATGAGTCACCATATGTTTGTAGGTCAAAGTTCACTGTCTATAGACAACGTGAACAGGCTTTAAGCTTTTCTCAGCATCTAAATAAACATTAAAAGTAAAGCTATTGATAAAGTTATTTGAATGACAGTTCAGTTGCTCAATTTTTTATATGTTGATGTTTATAGTTAATTAAAATACAAGGTGAAATTAATGCCAGCTTTAAGTCATCAATAGAGTCAGCACAAGAACAGTTTTAGACAGAGATGGTGCTATCAACTGCTTTGTAGTCATTGTGCATTCCCATGACATACTAATTATCTCCTTGATTATCAAGATCAAAAATCCCTCTCCCTGGAACACAGTTGAATAGAAAGAAAGTGTTGTTTGTGTCTTTAAAAAACATAGATACTAACTTGAAACTTTTTTTTTTGTCTTTAAAAAATACACACACAGGATAATCGTGCTGAATCAGAGTGACTTGTCAGACTGATGGGAATTGGGTCGCAGGTAGACTCCTGGCCTGAGTTTGAGCATTCAGCTTGTGAGTTCCTGTCTCTCCTCCTGTGCTTCAGTCACCATCTGGGCAGTGATTCTGTACCTCGCACTTTGTTCAGCTGCCACAATAGACAGAATGGCCCTGTCTGTTTGCGCCACAGTTAACCATTTGTTTTAAGTTCAGATTTCAGAAAAGTGAAAGGTAGCTTTTATTGTAAAATTTTCTCATTGTTCCCAGAATGGCTTTGATTTTGGTTTTGTTGGTACAGATTTTTGAAAACTTTAACTCCTTTTGAAAACTTTAACTCCTGTTATATAATAAAATGTTTACCTTGAATACCATTTAGGTTTTAACTGTGGAAGAGATATTTCTGTTTTAGTTATTGGGAGAGGAACTGCGACCCAAAGAGGCTTCAATTTCTGTTATAAAGTTTGACAGATAAGCAGTGACTGCTACCACCTATCATATAAGCCAGCACAAGTCATCCATAGTTTAGAACAGAAATACTGCCTTCCTCTTGGCCAGGATTGCCATATTCCCATTCCAGCTAGAATTTATTTACATGATGAAAATATGGTGGGAATAAAAGTCTGAGATATTTTGAACCCTTTTAAGTGTTTAACATCATTTCTGTATATTTCGGATCGTATATCTCTCATCATTTGTGTTTTAGAGGAGTGAAATTGTGGGAAGATGAAGATCACAATCTATTTTCTAATTTAGCCTCTAGTGACTACTAACCAGATGCACACATGTGTCTGGCATGGTATTTAGAGGATTGATACCTTGACCTGCCTCAAGTATGGAGCTTTCACATGTGAATAAAAACCTTTTTTTAGAAGTTATGTGCTGTTGGGCAGTACTAGCCAGCTAACATTTTATTCTTAGCAAGTGAATAATAGGTCTTTTGTTTGTAAAACCTGAATAGTTCCTGTTGAGGATGGTCATATCATGCAGTTTTGTTAGCGCCCTAGAATTCTACCCTGCACAAATAAAATAAGAAGGTACAAATCTATTTGACCATTTTGAAACAAGGAAACAGTTGCTTGCCATTGTAACCAGAGCAAAACTAAAGCAAATTACTTTATAAATAACACTGTGTATAAGAAACTTGGAGGGAGACAAAGACTTATAATACATAGTCCTTCCTCTCAAAAACCTTTAATTGGTGCAACAAAAACCGACATACATAAAAATATAAGGACTTTGTGTCCAGGACCCACAGGGAAAAAAATGTATGTAATGATAGACATATCACGCTAAATAGTGAGTTGTGATATTGCAGCATTATCAGTTAGTATTCACAAAGGCTACAAGTTTCGGATATAAACTCTAAACTCTCACTGATGTGATTTGTAATCTTTTGTCTACAATGCCACTAGAGTGGACTCTTCTAACTGGCCAGTCACTGTGTAATATTGACCAGAATTAGCAATAATAATATTGGTAGATAATGTTTATTGGTCATGGAGCAACTGTTAGGTGTCAGGGCTCCATGATCTGCCCAAGACCATACTGGAGCAAACATATTTGTATATTTTACAGTAAAGCATAGTAGCTTCCCCTCAGACTGTAGTTCAAGAGTGCCTTGAGCAAAGTGTAAGGATTGTGGAAGTGAACCAAGAGCTAACTTTGAGTTAAAATTGATGGTGATATATCCTTTATGAACTTAGTCCCCATCCTCACATTTGTTCTGTGAGTTTGGTGCTAAGTTTTTGGAGTATACTGAGTCCTTCACTTTTCCTCAATATGTAGAAACATAATAAATACATAAATGGTTCTAGACACATAGTAGATGGTTAATAATTTACTGTTGGCTCACTATTGAATGTAATTTTCCCCTTGGAAAATTTGATTATTAGAAATTTCCAGATTAGATTTCAGTTTTTGTTTTTGGTTTTCCAAATACACTACTTTTGGCCCTTTTCTGGATACTAATAGTACTGTTGTATAGGTTGCTATTAGAAGTGAATTTTAGTTGTGTTGGGCTGCCTCAGAGGAGCATGTGACTTGATCTCAGTATCCTGAGTTTAAGTCCTATGTTCCGTGTAGAGTTTACTTAAATAAATAAACTTAAAGAAAAAAAAAGAAGTGGGTTTTAGAAAGGTGCTTTTCAAGAACTTAGAAATAAGTTGGTCCTCTGGGAGTTACATAAGTAAAAACCCACTGTCTCACTGACTGTGATTAATTATATAGTGAAATAAAATTAAAGGACCTTCTGTAAATGTGTGACTTAACAGATACTTGGAAATAATATTGAAAACATAGATTAAGGAGGAGGGATGTGTCCTACCAGATACGAAAGCATAATATAAAGCTGCAATAATTAACAGAATATGGTGTTGACATCAGAATGGAAACCTGATCCTTTATAGTTTCATCCCCACCCCTTTCAGTTGTTGTTGTCATGAAATTGCATCTTTATATAAAGTGTCACCAAAAACATAAGCTAATAATTTTTAAAATGCATTAGTCTCTTAAATTATGTAAAAAATAAACCAAGATTTGGAGTTATAAACAAGTTACAGTAACACTAGCTTTTATACTAATAACTGCTATTTTCTTTCTTTAAATGTATTGATCTCTTAAATCATGTAGAAAACAAAAAGTGCAGTTACAAACCATTGTAACTGTTGTAACCAAAATTAGTATAAAAGCTAATACTAGTTTTTATAATTGCCCATGTACTTACCTTAATTAAGATCTTTATTTCTCCATATGACTTTGAGTTACTATGTAGTACGCTTTTATTTCAACTTGAAGCATTTCTTGAGCATTCCTTAAAGGGTAGGTCTAGTGGCCACAGACTCCCTCAGCTTTTGTTTTTCTGGGAATGTCTTAATGTATCCCGTTTGAAGGACAGTTTTCTGGATATAGGATTATTGGTTGGCAAGGTTTTTTTTTTTTTTAATCTTTAGCACTTTGAATATATTGACCTACTGTCTTCTATCTTTCCAAGTTTCTGCATATAAAACCATTATTAGTTTATATTTGGGGGCACAGTATACATAGGAATGTAACTTTGTCACATCACTAAGGGGTAAGATAAAGCTATAAAGGAAGAGAGTTTATGATTGTTATTGAAGTTAAGCTGGTACAAATTCAAATTGAGTATTATAAATTTAGGATGCAAAATGTAATCTTCATGGTTACCACAAAGAAAATAACTATGGAATATACACAAAAGGAAAAGAAAAAAGACTTTAAACATTTCACTATAGAAAATCAACTAAAAACAAAAGGAGACAGTAATGCAAGAAATGTGGGACAAAAAAGTTATAAGACATATAAAAAAAACAAATAACATAATGACAAGTAAAACCTCATCAGGAATTAGTTTAAACATAAATGAATCAGGGGTGCCTGGGTGGCTTAGTCAGGTAAGCACCTGACTTTGGTTCAGGTCACAATCTCGTGATGCATGAATTCAAGCCCCACATCAGGCTCTTGCTGACAGCTCAGAGCCTGGAGCCTGCTTCAGATTCTGTGTCTCCCTCTCTCTCTGCCCCTCCCCTGCTCACACTTGTCTCTCTCTCTCAAAAATAAACATTTTCCCCCCCCTCCGGAAACCACTCAGACAGTATTCCTTCCCTCTTCTCCCCTAAAAAGAGGAGAAGAACGATCATCAATGACAGAAGGCAGCTGCACAAAACAACACCCAAAGTCAGCTTCACGCTCAGGAAGGGACACTGTACCTCCTCCTCGTGGTTTCGGGTACTCTACACGTTCAGAGAAACTTCTCTAGTAACGAACTATAGAAATGATCCCTGAAAGTATAGTCTTCAAAAATAAACATTTTTAAAAAGTTTAAGTGAATCGACCTCTCCAATCAAAAGATAGAGATTGGAAATGGATAAAAATACATTAACTATATGCTATCTATAAGAGACATTCAAAGACACAGACTGGAAGTGAAAAGATCGAAAATATATTCCATGCAACTAGTAACCAAAAGACCAGGGGTGGCTATACTAATATCAGACAAAGTAAACTTTAAATCAAAAGAGGTTACAAGAGACAAGGACATTATATACAAAAAGTTCAATAGAGAAAGAATATATTATAATTACATTTATATACCTAATGACCACCAAAGTATATGAAGCAAGAACTGATGGAATTGAAGGGAGAGAATAGACAATTCTGTAATTGTCAATAATTGGAAACTTCAAAAACTCACAACAATGGATGGAACAACCAGACAGAAGATAAATAAGGAAATAGAGGGGTTAACAAACCAACTAGATCTTGCAGATTTATACAGAACACACCAGCCAACAACAAAAAAATACACATTCTTCTCAAGTACACATGGACATGTTTTAGGATAGAATATATTGTAGGCCACTTAAGTCTGAATAGATGTTAAGAGATACTCTAAAATATCTTCTCTGACAACAGGATGAAGTTATAAACTAATAAAGGAAATGTGGGACGTTCATAAAATTGTGGAAATTAACACTTAACACAACCAATGGATGAATCACAAGGAAATTAGAAAATACTTCAAGATGCATGAAAACAAAAGCAACATACCAAAACTTATGGGATATACCAAAAACCACACTAAGAGGGAAATTTGTAAGTTATAAACACATTTTTAAAAAAGATCTCAAGGGGCGCCTGGGTGGCTCAGTTGGTTGGGCGTCCGACTTTGGCTCAGGTCATGATCTCACGGTTCGTGAGTTCAAGCCCCACATCAGGCTCTGTGCTGACAGCTCAGAGCCTGGAGTCTGTCTTCCTATTCTGTGTCTCCCTCTTTCTCTCTGACCCTCCCCCGCTCATGCTGTCTCTCTCTTTCTCTCAAAAATAAATAATAAAACATTTAAAAAATGTTTAAAAAAATAAAAAAGATCTCAAATCAACAACCTAACTTTACAACTTAAGGAATTAGAAAAAAAAAAACAAACTAAACCCAAAACTAGCAGAAAGAAGGTCATTAAAGTGGGGACATTACTACTGATTCTACAGAAATAAAAAGGATTATAAGAGAGTACTATGAACAGTGCCAACAAATTGGATAACAGATGAAGTGAACAGATACCTAGAAACACAAAACCTACAAGACTAAATCATGAAGAGAAAATCTGAATAGACCTACAACTAGTAAGGAGATTGAATCAGTGATCAAATACCTCCCAATAAAGAAAAGCCCTAGACCTGATGGCTTCACTGACAAATTCTACCAAATATCTGAAAAGAGGGACTAATACCAAAAAAAATTGAACTTTTCCAAGAAATTGAAGAGGAAACACTTCCTACAAATCATTCTGAGGCCAGCATTATGTTCATACCAAAGCTAGACAAAGACCCTCACAAGAAAACTACAGATTGTATCCCATAGGAGCATTGATGCAAAAATCCTCAACACCAGCAAACAAAATTCAACAGCATATTAAAAAGACTATACACCATGACCAAGTTGGATTTATTCTTGGAAGGGAAAGATGGCTTAATACATGAAAATCATAATATGTATTGTTATGATATGCCACAATGTAATAAGTGATATCCCACGTCAATAGAATAGAGAGGGGGGAAATCCTCATTATTTCAACTTGATGCAGAAAAAGCATTTGACAAAATCAACACCTTTGCATGACAAAAACAGAGTAGAAGGAGTAGAAGGAAACTATCTCAATATGTTTAAAGCCACATACGAAAAGCCCATGCCAAACATTACACTTAATGGTATGGAAAGACTGAAAGCTTTTCCTCTAAGATCAGAAAGTAGAGAAGGATGCCTGCTTTCCCCACTTCTATTTAACATAATACTAGAAGTTCTAGCTAGAGCATTTAGGCAAGAAAAAGAAATAAAAGGCATCCTAATTGGGAAGGAAAATGTAAAATTATCTGTTTCCCAGTGATATGAACTTATATGTAGAAAACTCTAAAGATTTAACCAAAACAAACAAAACCTGTTAGAACCAGTAAATGAATTCAGCAAAGTGGCAGGATACAAAGACAACACACAAGATTCCATTGCATTTCCAGACATGAACAAGGAAGAATCTAAAGGGAAATTACAAAAACAAATCCATTTACAGTAACATCAAAAAGAATAAAATACTTAGGAATTAACCAAGAAGATGAAACACTTGTACTATGAAAACTACAAAACATTGCTGAAAGAAATTAAAGAAGACAGGTAAGTGGGAACGCATCCTATGTCATGTAATGGAAGACTCTATATTGTTAAAATGCCAAAACTACCCAAAGCCATCTATAGATTCCGTGCAATCTCTATCAAAACCCCAATGATGTCCTTTGGAGAAATAGAAAAACCCATCCTAAAATTCATATGAAATCTCAGTGGGCTCACACTTCCTGATTTCAAAACTTACAAAGTTCCAGTAACCAAAGTAATATGATACTGGCATAAGGAGAGACATATAGATCAATGGGATAGAATAAAGAGAGAGTCTAGAAATACAACTTTGCATATATGGTCAAATGATTTTTTTAAATGTTTTATTTATTTTTGATACAGAGAGAGACAGCATAAGAGGGGGAGGGTCAGAGAGAGAAGGAGACACAGAACCAGAAGCAGGCTCCAGGCTCTGAGCTAGCTGTCAGCACAGAGCCCGACGCGGGGCTCGAACCCAGGAACGTGAGATCTGACCTGAGCCGAAGTCGGAGGCTTAACCGACTGAGCCACCCAGGCTCCCCGGTCAAATGATTTTTGACAAGGATGCCAAGATCATGGGGAAAGGACAGTCTTTTCAACAAATGGTGCTGAGAAAACTGGATATCCACAAGAATGAAGTTTTTATCTAACATATATCTAACACCATATACAAAGAAATGGAAATATGGAAATATCTATAAGAACGAAATTCTTACCTAACATTTATCTAAGAACATATAAAAAAATTAACTCAAACTGGGTCAAATACCTAAATCTAAGGCTAAAAACAATAAACTTAGAAGAAAACAAAAAGCTTTACAGCATTGGGTTTGGCAATATTTCTCGGACATGACATCAAAGGTACAGGTAACAAAATAAAAAGTAGATATATTGAACTTCATGAAAATTTAAAATTTCACTATCCACAGAGTAAAAAGACAACCGCTAGAATGAGAAAAATAATTTTCAAATTGTATATTTGATAAGGGATTAATAGCCAGAATATATAGAGAACTCTTAAAATTCAACAACAAAAAACAGTCCAATTCAAAATTGAGCAAAAGACCTGAATAGACTTTTTTTCCAAAGAAGTTACATGAATAGTCAATGAGCACATGAAAAGATGCTCAGCATCACTAATTATCAGAGAAATGAAAATCAAAGCTGCAATGCAATACCACCTCACATTCTTTAAGGTGGCTACTATGAAAAAAGCAAAACAAGTGTTGGCAATAATGTTTTCAAATTAGAATCCTGGTGCACTGTTAGTATGAATGTAAGATGGTACAGTCATTATGGAAAGCAGTATGGTGGTTCCTCAAAAAGTTAAAAATAGAATTATCATGTGACGCAGCAGTGTATTCCACTTCTGAGTAGAGTCTCCAACAGATAGTTCTGCATCAATGTTCATAGCAACATTATAACTCAAATGTGGAAACACCGGTGTCCATAAATGGATGAAGGGGTAAGCAAGCGGTGGGCATTATGAACCTTGAGGGCATTATGCTAAGCGAATGAAGCCAATCACGAAAAGAAAACAATGTATGATTCCACTAACATGAGTTACTTACGGTAGTCGAGATCATAAGGACAGAAAGTATAGTGGCGGTGCTTAAGGTTGGGGTAAGAGGACAATCCGGAGTTACTGTTTAACAGGTATAGAGTTTTTCTTGGGGACGATGAAAAAGTTCTCGAAATGGGTAGTGAGTGATGATGGTTGCACAACATTGTTAATGTACTTAATGCCAATGCATTGTGCATTTAAAAATGGCTAAAACAGTAAATTTACAAGATGAAAAGAACCTTATGGGGATGGATGGTGATGATGGTTACATAACAATGTAAATGTATTTAATACCACTGAATGTACGCTTCAGAATAGCTAAGATGGTAAATGTTATGTGTGTTTTACCACAATAATTTTTTAATTTTGGAAAAACCATAAGTGGACCAATTAGAAATTGTGGCATATAGGTTTATTGACACAGAAATGTGTCCAGGACACATGGACAAATGCTAATAGGTATATGACCCCATGAAAATTTATGCATGTCTACATTTAATAAATGCATAGATATCTAGAAAGATGCTTATTAAAGCATTAAAAATAGTCCTTTTGGGTGATTTCAACTTCTCATAATTCTTTTAGCTATTTTCTGTTTGGAGACTAGAAGATTTAGGAATAATTAAATCAGTGGGAGGCAGAACTATAATGTCATAGTTAAGTAACTATAAACTTAGTCAATTTTATTAGAACTCATATGAAGGAAAACTGCTTAATTAAAGGAATGGTTGGTGTAAAGCATAGGAAAATGAAGTTTTAGGAGCCAGGTGTTTTAGGAAGCTCAGCTAAAGCAGTGTGGGTGGGTGGATGGGGGGAGCACTAGGTATGTCTAGTGCCCTGTGACAGGTGTTGCCTCTTATGGAATATCATACTGACTTCTTGATCCAGTTTCATGTTCACCAAGCAATTTTTCTTCCTCTTGAAGTTGGTGTGTCTGTAGGGAAAGAATGACCTGGCTTTCCAACCAGCTCAACAGTGTGTTTTTCAAAGTATATTAGTAAGTTGTTATTCTGGTTTATATATTGGGCTCTGTGCTGGTTAATGAGAGTTGACACTAGAGAAATTGATCTACATAATCTATTACCTCATAAGAAATCACCTCTATCACTTCTCGGCCTTTTGGCTAAGATCGAATATAATAAGAAATCACCTCCAAAACTTAGTGACTTAAAATAGCAATAACTCCATTTATCTTTAACAGTTCTTATATATCATGAATTTGGAAGTGACTCAGGTGGACAGTTGTAGCTCAGGGTTTCTCCTGAGGTTGCATTTTAATGCATTTACTAGTTGACTCACATGACTGGCAAATTGGTCTTTGTTATTGAATAGGTACCTCAGTTGCTTTCTCTCTGGGTCTCCCTTTTGAGTATCCTCACCACATGGCAGCTGGTTTTCCCGTGTGAGCAATCCAAGAGATTTTGCCTACACCAAGGCAAAAGATGCAGTGCCATTATGATCAGCTTCAGAAGTCACAGACCATCATTTCTGCTATAAACTAGTGGTCACAGAGGACAAGCCCTGATTCAGAATGAGAGGGGCCTACACAAAGACATGAATACTAGCAGATGAGAATCATTGTGGGCCATCTTAGACTGGCTACCACAAAGCCCATTGCAGTCCCTGGCAATCCTGTTCCTCGCTGTATGTCTTCCATTCAAAATAGAACAGTTTAATATAGCTTTTACGTCTCTCATCACATTTTATCTTCCAGTAGGAAGAGCAGGATAAGTGAGAGGAGGGATTTCCCTGAAAGAACCTACCATGACTCAAGCATGGATTAATTCAAATTCGATTATTCATGATGAGGAAAATAAGATTCTGTTTAGTTTTGCCCATTTTTTTTGCAAGAATAGCCCTTTTGCATTTACTTGTACTGAAATTGAACACTGAAAAAATATTTCCCCCCAATATTCGGAGAATATAAACAATTATTCACAAAAGTACTGAGCTGATTTTAATAAGAACAAAAAAGTGATAACAGACTTAATGTTACATGTTGATGGGGAAATTAAAACTCACTCAAGGGGCGCCTGGGTGGCTCAGTTGGTTGAGCCTCCGACTTCGGCTCAGGTCAGATCTCACGTTCGTGGGTTCGAGCCCCGCGTCGGGCTCTGTGCTGGTAGCTAGCTCAGAGCCTGGAGCCTGCTTCTGGTTCTGTGTTTCCTTCTCTCTCTGCCCCTCCCCCTCTCATGCTCTGTCTCTCTCTGTATCAAAAATGAATAAAACATTGAAAAAATAAAAAAAATAAAAAATAAAACTCAATAAATTTATAAAGAGAAATATAATCTTCCCAGATAAATAAGCATTATAGTGTTGTGGTGAAAGATTATAAATCAGTAAGTTATTGCATTGAAACTCGAATCTCTTAGGAAAGCTTTTTCAAGTCAGCCAGTCTCAATTTTATAACAAGATATCAAATAAGTATAAACAAGAACCATCTTCACTTCAACCTGGCTAATCCTTAGTGTCTTCAAGATACCTGACTTGTAAGTATTCTACTTTTTTCCTTTTCTGTAAAACAAGATATAATGGCTAGCCAAATATTTTATGTTCTAAACACGGTCAGCTGCTCAAGGTTTCTTAGCCTATTGAAATTCCTATTACCTAAGAACGGGTAAGTTTTGGTTTCAACTTTATCTTTAATCAAGGCTGAACTTAAAAATCCAGAAACAATGAATCTGACCGTCCTGTAACCATGAGGATCCTTCAGAGTTAATAGTGGAATGTGGATCTGGTAGAGACCAGCATGTGAAAGGGAAAGAAAGATGACAGTGTCTCTCATCCAAAACAGTCATCCAGGATGCAAAGGCACTCTTCAGATCAAGAAATGATCAGAGTCCAGCTAATTAGGATAGCTGAGAGGAGAAGATTGTGAGAAAGGACACATAGTTTTTTGTGTGACACTTACCTACCAGATGTTGGTTTCCAGATGAAGAAACCAAGGTTCAGACAAATCAAGTGACTTGTCTAAGGTGCACAGTCATCTATGATTGAAACCAATCACTAACACCAAATCCTTCCTACAATCCTATACTCATTCCTGGGCCAAGAATGTGAGATTTTATTAGAGCAATCTGGATTTTTACTCCTGGGTCAACCAAACCACTTTTGAGACCTGGAAAAGTATGGAGCTCTCTTTTTTTTACTTCTATACAATGCAGTTGCCAATTAAATTGGAGACAACTTTGTACTTGCATCTTACTAAACCTGGGACTAAAACAGAGGGATTGAGTAGCCTTGCCTTAGTGGGATGTTCAGACTGATTCCTTCTCTAGATGAGTCTGGGAATTCCTAGAATCTGTGGAGAGTAAGGGAGAGTCTGGAGCCTTCTCTGTGTACAAGGGAAAACTGGTTTTACTAAGAACTTGGCCAAAATCTTGGTGGTGTCAATTCCAAAGACAAGTCACAGTTTCCATGCCATTACTGCTTGAGATTCTCTGAAGAATTGTGGCAGTGTGCCAGGATGTTTAGTAGGAAGCTCTTTTCTTTATGACATCACCAGGCAGGTAGCTAAGGGGACTATTTGAGACACTCTTAAAATAAGAGCCCCTTTATGGGAGTACAAGAAAAGCAGCTTTTAAAACCAGGGGTATATATTCAGACTTCATTAGAACCTTCAATGCAAGCCAGCCATTAAAATATGGGATCTACCCAGAGGAACTCAGTCTATCGGATGGTCAAGACAAATAAATCTGGGTGCAAGGTAGCGATTTCAGCACAGAAAGGGTCTGAGGTTACTAACACAACCCCCCAGCGGGGACAAGGATACATTGTTGCCTCGAGCTCACGAACTGCTGCAGCCCCACTAAGTCCTTCGCCCCATCAAAGATCAGAAGCTGGGCATCACCCTTCTTTCCATTCACCATCAGACTATTCTCGTATCTCCCCCCAGTTGGGGCCCACTGGAACACCCATCCCTCGAGGAAGTGAGACTCAATCAAAACCAGAATCATACCGCCATCCCTCTATTCCTCGAAAGATCCAGCAAAGCCAAACACCAGCTTCCTATGCTGTCCAGATGCAACGGAATGTTAGCCCACCGAGAGAGGAATCAACACGAAGAGACGGTGAGACCAAGCCAGGGCGTGATATCAGTAATCGCTACTCATTAATCCCTGATGCCAAATCCTCTCGCCGATTGAGTTTTGTGGACCAGAAGGATAACTTACAAATCTTGCAAGAAGACCCACCCTCCAAGGTCCAGTACCCACAAGGGGTCAGAGTTCCCCGTAGGACTTTGGTTTGCCCAAAGGATGAAGCAGTCCAAACTGAACCCATCCAAAAGAGTTTGGCTGCTACTGAGATCAGATCTACAAAGAGACCCTCTAGCCCAGAACATAGAAGTAGCCGAGTCAATGCAGACTCTCGGACAGCCCAGAGAAAGATCTCTGGCCAAGAGTATGAAATGAGTTGTCCCAACCCAATTTATACAGAACCCAAGGCTTTGCATAAGGATATGAACTTGGAATCATCCCTCAAACTCTCTATCCTAAAGGTTTTGGATGGTGGACACCGAGTTTCTAGGTCCTCAACCAAAGGAGATGGTGAGGTCAGCCGCAGGGTCACCATCTCCTCAGGGCCACGGTTATACTCTGCTCCACGTGTGACATCTCGATCATTGTCTGAGAGTCCCTTCAAATCTATGTTTGTCACTCCAGAGCCCAGCTATAAGCCGCACACCCAAAGGCCCTCAGAAAGTGCCTGTATGTCCCGAGGACCTGCACACAAGTATCCAGAACTCTCCCCAAAGCCATCGGTCCATGCAGAACTGGAACTGACCCCTCGGCCCTTACCCCCTCGGTCCTTACCTAGGTATGGGCCTGACTCCTCATGGTGGGCCTTACTCAATCCTGAAGTTGAAACATCTCAAAGTCGGCCGACAACACCTGAGTTTGAGTCTAAGTCCTCTCTTCTTCTAGACCCTTTATTGTCCTTTATTGAAATGGACTCAAGTCCTTTATGTGAGGAAATGATGTTCCAGAGAGAGAAGGCAAGTCCATCACCACCACCAGCACCAGCAACACCACCACCATTATCACCACCAAGGGAGTCTCCAAACCAGGCACCATTGAGGGAAATGCCACAAGCCCTCAAGCAGCCCTCCAAACAACCCATTCAAAGGTTTAGTGCTTTCTTCTTGGGTATGTGAAGAAGCAGACTGCCCAAGTGCAGCCCCGATTTAGTGAGATGGGACATTGGGGTAGGCAGGAAAGGCCCCTTCTTCATTCTGGGCCTCAGAGCTGCCCACCTGCCAGTACTAAAGCTAGTCCCATCCTTGAGCTCATTGCTGCATTCCTTTCCTGCCAGCTTTTTTGAGCTCCAAGCTAATGATATCGATGATGATACTTGGGCAGGCATCAGGCATTGACTTCTAGGTAGCGCTGCTTAACCTTTCAATGGAAGATAGTAGAGAGTGCTTCCAAAGAATGGAGATGAAAAATTGAGTTGGGGCAAGGGCTAGGTAGGGCTAGTAAAGAAAATGAGGTTCTCAGGTAAATATTCTGACAACAAAGTGGAGAAGGTGAAGCATAGATATGCTAGGACCTAGACTTCCAAGAGCGGGGAAAGGCATTAACAGAGGCACAGATAAGGAAAAAAAAAGGGTGGGGTGGGATTTACTCCTAGTCTACAGGGGCTTCTTGGGGAGGCTCAGAGGCTGAGGGCACCTTTGGATGGAGAAATGTGGAGCTTAAAATGGAGATGTCAAGAGTGGGGGGAGGAGTGTACATCCCACAGAGCGAAAAAAAAAACCAAGAATCTCTGTTACTTTCAGATGTTTCTGAGGAGATGTATAACCGTGTCATCTGGTGGCTAAAAGGTCTGTGCTTTTCCGTCCTGTGCGTCCAGTGTGGGGGTTTGGGAGGCAGGAGGACAGGTGGAAGGATGATTTTTATATATTTACAGAGCTAGGTCTATTAGCACCACACATACTAGGGGGTTGACTATCATTCCATGATTAGAGTCATTCATTTGGGACTTGGAACCTTTTTTATTTTCAAGAGCCTGCTTTCAATGGGAAGTAGTCATTTCTGAAATGGAGAACACTTTAAGCCCATGCTTTTCAGTTTAGCTGGTCTTATCTCTCATGTGATTTTTAATTCCAGCCCCCCCCCCTTCCAAAAGTCACCAAGACAAACGACCTGTTTCACAGTCTTACTCAGGGCTGACCCTGCATTAATTTAGGTTGATGGGTCTCCTCTTGCGTCTTGTGTCGGAACTCTCTTCAATCCCCCTTGCCCAGACTTGGGAGGTATTTATTGGTGGCTGCCCAAACAGGATATCCAGGGATGTCCAGGCCTCTACCTTGAGGCCATCAGTGGGTCCTGTAATCAATTCTAGAATCTTGAAGTATCCCCAGGACCTGGTGACACCCCCCCCCCCCACTTTGTACTCTTGGTTTTTTTTTGGTGGAGGGAAAGTGGGGACCAATGATCATATAGTGAATATTAGTAGCAAAGAGTTTCTGCTTTGAGTTTTATGGCCCCAAATATGGTTTAGTCCTGTGAGCATGAGGGACTCTAGATGAGGAAGTTCCTAGGGAGGAGATAGCCCTACGAATGCAATCCAGTCCCAACCAGCATGAGGTCTTCAAGTAATTGGCAGCAAAGAGCAGAGGAGGGCATCCCTGCCCCTTCAAGGGAGCAAAGCTCTATAAAGCTGAGGTTTAGTAGAGTATGGACTCTGGAGTTACAGTATTGGGTTTGAGCCCTGTGTCTAGTATTTTCTCACTGTGACTTTGGGTAAGTCATTTTATCTTTCCAATCATTAGTTTCCCCAACTGTTAATGGGAACAATGGTTACTTCTTAGGGTTTTTATAAGGACTAACCAAGCTACTACATGTATAGCACTTAGTATGGTGCCTGGCAACAGTGAGTCCTCAGTAAATGTTAGCTGTTGCTATTTGGGCCCTTGCACTAGGAAGGATGTTGGGCCAGATTATGCCCAAGTCCACTGGACATCTTTAGTAAAATTCTCTTTTTCCCCTCTTGTTGGTACTCTCTGAATTCCATGTCCCTTGGGAATGCCTGACTTCTACTTCTCCATTATGACAGATGAGGAGGTAAGAACACCCCTGGGAAGTCACTTCTAGTCTTCCTGGGCTCCCCCTTATCCAAGTCCCTCTCCTAACCTCTCCTGGAAGCAGGAATGGAGGAAGACAGTCAGAACTGCTCCCTATGATTGGGCAAGTTATTCACTGCACGCGAGTGCCTAGCAGAGAGGGCAAGTGGGGGCTGAAATCTAGCCTGTATTCCACTTGCCATACTGTGCACTTGGGGGGCTACATCCCCCCAGAAGGAGATTTGCATGAAGGTAATGTAAAAGCTGTCTGGGATCAGCCCCCACTTGGCTCTCCCCTCTTTGGGCTAGGGCAATTCAGAAAGGGAACGCTTTTCTGGGTTACACACTATTTGAGTCCTCAACTTGGAAAGCACAAGGTAAACTCTGCTCTCGGCAGCCTTGTGTCCTGAATTTGGCAAGGAGTGTCCTGATTTCAGAGTGCATTATTCCTATAACTACTTTAGTTCTTCTTGGCCCATGTTTGATAAGATAGTCTGAGCTCTTCCTGCCTCCATGCTTTCTCTCACCCTATCTGTCCCTTACATGAAGCCTAGCATGGCTTCTAATGGGTCCCATCCATAGATTAGCCCAGGATGGACAGCTAATTACAGATAGAAAACAAACAAATGAGGTGGAGCAGGACAGCTTGAGCTCAGAAGATGAAATAGCAGAAGGGGAGGTGCCAAAAATGTGGCTGCCACCCCTTCTGCCATGGCTTCTTCTTCAGCCCCTTGCCCTGAGCTTAACTGTGGGTGGGAACAGCTACATTTAGAGATTACCTCCATGCAAGACAGTAAATCCTTCTCTCCCTCTTATCCTTCTCTCCCTCTTCCTGTTTGCTCTTCCTTCCTTTCTCCCTCTCTCCCTTCCATAAACAACTTAATCCAGATGCCTAGCACTGTGCTAGGCACTACTGGAGAGAGCATTGAAGCCTCAGAGCACACACATTCACTGGCCATGAGAAACTTACCATCTGGTTGGGGAGATAAGACATGGACAGGAAACATTTAAACAACAATATGAAATAGTTTGTGCTCAAATGTCCAAATAAATGCAACAGGCTGAATATGTGCTGTTGGACGAACTTAGGAGAGGGAGTCATCAGGGTGTGTGGTGTGTGTGTGTGTGTGTGTGTTGGGGGGGCGGGTTACACCTTCCTTCTCAAAGCTAGAGGTATCTTAACAACTCCTCTCTTACCTTTGGGAAGGGGTTAGTCTTTTCCCTCATTCAGGATATAGTGGTTTTGACTGAGGAAGTTCTTCCCTGTTCTCCCCTATCCTCACCCCCTTTCTTTGTGCAGCTTGTTTTAGTTTAGGAAGTCAAAAGCCTTGGCAGCAGAATGGCTCCTTCCCAAAATAGCTCTTATCCTGTCTGGATAATTGCAGCTCTCCAGCCCTGTGTGGCAGCTGAGCTGCTCCCCAGAAGCTGGGAAGAGAAGCTGGGGAGAGACCAGCTGGGCTTGCTGGGCTTCTCTGGCTCTTTGGAAGTGTGGTGGAATGAGGCGGGCCAGGAACTCTTCATAAACATGAGAGTGCTAGGCTTTCCCCAGTCTGTCCTGCAGGCTGCATGGCCCACAGACCATCCCACAATAGAGACTCCATGGTGCTAGTGTCCAAGGCCTCTGGTTCCTCTGATCTGGGAATGGTTGACTGTAGAGTCTGTTCCAGATTCTATTACCAGCAGGAATTCTCTGATGGTCAGCCACAGCTCCTGGCTTGTGGATGGCAGCATGTTTGTTGTTGAACTTCACAGGCCCTTCTGGGTCCATAGCTGGGGACGGAGCCTGATTCAACCATCTCTCTCTCTCTCTCTCTCTCTCTCTCTCTCTCTCTCTCTCTCTCTCTCTCTCGTGTCAGCCTCTTCCCAAGTGGCTCCTCAAGGCCCTTTTGTCTAAGGAGCAGGGCTTACAGATGCTTCTCATCCTTAGATTGGTACTTCAGGGGCTGGAATCTCCCCAGAGAAGGTTATGCTGGAATGAGGGAATCATTCCTAATGGTTTTGTTTTTGGTATCCAAAGTAGCAAAAGCTCAACAGGAAGGTCTTGAGGGTGCCCTAATGGGGTCAGCGGGGGTGTCTTCTCACACAGTCCTAGGGAATTCCTTGGAATAAAGCAGCCCTTGATGGGAGGGGCTTCAATGCCTCTGATGGATAGAGCTGCCTTGGCCCTAAGATCCTTGTCCTCAAGGCACCTAACCTACTTGCCCTTGCAAATGACTTCTCAGGCTGTCAGCAGACAAGGTGGTTTACTCCCTTCTATCTCTATCAATTATGCAAGAAACCAACTCTGGAAAGCAGGCCAGGAATGAGGGAAGGCTATCTCTGTGATATATAAGGCAGATTTTAGTGTCTTTAGAGTGACCTGTCATTTGGCCCCTGGAGGATGGTATGGCCAGCCTCCTGTTGGCTCTTTAGCATCAGGGAAGTTTTGCTCAGACTTCCTCGACAGAGAAAAATCTAGAGTCTAGGGGAAACACGGAGTCTGCATTCATGGGAATGTTAACAGAATCCCGGTATATGGGCTGTCCGAAAGGAACCCTAGGACCATCTTTCCCAGTCCCCTTGTTTTCTTTTGCTTTGTACCGAGGCTTGTAGTTGAAAGGAGAGGGAATTGAAAGAATGGAGCAGAGCTGCTGAAAATAGAGCAGGGCACCTCGGGAGGCTTTTCATAGGAGCCTGACCCTCGATACTCAGCTTCTTTTCCTGTCAGATGGTGCCGTGTTCATTTCCAGCTACCATGGGCGGCAAAGTCCAGAGCTGGATGGGAGGCTGGTAGCCTCTGACCCACATTGCTATTTTGGGGACAGGCTAGGTTGACCCAACTCGGGGTTTGCCTGGGATGTTCCTGGTTTTAGCATCCTATGTGCTGGGACCCCCACCAGTCCTGGGCAAACTAGGACAAATGGTGGCCCTAGGACAAGCTAAAGTGCTTTATGCCTCAGCAAGAGCCACTGGAAACCCAGGGCAGAGGGGTGATGTCCTGCCTTCACTGTGAGACTTGAGCAGATTGCTCCCTCTGAATGTAAAATGGGGACAGAAAATCCTATGCCCCTCCTCCAGGTTCGATGGTAGAACTGAGGCCAGAATCCTTTAGTTTTTTGTTCTTCTCAGAATGATCCCACATAGGGAAGAGGATGCCACATTTATTTTGGATTTTGTGGTATATTTCTAGAAGTTACTTGGTTCCCTGCCTAGAACCCAACTCCAACATTCTATCTTTCAGAGTGGCTTGTTGGTGTTTGAAACCGTGAGGTTTTCAAGTAAGAGGAGAAATAGCAGGCCTAGGTAGATTCAGGAGCTTGGCTTCAGAGGCCAAGGGAGCATACTTGGGCGAAGAAGAAAATCTGTCACACAGAAGCTGCCTTGACAGCTGCTCAGCCAGAGGCAGGCTATCCTGAGGGACAGAAATGGTCATGTCCCTTTACCCTCTTCTGCTCAGCTGCCATGAGGGGAGAGGCAAGAGACAGCTGCACCTCGGGGGCTGAGTGCACGCCTGAAGGAAGGGGACAGAATGTGAGGCAGTTCCTGTGAGGCAGGCTCCGACACTGAAGGTGGGGGGGACGGCCAAAGTCACTTCCTTGGCACACCCACAACAGGCAAAGTCATTTAGCTCCAAGAGTCACCACAATGGCCGTTTTTGGCAATTCAGCTCAGTAAGTCTGTAACCAAGACCTGTTTTCTAGAGATGGAGTGGGGTTCAGCTGGAGAGGCTGACTCTGCCCCTGGTAGCAGCATAGTCATTCCGATGTCACTTTAGTCGAAGGCTTTTCTCCCATCCCTCTACACTCATTATACATCCACACTCCTAATTGTTTGTAGAGAAAGCATTTGAAAATGTCACAGTGATAGTTGCTGGTTTGGTGTTGGTAATTTTCTCATTAGCTGAGATAGTAGCTACCGCTCATTTTAGTGCCTACACCATTCTAAGTGTGTTACCTTGGCGACTCTAAACAGCAACCTTATGAAGTGGACTTTTGCTACCTATTTCGCAGATGAAGAAACTGAGACTCAGAGCCAGCTCCTCAAAACTGAGAGCATTTTAGGGAGCACCCTGCCCCAGAGACTCATGTGTGGTGTAGAAACCCTTCTTCCATAGCCACATCTTCCTGGAAAGGAGCTTCTCAATATTTCAGCAGCACCTTAAGATATCACAAAATATGAAGGGAAAGGTTTTATTGAGGGTAACATTTGTGTCTTTGATGGAAACTCTGAGGCTGGGAGGTGAAGTATGAGCTGGCAAGCAGCCAGAATGAAGGGCAAGTTATGGATGGGTCAGTGAGGCCCAGAGCCTCAAGGCTTGTCTGTGCTCCAAAATCAGGGTGGAAAATTAATCAATGAATCCTTTCAGTCAATTCGTATTGATCAGACACCTCCTGGGGCAGAGGCCTGGCCATCCAGGAGGACATCACATCACATGTTCACTGAACCGAAGTGAGTAGAGGACATATGCACTGTCCGTGAGGGGCTTGTGGTTAGTTTGGGAGAGAAAAGTATATAGATAGACACTTAAAGAGTGTGGACATCAAAGATCAAAACAAAGTCCAGTGAAATGAGTTAGCGAAGCGTCTAGCATGGAGGCACTTAGAGAATAAAGTCTAGGTACACACAAATTTTAACTCCGTATAATGAAGACCTTTGATAACACACTGCCCAAAGATTGAAGGGTCGTAGAGTCAGTGAGTTTTTAGCCATAGGAAACATTCGAGAAGATAGGAGGTAGGGTAGGGTGGAGGCTCTTGAAGGGGATCACACCCAGTGCATATGTATGTCCCTTCCATCTCTCAGCTCCTGTGCTCTGCCCTACTGCAGAGAAGGTGTTGGAAAGGCCCTCTGGCAGGCTTCTAGCACTCTGCTGGCTCCAGAACTGCCCTTCACCACAGCTAGACAGCAGGTGCCAGGAAACACAGTGCTCTCTGGCCTTGCCACCCACATTTCATGCCTGACCCAGGATCATGGGACACTGGGGAAAAATAGGGGTGGGAGTGAGGCTGAGGGTATTTTGGTTTCTTGTCTCAGGCTGGCTAAGGTTTCCTTGAAAGACACAACCTGGTGATAGTCCTTTGCACCTACTGGAGCACTCTGACTGTATCATCAGTGACTCATCACTTCTGGGGGAAGGGAGGTACAATTTAGTTCTTGCACCACTTAAGAGAAACTCTGCTACTGAGAGGCAAAAGTGACCTTTGCTAGTCATGCGGATCTGAAATCCTGATTTCCTATGATAATTACTCTTTATTCTTGGCTTTTGAACCTGGACCTTGGCTTGGCCCAAGTACAGCATCCTTGTTTAGTTCGGTGCCACACAACCTTCACCCATGGGTAGGCAGGAAAGATCCAGTGGAGGAGGCTGGGAGTTTTTCCACATAGACCGTGCTGGCGTGACCTAAGCAGAGGGGGCTCTGGATAGCAGGCTGGAGGTGTGTGCTTATCTGAGTTTTCCAGAAGTGTCATTCCTTGTGCCAAACAAAGTGTCCACTCCCCAGATCCTTGGCTTGAATACCCCACCTGAGCAGTGCTTGGGAAATTGTACTCTAGTCAAGGTTAGCAATTCCTGGTGGGATGTTGAATTTCAAGGAAGAGTCAGACTCTAAGGACTGAGGGGTACTGAGGCAAGGTTGACCAGGCCACATGCTAACTAGAGGTGGGGAGGAGGACTCAGTGGTCAGTGACTCATACAAGGGCAGCCATATTTTGGCCCTGCTTCTGACCAGGTGTCAGAAGCTACCTGCACCAACATAGAACACAAAAGCTGGAGTTGGGGGGAGTCCAATTCTCTGTCAGTGGGGGAAACAGAGGCCCAGAGAAGAGAAGGGATATTCATGTAGTGAGATAATCACCAAAGCTGGTATGGGGTCCTAAGCCATGGCCAAGTTGTTTCAGAAACCCGAAGTGCTTCAGGGTTAGTATTCGAGGTTTGTGTAGGTGGGGCGGCTCAAAGTCCCTCTTTAGCTTTTACTTCACCCAGCATGTCTCATTTTGGGCATATGATGTAGTGATTACGAAGACACTGGTGAGTATCAAGACCTTAAGAGTCCTGGGGTAGAGATGAGTTCCACAATAACAGGCCTCTCTTTGGGGCTTACTTCCCTTAAAACAAACTGGCACCAACATGCCTCAGGACACACAGGGCTCACTGGGGGCCTGGGCAGCTGGTGCCAGAACAGAGTTGGGATTCCAGCCGCAGCTGAGGATGAGCTAGCTGAGCTGCCATCTAAAACATGTCTGTGTCTACACTTGGACTACAACCAGGACTGGGGGGAGGAGGGAAGTACGATTGTGGAAAGCAAAGCTTTGTGATGGGGCCTGTCTTCCTTGACATAGGTTTTCTTCCCGTCCCCAGACCCCACCCAGCACCCCCAGCCCAGGCCAGGCAGAATGCCAGTAGAAGCACCCAAGAAGTAGTCTTATGAGTGCATACATGAGTGTTAGTGGCCTACAGCTAGTTCCCAACAGTGAGGCTTTGTGTAGCCCAAGTTTGATGTTCAGGTCTGACGGCAGCAGCTGCTGCAGCTGCTACTACTTCTGTAGCCTTCCAGTAGCCATTGGTTCTTTCTAAAGAAACTCTTTCATGTCTTTTTTTCCTGAGTACAGCTTCAGATCTCTTGATCTACCCCAGGCCTTTTCCAAGAAACTCTTTATACATTTTGAGGGTCCCTCTTACCCGGGCCAAGCTGCTGGCCCATATCCTAGTTTAATCACCTCATTTTTTGGTGTGGAAACTGAAGTCCAGAGAGATAAAGTGAGTTGCCCAAGGTCACCTAACTAGGAAGGTTTTGCTTCAACTTGCTAGCCTATGAATGCCCCTGATTTCTTTAAGCAATGGCACGCCTTCCATCCTTCCATCCACCAGTGCCAAATATCCAATAACATCTCCAACAGCCATCCCATGTTTTCTGAGCCTGTTCTCATCTGCATACCTAGGCCCCCCTCCGTCCCTCTGCTAAGTTCTAACTTGTTCCCAACCAAGACCACTGGCCACAGATCAGACTGAAACAGAGTACACAGGCTTCTAGGTATTCTACCAATAGAGAGGGCCATGTCTGTAGACCTCAGTTTTGTCCAAAGTGTATTCAGGCCAATCACCGTGCCCTGGGGGAGAGCTCGTGGAAGTCAGGAAGAGGCATGCTTCTGGAAACTTTCACAGAAGCCTGACCAGCTCAGACCTGTATTAGCTCAGGAAATCCTCACCAACTCCCCACCCTCTAAGCATCTATTTCTCCCTTGCTGCTGCTGACCCTTCTGAGCCTCTAATGCTTCTAAAGCTGCTGAGGGATCTGTCCCCACCGCATCTAACCTGCTTGCCCAGCATAGACTGGCTCATGCAGGGGCTGGCCTCTCCTGAGGCCCTCCCACTTCCCTCAGCCCCAGACAAGGCTCTACTGCCCCATAAAGGCCACTCAGCCTCTTCCCTTCCACCTTTCCAGCAGATGATCCCTGGATAATTTATGCAGCAAATCCTCTTTAATCTGTAATCTAGGGTCCTGCAGGAAGGGAACCTTTGGTCTCTTCTTTATAGCTTGAGAAAAGGTGGAGAATGTCCGACATTCTACTTTAGGAGGTGTGAAGGGGGTAGGGACAATCAGTTAACTTGGACATCTGCCAGGTTCATTTCCTGGAAACCTTCGGTAACTAATGGTTTCTCTCTCAACTCGTGAGGCAAACCCCTCTCCTTCGAAAGACATCTCCTCCTGGGGACCGACTGGCCTTTCCTTTTTCACTGGGGCTTTACGGTGATGTGCTGCCTGAAGAGGCCACTATTAGGGGCTGAGTAAGGAAGAGCTATGTGACCAGTGCTGCTCTGTCCTGAGCCCCTCGGCTCACCCGGCGGGGTCGCCGGCCCCTCCCTGCCGCCTTCAGCCTTGCAGGCGCCAGCGCCTAGGAGGGCAGGCCCCGCCCCAG
>NC_043716.1:26667650-26706889 GCF_006229205.1 Suricata suricatta
CGCGGGGCAGGGCCGGGGCGCGCAGGGCCCGCTGCTCCCAGCGGCTCCGCGGGGACCCGCCGCACAGCAGCCCCGGCTGTGCCGGGCGGGAGGTGCTGTCTCTAGCTACGGGCACAGGCGGGCACTGCTGGTGGACGGCGCTGCGTCGCCGCTTCCAAGTTTCTCCCTCTAATCCCAACAGCGACGGAGCGGCCCCTGAGAGCCGGGGTGCTGTCCGCGTTTTTGGACCGAGGGGTGGGTCGGTGCTGAGGGGAGGTGGGGGGGGTCCGCCGGCAGAGACGCGCTTGTTGGGCTGGGGAAGGCGCATCAGCGACACGCGGAGCTGAGGGTCCCCCACGCCCTTGCTTGGGTGAACTGTTACCTGGATGACCTCTCCTCACTCACCTACCCCGGGCACAGGGGCAGCACCAACTTCCTTGGGAAAACATACAGAGGAGGCCTACAAATACTGCCTGACTCTGAGAGTGATGGTGAGACGTTTGGGCCCTCCTTCCCGCAGCCTGGCAAAGGGCAGCTCCTGGCTCTTCCCACAGCGCCCTCTGCCCAGGGACCCCTGAAAGAGGGAAGCCTAGCCTACCATCCTGCCAGTGGGATCATCTATACCTCACTGCCTCTGAGACAGGACCCATGGGGAAGCTTCCTCCTGCTTGTCCTACACTACCCCAAACCAGGTCTCTCTGCGGTGGTGGGGGTGGGGGAACTCATTTCTGCCACCTGCCTGTAGTGGGAGGAGAGAGACTAACCCCAGTCAGCCTCCTGGATGCCCCCAGGTAGGAAGTTTTGATGTCTGACTGTAAGGGTGCCAACTCTTCTGCCATCCTTGCCAGAGCCTGCCACAAACACATTTTGCTGGGTGCCAGTGCCTCCAGGCCTCATGCCAGCCTCTCCTCTCAGGTTGGAAGCCCCCCAGCCTTTGCCCGCTGCACTCGGAGGCACAGGCTGTTTACAGTAGGAGGAGATCCATGACCAGCCTGTGGGGCAGGATGTTGGCTGTGGGCAGCCTCCAGAAGGGAACTCCCTGGGTCCCATGGAATCAGAAGCTTCCAGGTCTGGAAAGGCCAGCCTTTTGGGCTTTTGTCTTTCAAGCTGTGTCCAGGCTGAGGCCCAAGCCTTGGCTAGGAAGTCTTGGTGACTCTGTGACCTTCCCCAGAGGGGGAGATTCTGGAAGAGACCCAGTGGTGCTGGTCTTTATCCCTGCCCCACTTCCCTCCACATGGGTACGGTCACACTGACTGTTCCAGTGATAGAAGCCTGGGGAGAACTGACTGTTGCCATTGCCAAGCCCAGCAGGGACCAAGAGGGGCTTTTCTGCCACACACTAAGTTGAGTTCAGCTGAGGTCTTGGTGCTTTCAACTTGGCTGAAGCCACCCTCTAATTAAAAGACATCCCCACCCTCACCAGAGTACTCAGCTTTAGGTCTCTTAGGCCAGGTTCTTTGGCTGACTGGTTCGTGTCAAGTCAGACTCCTCTATAAGGGGAAATACATTTCTCCTCTGTGAAAGGAGATCAGTGTCCCAGCTACTGTGGAGGTTAGTGGGTACAGTGGGGAGAGCTCCCCAGCCTGGGATCCCTAGGGGGTTTTAGTTTGCAAGGGAAAAGAATGATAGGCCAGCGTTAATAACCGTCCTGTGACTTGAGATGTACCTTCTCTCCTCAGCTTCAAAACAGCTTGAGTTATCTCTCCCCAGCCTTCCTGGGAGGCAAGGAAGGGCCATTCACAACTGGACATTAGAGGCCTGAAATTAAGACAATATTAAAAATCGCAAAGTTCTGGCCAAACCAGAAACACTGGCCTCCTGACTCCTAGTCAGGCGCTCCATCTGCACCCTCCCAGCCAAGCCCTTCAATTTGTCTCCCACCTAACTGGCAACTCTGAAGCCTCTGGGATGCCAGCCTCCCTTTGCCCCCTCAGAGAGTGAGTGCTAGCAACTCCTCCATTGACTCTCTGGAAGCAGTGGGGTGATGGAAGTGATATGGGTCCCCATGAGTCAGAGGTCAGGTATCCTAGGGTGGGAGGAGTCCCCCTGTGGCTGGGACTCTGCAGGGAGATCTAGGGGCAGATGTCTCAATACAGTGGAAAACACAAAGGGACGCTTGGGGAGAAAAGCAGGGTCGTTCCCATGAGAACATATTTCCAGGGGATTATAGGACATCCTACCCTACTTCAGCACTGCTTAAAGTTAAGGTGAAAGAAATTGGGGTCTTTGGCAGTGGAGTCTCCTGGGTGGCTGTCCCCATGTACTGATGGGCCAGGTCACCTTGGGACAGCTCAGGACCCTCTGGCAGGCCTTGGTGTTTCCTTGGGAGTGACAGGAGAGGCGAGGTGGATTAAGAGCCTGTGCTGCAGACAGACTCGGGAGGCTGGTGCTGTGCCCACCGGGGTAGGCAGCGGGCAGACGTCATGGGACAGCCAATCAGAGTAGGAGGGGACTGCAGAGAGACTGAGGGATCCTGCTGCAGCTGAGCTGTCCTTGGAGGGTAGGAGCCAAGGGAAAGGGAGGAGGAGGGGGTGGGGAATGACATTCCACAGGCTGTTTTGGCCCCTGATAGAGACGGGGCGGGGGGGGGGGGTGTCCAAAAGAAAGGGAAAGGAGCAAGCCAGGAAGCTGGATTACAAGAGCATCAAGACCGGGCTGTTTCTGTGTGTGAGCAACTTTTCCTAGGAGATAAAATTAGACCTAGAGCTTGCCGACAGGGTATCTGAAGCGTGGGACATGGACCGTTCACTGGGATGGCAAGGCAGTCCTGTCCCTGAGGACAGGACCGAAGCTGGGGTAAGGTGCTACCCTGGGAGATGGGGGGATCTGACCTGTCTTCCCCCTGCCTTGACTGAGATTGGGGCTCAAAGTCAAAAAATGCTTTGGTCACTGTCAGAGCTGGGGGTGAGGAAGGACAGACAGCAGGTGAGGAGGAGCCTAGTGTCCTGATTCCCTGTCTAGGGCCTCTGTGGGCTGCTTCCTGCTGACAGGCAGCCAGGACTGGCAGCGAGAATGATGCTGAGTTCCTGGTGACTTTTGGAACACTGGATGGTAGGGTCCCCATCCGGACCTTCCTTTCTCCTTTAACTGCTGCCCCTCTGCTGTGTCCCTGGGGAAACCAGGTGGAACACGGTCTTCTCTCTTCCAGCCCGACTGACTTCTGGGTCACTGTGGGGTCATGCAGAGAGGCAGGATTTCCTGGAATTCCCCAGACTCTAGCTGCCAGAAAACAGGACCTGCTGCACCCCACCCCCCTCAGCCCCATCCCTTCTCTGTTGCATATAATTAATAGTCCAAGCTGGGACACTTTTGAGAGTGAAAAGGGGCACAATTAATCATTATCCTGAGACAACAAAGAAACTGGGAGGTACAGTTGCTCCACGAGACCCCACAAACACTATGGGTGAGAAAAGCCTGTTAGGGCAGCCTTGCTTCAGGACACCCTCTTTTGGTCACTAAGCCCCACATGCTGGTTCCAGTTTCAGTCTAAAGGGCTTCTTTCCTCCCCTCTGTCCAGGCAAGCCCTCAAGACGATGGCTATAAGCAGGTGTGGGGACTTGAGAGGCCACAGCCTAGGAGTAGTTCTTAGGGGACTTTTCCCTGTAGCCTCTCAATCCCCTCCCTCTCGCATAAACCTGGCACTATGCATGTCTGCCTCCCTCAGTTCTTCGCTTTGTAAAATGGGAACCTGCAGAAGGCTGTGGCCATCTTACCTCCCTCCATCCTGACCGGGACTCCACAGTGGTCTGGGGTAGCCCCCACAGGCTTGGCCAATCCCCAGGGAGTGAGTCAGCCTCTGAAGCCAGCCCTTGTCCATTGTCTGGAGGTGGCATGTGGATATTATGAGGCAGAGCTGAGCCCAGCACTGCCAGGCACTCCACAAGGGGACTGGCCCCCAAAGGAGAGAGGAAGTTTTAGGGTCTAGAGTTGGCGGCAGAAGTTGGGGGAAGTGGCCTCTCTTCCAGGTTGGGAGATGGGGTGGAATAGGTCTCTACAGAGGAGCCATTCTTTGTCTACCATGCCTGTGGTTCACTGCTCGGGCCAGATCCCCTCCTGCACCACTGGCTGGAGCTTACTCCAGGCAGAGGGGCAAGTGAGAACCGATGGGTGCTGCCTCCTATATGTTCCTCACTGTTAGCGGCTGTCAGCAGCCTAGTGTCCTCCCGTCCTCCCTCACTGGGTCCCTTCCAGATCCCTTTCATCCTGCATTCAGCATCCACTTGTGGGTTTACCCTAGTCTCCCGGGGCGTAGCTGCAGGCGCTGGTGTGGCATGGTGTCTGAAATATGCAGAGGTGTCAGGTCAGCTGTACTGAGCTCTGGGCACCAAGTCCTGGGGAGTGAGCACCCCCAGTAGAGTCTGCACCTTGGTCCTAGATCTCAGTGACCTGCAGTGACAGGAGGCACAGAGCCCCTGTTGGCTCTTGATTTACCTGGGGCTGGCAGGTCCCTCCCCTCCCTGTGTCCCTCCTGCCCCTGTCCCATTCTGACTGACTCTCTGCACTGTCCTTGAATCCTGAGCCCATATCCTCCTCTCAGCTCTAATGCCTCTGTTGCTCCCCCTTATTCAGTCTGACTTCCTGGTCTTTAGGGCAACCCCTGGCCTCTGGGTTGGCCAGACCCCCAGGAAGGGCAGGGTGGCAGACACCCTGTCGAGAGGGAACATCGGGACTGGAGCTACTCTGATCCCAAGAGCAGTTGTTAGGACTCTGGGGGCTGTCCGGGGCAGCTCTAGGACTCCAGGGCCTTTCCTGGGATCTTAGCTGGGGAGGCACGTGAGCAGGTGAGGGAGGGATGGTAAGCACTTCCTCTGGCTTAGCTGCTAGTGCAGTTTCTTTCCCTTCTAACAGCACGCGCTTTCCTCTCTCCCTCTCGCCTTCTCTGGTCTTCCTCCTCCATTCTTCCCTTCATGCCACCTACCCATCCACCTCATCCCACCTCACCCCACCCGACCCTCCAACCCCCCAGATCAAGCGCTTCCTGGAGGACACGGATGATGCAGAACTGAACAAGTTCGTGAAGGATTTCCCAGGAAGCGAGAGCTGCCACCAACCAGAGGCCAAGACCTGGGTGTCCAGGCCCCAAGTCCTGGAGCCAAAGCCCCAGGCCCCGGACCTCTATCAGGATGACCTGGAGTTCAGACCCCCCTCGTGCCCCCAGCCCTCTGAGAGCCAGCAGTACTTCTCTGCCTCAGCCCCTCTCAGTCCCTCAGCCCGTCCCCGCAGCCCATGGGGCAAGCTTGATCCCTATGACTCCTCTGAGGTAGAGCCTCCAGCCCTGCCTTTGCCTTTCAGTGGGCTGGTGCTGGAAGACCCGGGGGGGAGCAGAGAGATCCCGAGTGTCTGTGCATGTATGTGCATGTGTGTGTATAGGCGTGCACATATGCATGTGTGTGTGTTGAGCTGGGGCCTCTCCTGTCTAGTGTCAGCCCCAGTTCTGTGGTGTTGGTCCCCAGGTGCATTGGAAACTGACTATTAGCAGGGACAGGAGCCCAGCCGGTGGCCCCAGATGGGGCCTCAAAGGAGTCTGACACTGCTCCTCTAAGGCTGGGGCAAAGGAGGGAGGGAGAAGGTGTTGGGTCCTGGGACTCCTCCTGCCTCTCACTCTGACACACTCTGCCTTCCTGTCCATTAGGATGACAAGGAGTATGTGGGCTTTGCGACCCTCCCCAATCAAGTTCACCGAAAGTCTGTGAAGAAAGGCTTTGACTTTACCCTCATGGTGGCAGGTAGAGGTGGGGAAGGGCTGGGCTAGGCGGGGGGTGTTTCAGGTGGGGATGATATATATGTGGGGAGGGGGTATGGGTAAGGAAGGAAAAAGCAGCCAGTGGCCATGCAGTTTTACAAAGCAGCCAGGAGCCATGGGTGGCCAAAAGTGTATATGTGGGGGTTGTGGGGTAGAGGGGCGTTGAAATGGTACAAAGAACACCTGACCAACAGTTTTCTAATGTTTGCCCTTTTCTGTGTGACCTTGGGCAATGTCTTACCCTCGCTGAGCCTCATTCAAATAAGAAGGCTAGACAAGCTGTTCTCTCTGCTCCCTTCCTGCCCTAAAATGCTGTGGTTTGGTTAGTCTCTTCCCAATTTGATAAACAAGCAGCTCCCTACACACCTTGTTCTGGTGGGGTTGCCTCTTGGCTATAGATCTTATCTTCTGTTCTCTCTCCCCTGTCAGGAGAGTCTGGCCTGGGGAAATCCACTCTTGTCAATAGTCTCTTCCTCACTGATCTGTACCGTGACCGGAAACTCCTCAGTGCTGAAGGTAAGGCAAGGAGAGGGGCATGGAGACTGGCATGCAGACTTGACTTGGGAAATCAAACTCACACCAGAGCCTGGGGGCAGGGGCCTTCCCCAGCCTACAGGAAACCATGGCTTCCTAGAGGGACTTGACAGCATCTCTCCGTAGGCCTATCTAGCCTGGCAGCCCACCAGCCAGCTCCCTAAAGATTTGGGTGCCGAAGCAGGGCAGGGACCAGAATCCTGCTCTCTGAGTGAGTCTCTGACCCCCAAAGGATTCCAGGAATCCAAGAAAAGAGCCGGGAGCAGAGAAGAGGCTGGGGCCAGAGCCAACAGCCACCGGCATTTCCTGTGTTGGGAAATGAGCTCCTTGCTGGTTCCCAGAGAACAGGCCCCCAGGCAGCCTGGGGTGGGAAGGGGGGGGCAGTGTGGACGAGGCAGTCTGGGCAGCAAAGCTGATTGGGGGTGGGTGGTTTGTTCTGACTGGGCAGGCCCTTGCCCTTGCCCTGGCCTCAGTTTCCCCCTTCTCCAGAGCGGATCATGCAAACTGTGGAGATCACTAAACATGCAGTTGACATAGAAGAGAAGGGTGTGAGGCTGCGGCTCACCATTGTGGACACACCAGGTTTTGGCGATGCAGTCAACAACACAGAGTGGTATGTCAAACACAGCCCCAGCTGTCCCCTTCCCATCACACCACACACACACACACACACACACACACGTGCACACATAAGCACAGACATGGCCAAAATTATCAGGAGGAAAGTTTATCACTTTTGCGTATGCCACCACCCCTTACTGGGGAGCTGAAGTAAGAAGGATAGGGTGGGAATAGATGATCTTTTTGTTTGTTTATTTTTTCCTATTTATTTATTTATTTTTAATTTATATCCAAGTTAGTTAGCATATAGTGCAATAACGATTTCAGGAGAAGATTCCAGTGATTCCTCCCCTATGTATAACACCCAGGGCTCATTCCAGCAAGTGTATTCCTTGCCCATTTGGCCCATCCCCCCACCCACAACCCCTCCAGCCAACCCTGTTTGTTCTCTATATTTAAGAGTCTCTTATGTTTTGCTTCCCTTCCCTTATGTTCATTTGTTTTGTATCTTAAATTCCACATGAGTGAAGTCATATGATATTTGTCTTTTTCTGGCTGAATAGTTTTGTATAGTATAATATACTCTAATTCCATCCATGTAGTTGCAAATGGCAAGATTTCATTCTTTTTGACTGCTGAGTAATACTCTATTGTGTTTATATAGCACATCTTTTTTTTATCTGGGAATAGATGATCTCTAATGTACTTTCTGACTCTGACCTATAATTTGATAATGGGGGTGAAGACACAAGATAAGAAAGAAGAGTCTCAAAAAAGCAAACACATATGAAAACATGTAGCACAGGGCTGGACATCTAGCAGGGGCTCAATAAACACCACCTCCCCTCCTTCCTTTTCTTTCACCAGCAGCATTTTAGGTGCCACATACAAGTTTTATTAAAGGGATGAGCGTGCACTGAGGAGGCAGTGAGAAGGAGAAAGAGGATGCGAAGGGGAAAAAATGGGTTGAACTTTGTTTAAATTCCAGGCATCCTCTAGGCTACCTTTCAGAAGAAGAGGTTACTTTGCCACATACCCCATCATCCTTGGCTTTATTTTTTCAGAAACTGGAAGGATACTTAGATAATGGTCAGACCTAAATGAGTAGATGAGAAGGAGGATGAATGATAAAGACAGGAGAAAAGGTGGTGCCCTTGATGAAGAAGTTAGGCACGGGGTGTTAGGTGACTAGCCCAAGAGTTCAGATCTTGGTTCAGCATTTAGTAACTGCATGGTCTTGAGCAAATGACTGCAGTCCTGTTTCTTCAGTTGAAGCATACAGGCACTTACCATCTTATCTAGTTGATCTGAAAATCTCTCAGAATGATGCATGTGAATGTGCATTAACAACTAAGGTAGGGGACCCAGGTGGCTTGGTTGGTTAAGTGTCCAACTCCTGATTTAAGCTCAGGCCATGATCTCATGATTCCTGAGATTGAGCCCTGTGTTGGGCTCTGTGCTGACAGTGCTGAGCCTGCTTGGAATTCTCTCTCTCTCTCTCTCTCTCTCTCTCTCAAAATAAATAAATAAACATTAAAAAACCCTAAATTAAAGGGCTATTTACATTATACTCACTATAATTACAGCACCAGTGCAAAATGTAAATGCAGGGCCCCTTGCTTAAAATGATTAAGAATTTCAAGATAGCCACAGCAGAGAAGCAAACCAAGCATAGGCCTTTCTGAGATTGGGGCCTGGTGCTAATTGCACAGTTTGCACGCCCAGAAGCTGACCCTGGGTAATTGCCTCACAGACTCATCAGACTCTTACCTTTCTGTGCTCTGAATCCTCATCACAGGCTTTATCATTAAAACATATGATTTTCAGCTCAGCACACTTGTTCAGCTTCAGCCTCAGAGTCTTAGCGTTGAGGGAAGGGCCATTTCTTCTTATATTCTTGCCACAGCACTGCACTGGCACATGGTACATGGTTTCCTGATGTAAATATTCCTGATGGATCGAGGTGGCCTCCTTTCTACTCTCGATATATGCCTCAGCACACTGGGCTTGCCATGAAACTACCCAAACCAGTACCTGGTTCCTACTTGTAGCAAGTATCATGCTCTCCTTCAGCCAATCTACTTACCTCTCCTTCCTTCCATAAGAATAATCATTTCATTTGCTTGGCACGTCACAGTATACAGTGCACCTCCACATAGACTTATATAGTCAACCAGTAGAAGTTTATTGAGCATATACTAGGTGTCCAGCCAGTGCTGGGAATTTTAAGGAATACAGAACGAGTATGAATCATCCTGTCATTGAGAGGCTTATAGTCTAGTGGCAGCAGGGGTGGGAAGAGTGGGAGGGGGCAGCAGTTCTCTAACGTGTGTCAATTAAGTTAATAAATAGGTCAGACTGTGTAGCGGCAGGCACACAGATGAGTCAGAGGCCAAGTATTTATTTGTATATATATATATATATATACACATTTACAGTGTGGTGGAGAGAAGGAGAGAACGGATACATAGATGTACACTGGAAGGAGCCTTTGTAGAAGGGTAGGTTTAGAGAGGTAGAAGAGAGAGTAGAGCCACATGAATAAAGGTTCTGAGGCTGGACTGTGAACCTGACTGAGGGCTCCCCTGGCTTCCCATTGGTGTTCACCTGCAGGCACCTTATTCTTATTGGTTTGTTTGGTCATCTGGGCTCGTTTCTTCTCATCAGACTATTGGGACATGTCAGGTGCACCCCTGTCCTACCCAGGGACCTCCCTGAAGATGTAGTAAAGCAAGCCAAGGAATAACAGAGTCTTGAAAACACTGCTCAGGGTGTGGGCTGCTCTGTAGTCCCAGAGCTCATGAGGCAACCCCCACTCCCACAGTTTCTCTGCTTGTCTGTCCCTTCCCCAGCTGGAAGCCTGTGGCAGAATACATCGATCAGCAGTTTGAGCAGTATTTCCGAGATGAGAGTGGCCTGAACCGCAAGAATATTCAAGACAACAGGGTGCACTGCTGCCTGTACTTCATCTCACCCTTTGGCCACGGGTATGGTCTGAGCCTGAGGCTCCCAACACTACCAGGTGCTGCCAAGGGAACAGGCTGGGAGCACCAGGGCAGGGCTGCCACTAGCAGGCGGTCACAGATTCCTGTCCCCCAGGCTCCGGCCATTGGATGTTGAATTCATGAAGGCCCTGCATCAGCGAGTCAACATCGTGCCTATCTTGGCTAAGGCGGACACACTGACCCCTCCTGAAGTGGAGCGCAAGAAACGCAAAGTGAGGGAAGCTGGTCGGGGGAGGGGAGCAGCTGGGCTTCTGGAGAGGATGGGGTCCTCAGAACTGTGGCCCCTCCTGTGTTTGCCAGATCCGAGAGGAGATAGAGCGCTTTGGAATCAAGGTCTATCAGTTCCCAGACTGTGACTCTGATGAGGATGAGGACTTCAAATTACAGGACCAAGCCCTCAAGGTGGGGCTACCCCAGGGTATCCCTTTCCATCTTGTTTCTTCTGGGCACAAGAGGGAAGTGGAATTCTATCTAAGGGGTGGGAGAGCACACTGGTTTTCTAGAATGAAGCAGAGAAGATAAAGGAACAGGTGAAATGAGGAGTGTTGACAAGGCACCCTTAACTTCTTCCAGGAAAGCATCCCATTTGCTGTAATTGGCAGCAACACTGTGGTAGAGGCCAGAGGGCGGCGAGTTCGGGGCCGTCTCTACCCCTGGGGCATCGTGGAAGGTAAAGCACTTAGCTTGTGACCTGGGTATCTCCTTGCCCTCAGTGGCTCTCCCTCTGGTCCTGGTTGACCCCTAGCTTTGCTGTGCAGTGGAAAACCCAGGACACTGCGACTTTGTGAAGCTGAGGACAATGCTGGTGCGTACTCACATGCAGGACCTGAAGGATGTGACACGGGAGACACATTATGAGAACTACCGGGCACAGTGCATCCAGAGCATGACCCGCCTGGTAGTAAAAGAAAGGAATCGCAAGTATGACCAGAAGCCAGGACAGAGCTGGCAAGGGGTGATCCCAAGCACAGCCTTGGGTGAGACCAAGCCCTTCCTTTGTTCTTCTACAGACCCTGAGCTCAATCCAAGCAGGTGCTGGGGTCCCCCTAGCCCCCTAGCCTTACCAACCCTCCTTTCCCCTTCCCCTTCCCCTCAGCAAACTGACTCGGGAGAGTGGTACTGACTTCCCCATCCCTGCTGTCCCATCAGGGACAGATCCAGAAACTGAGAGGCTGATCCGAGAGAAAGATGAGGAGGTGAGAGCAGTGTGGGGTAGTAGGGGTTGATAGCCTGGGGGTGGTCCCTGCTTATTATAAACCTCAGTATTTCTATCTGGGTCCTGGACTTGTGGTTTAATGGTTCTAACCAGGGTCTCCATCACACTTCTGGACTACCATGGCCCTGGCTCAAGGATTAGAGCTTGGGGGCACTTAGTTAACACTATAGGACTCTCTAAAAGGCCCTATTTTGATCGGTGTGCCTGTTCCAGCTGCGGCGGATGCAGGAGATGCTGCACAAAATCCAAAGACAGATGAAGGAGACCCATTAGCTGGCTTTCAATCCTGGATATTTAAATCTCCTCTTCATCCTGCCCATGCCGGCCCTTCCCAGCACCAGCTCTGCTCAGGCCCCTGCAGCTACTGCCACTTCGCCTTACATCCCTGCTGCCTCCCCAGAGACTCAGAGGAAATAAACTTTAACAAATCTATAGCTGCCATCTGGTGTCACTGTCTGTATTTTTACCAGCTCCTGGAGACCAAGGAGATCCTAGTCTCGCTTTTGAAAGGGTGCTGAGGGATGGTGCTGGTTTCTGGCTTTTAGTAGAGAAAACTTTCCTTTCTTATGACAGGGTTCAATCCCTGCCTAGAATCCAATCTGGTCTCTCCATCATACTGACCACAGCTATCCTGCCTCTATTATCTAGGGCTTGATACCATCTTCATCTTTCCCACATACAATAGATTCAATTCTATAGAAGATTTGGATCTGATATCTGCTTTTGGGAAAACATGGTATTATTACCTGCGTGTAGCCTCCTGACTTCCTTTTCCCACTGATTTGGGAAAGGGATGTGCAGAATTAAATTCTGCACTCTAGGAAGCCTGTGATAGAGCACTGAACAAATACTGAAACCCTTGTGATCATCAAAACCTATAGTAAATGCTAGGAGTGAGTAAAGTACAATCATTGTCCTGGAAGAGTTCAGTATTCATTTACAAAATACTAAGCATCTGCTAGGTTGTAGACGCTGTTCTAGATCCTGGAGTTAAAGGAGTGAACACGGGCAAGGTTCCTGTTTCGCTGGAATTTACCAGCTGTAGTAAAAGTTCCAATGTTCTATAAACAGAGACACGTGAAGACATTTTTGTCCCCGGGGGCTAAGATTAAAGCATTCAGGCCAACCTCCAAAGCGAAGCTTTCAAAGGTTCTTCATTTCGGCCAGGTTGGTGGTGTCGCACGGCCACGGCGACCTCCAGCGGCCACTTTCAGCCATGCTGCTTGCTCTGGTTCCGGGGTGGGAGTTGGGGGGCGGGGGGAGAGGAAAGGAGGAGCGAAGAACTGGGTGAATCCTGTTCCCACTCTGTACTGACTAGGAGGTCGCAGCTAGCTAGTGGCAATCTGAGATCCAGATTTCATCTCTCATAAGTGAGATCTTTACTCAGGACTGACGGCATCATACGGGTCCTGAAGGACGTCAGGGTCGGTTCGACGATGCAAAGTAAGGGTTGGAGGAACCTGTCAAGATGCAGAAGAGAGGAAACCCTTCCGCCTCCAGTCGGAGAAGACCGAGACAGCCTCGCGCCCAGGCCTGCCTCCTCCCTTAGCCCGCGGGTCCTTTCTCCCTTTCTGGGTTTGGGACGAGATGACCGCAGCGAAACCAAAACTGGTAATGGATAAACTGAGGTGCCACCGGGGACCCATATGAGAACTACACCCAAGGAGTGGTCGTCGCCGGAAGTGGCTGTAAGGCCTTTGCCTCTACCAGGCCCCGCCTCCAATTGCGCCACCAGTAGGCGACAGCCACCCCCACTTCCGGCCCCTGGAACCTAAGCCAGCAGCCCCCCTCTCACTGCTCTCTGATTGGCTGCCGCAGGGACGCGCTGTGATTTCCCATTGGTCGAGCCTCCTTGCCGGGGCCGCACCTCCTCCTTCCAGGTACTGTCTTATCTTCCGGCACCCGATAGGCTAAAGGTTGGGAGGGCGTCTGCACGACTTGACCAATGAGTGGAGTGAAGAGTGAGGGCGGCGGCTGCGTGGTGGGGGCAGGGCGGGACTTGGTGTGGCTATTGGCCAGGGCGCGCACAGACCGGAGATACGATTGGTTGGGGAAAGAGCCACCGTGGTGGGGTCGAAGCTGCGCGGCCTCAGCAGCTGGGGGAGACGGAAGTGGTGAGAGCGCGGCCTCGGAGGGTCGGGCGGACGCCGCCTGGGTGAGTCACCGTGCCCTGTGCACTGCCAGTCCGGGAACCGCAACGACTGCGTCTTGCCCCCGCCCCGCCCCAGCCCCTCCGGTTTTCACGAGCCCCGCCCTCTGTCATTCGGGGCCCCGCCTCCGAATCTTTAGGCTCCACCCCTAGAACCTGGACACCTGGGCTCTTCTGCCAACCTGACCCGCCCCCCCGGGGCCAGATCCCTTTGGTCTGGGAGCCCTGGGAATCCCAGGCCTGGTCCTTGTCCTTCCCTTCCTCCCTCCCCCCGTTTCCCTGAGGCTGCGTGCCAGTGGGCGGTGAGGCAGCACCTCTGGCTTGCCGCTTGCTGGCTCCCCCGTGAGGAAGGGTGGGCTGTGATCAGGGAGGCGGGCAGAACCACAGATGGAGGCTTTTATCCCCACAACCTTGTGCAGGGCACTGCTGGACGGCTCCTGAGCTCAGATAGCAGGCATGAAGGAAAGTGTCAGTAAAACCTGGGCCTGGCTCCTTAAGTGGGCCAAGGAGGCCCATCCTGAATTTCTGTTGCTTGGGCCCATTTGACAGGTATTGACTCTGAGGCCTTGAACTGGTTTGATTCTGTCCCTGTTGTGTGTGACTTCCCACAAACCTGCATCCCACCTGGTGTCAAGTACACTCAGCAGGACCTATCCAGCCCTGCTGCCTTCTGCTCACAGGTTGTGGTCCCCTCCCTCTTGTCCAATGCTCTGGACTCTGCCCCCAGTAAACAGGTCAGGTGGGTGCTACTCCCAGACTTAGAGGCTGGCAGAGCATTCCTGTGGATTCATATCCTACTAAGGCCCGAAGTAAGTCCTGGTTGGGCAGCCTCTCTCTTCAGAGTTGGAAGTTCTTTTGCTCTCCCAAAAAGAATAGGGTTGGGAGTGTGTTTCTCCTTCTGGTCTCAGAATCAGAACCCTTGAGCTTTGCTGAATAATCTTGGACAACACTCATTTCTGCTCCAGAACTTTGTGGCTGACTTCATGCCCTGCAGAATCACTTGTTGCTTTCTCTTCATGTAGCTTGCATTGCCTCTGTCTGGCACGGGGACTTGTGGAGAGGCTGGATTCTCTGTGAGATTCTCTGTAGAGGTCCGGAGTCAATGTGTAGCATTTGCTGATTCTAAGGTAATATTAATGGTGCTCTTGAATCATATGTTTCTCTGTCTTTTTACAGTAAGAAGCAGGCAGCCAGGACCCTCACCACAGTAGAATGGTGAGTACTCTCCCTTTCCTTAGACTGTTGT
The DNA here is from genome assembly GCF_006229205.1 of Suricata suricatta. Lineage (NCBI taxonomy): Eukaryota > Metazoa > Chordata > Mammalia > Carnivora > Herpestidae > Suricata > Suricata suricatta. Next base: position 26,682,084 of record NC_043716.1, read on the forward strand.
GTTTTCTGTAATCCTGTCTTTCTCCATGAAGCTGACCTGCCCCTCCTGGACCTTGAGCTCCAGGCTACTCTGTTCAGCTCCTAAGCGGGTTCATTTGCCCTGGAAATAAATTAGGGTTTTTTTAGATTGCAAAATATCAGCCAGTATATGGCCATGGGACAGGGAGCCAGTAGAAGTCTTTTTTTGCACATGCTATGCCATGCTTTCCCTATACTACCTACCACTGGCGCTCTTAGCCTTTTATAATGGCCCTTCTCTTGCTTTTCTTGGGTCCCTGGTGGAAGCTCTGTTCTCTCTGTGCTGGCCTGCACAACCAGCCCTTCTTTATCTCAAGATCCCTGTACTTCCTAGTGGGTCCCTTGAATATTGTGGGTCCTGTATCAGGAGTGACTCCACCAAAACAGTGGGGCTTCTCCAGCTCTAAGGTGCTGCTGTCTGTTAAGCTACTGCAGCCAATAGCTGACTGGATATACAGCAGGGTAGCTGCCTCAAGGTGCCCAGAATACCACTGGGTTGTGCTGGGGTGGGGTGGGGAGGCGGTTATAATGATCCTGTATACTCTTTTACTGACTTTAAGTGCTCTTCTCTCACCTCAAGTTCAGGGAACCCCTTACTTTATCCCTGAGAACTAGGAGAGGAAGCAGTGAGATGAGAACAGAGTGGAGAATTGTAGGCCCTGGCCCATACCAGGCCCTCGCTCTGGCTGTGTCTTTTGAGTTCCCAACTTTAGATGTCTTCTGTACTTAGGGACATATTAGGGAATTCAGCAGGTGAGAGGACCCTCTCCTTCCCTCCACAGGCATGTGGGAATGTGGTATGTGTGGTCCCCACCGACTGATAGCCCCTTTCCTTTTTCTCTTCTATAATACCCTGAAAAGACTGTTGGCTTCGGAGTTAGCCTAGTCTAATTTTGAATCCTAGCACCACCACTTAAATAGCTTAGGTAAGTGGCATACTTTCTTTCTAAGCCTGACGTCTCACCAATGAAACAGGATAAGGCTTAATTTTGGGGGAGCTGAAAGGTTTTAGTGAGATAATGTTTGGAACATGTCTGGCCCATAGTAGATGCTTAATACAATGTCAGGCTTTCTTGTATTCCTCCCTTACCCTACCCTCAAACCAAAACCAAAGTCCTGGTTTCTGAAAGTAACCAGGCACAGGAAACCCCACACTTGTGGGGTTCTGATCAGCCCCTTCTGTGACTCCTGGTGGAACTTTGAGCCTTTCACTGCTCCCTATTCCTTGGCCCTCCCAACTACTCAACTCCCTCTATATTCTTGGATTTTAAGTTTTGTTTTGCATGCTTCTGCAGTCTGTAGTTTCAGTCTTCTCTTTCTCAGCCTAAAAAATCCTTTTCCAAGAAAGACTTTCTTACCCAGACGTGAGAGGATGTGAAGCTAGGGAGAGGTGGAGCTTAAAGAGTAGGGGTGGGCAGGGGTCTTGGAATAAAACACTTAGAGAACTTCCCTTTCAGGAGTGTGGAGTGACCAACTGGCATAGATCAGTGTCTGTTCTAAGGGGCAAAAAAAAGGGAATGGGATTTAGTGGGGTCAGGGGATTAGAGTACACTGATGGACAAGGGTATGGTGGGTGGTGGTTTGGGAGGGAAAGCCTTGGAACTGGAAAGGTCACTGGGTGGAGGTAGGTGAGCTCCATTTTGGGAATTCAGAATAGGCTTTGGGGGAACTCGGTGTGGGGAGAGCATGGGGATGGAGTGGGAAAAGGGTGTGTGTGTGTGGTCGCTCACCTGCGAATACGGGAAATGAAAAGATGTAGTAGGTCTTGCTTTATCCTTTCACGCGATCTGGGGGCAGTCCCGCAGCCCAGACTCCGAAAACCCCTAGACTTCCCCAGAGGACGCCCTAGCAAGCGGCGGAGGGGCTTCGAGGAGGGAGGAGCCTGGAGCTATGGGCGGGGCCGCGAGGATCCGCCCCATCTCCGCCCTCCTCGCTCGCCTAGGTCTTTCCCCTCCTTTCCGCGCTCGTGCGGGAGGGCGGAGCCGGGCTCGCTCCATTGTGGAGAGTAGGGGAGAGGCGCGCGGGAGTCGTGAGGAGGCCCCGCCGCCAGCGCGCTCGCCTCTTGGCGGCCTCGGCTGCACCTGGCAGGCACCGCAGCCGGGATGCGGCGGGCGCCCGGCATTGGCGGGCAGCGCAGCGGCTCCGGGGACATGTGCGCTGGCCCAGACCGCACGCGACCATGAGCCTGACCGCCCGCGTCTCCTGCTCTATGCTCAGCTGCTTCGTAAGTGTTGGCCTTGCCTGCCGGGGCCGACTGTACCTAAAGCTTGCTGCACCCGCAGCCCCGCCCAGGGCCAGTCCTTGAGATTCCGGATTTTGGCCCATCCCCCTTCCCTAGGCCCCTGGCAGGGGAGCGGGGCGGAGGGGGAGGCGGGTGGTTCCCTTTTCTTTCTTGAACTTGCTTTCATCTTCGGGTGCCGGGGAATGTGGAAGGCCGGGGATGGAAATTCTTTGACCCATCTTGGCCCCGGAGCCACTGCCCTTGACTGCAGATCTCCAGGCCCCGCCCTGCAGGGGTACATCCCTTTTACCTCCGCCTCTCCATCTTGGTCCCACCCGCTGCATCCTTGCATGGGGATGTGGGATGTGGCTGGGATGTTAGGGGCTGGCCGGGGGGACACAGAATATCTGAGCTGTTTTCCCTAGCTCCAGTCCCCTCCCCCTTCCACCACTCCATCCCTCCCTCACCTGACACGCCAGTCTTTTCTCCTTGACTGTCCCCCAGACTGCCTCTCTTCTCCATCTTCCTTGCCTCTGCAGGGCTCTGTACCTCTGCATCATTCCCAGTCTTCCCCTCCTCCCCTCTCTGGCTTAATGCTCCTTCCCAGCTTCCCCCATCTGTCCTCTCAGATGTTCCCACCCTTCCCTCTCACCGCCCCCCTCCCCCATCCCTCGTGGGTGGCTGCCAGGCCTCCTCTCTCTGTCCCCTGGACTTCTTGGGTCTCCCGGTTTCTCCCAGGTGCGTGGATCCCCTCTTCACCCCTCCCTGCTGGTTGGGAGAGGAGTTACTTTTCCTTGCTCTGGTTATTCCTTAGGAATTCCCCTCTGATCAGCAGGGAGGGCAGGTTGTTTGGCAGGTGGTGGGGGCTCTTTAGCAGTGTGGGCCTAACTAGAAGATAAGCTCAGCTCCAAAACACATCCTCCTTTTGAAAGCAACCATGAAGGCCCTCTAGAGGCATGGGACTGAATCCCCCAACCCACTCCTCTTTGTCTCCTTCACCCACCAGATTGAAGCTGTCGTGGTCTTAGGTGCCTGTTTTCCCTCCCGTCTCTAAAACCAACCATCACACCTGGTTCCTTTTTCTCAGGGCAGCACTTCCCATTCCCACTTCTGTCTTAGCCTCACATTAGCCTTTTTCTTGGTTTTCTCTCTTCATTTGGGAAATTTTGGTTCTATTTGGTTCTGCTGCCCTTTGAGGAGTGCAGATTCCCTGTTCTTCTTTGGACCTGACTCTTCCCTTAGGCTTAATAGGCTTGAGTACCCACCTGCCCCAACCAAGCCAGAACTCTTTTCCCATCTCTGGTGACCAGAACCTTTATAAGTGTGTATGGGATGTAACCCGGTTTGTTGAGGGGAGGGGAGCAGAATGAGACCTAATGGGTCAAATGGAGCTTGGTGACTTAGGGCTGAGGCCTTCCCCACAGGGTGAGGAGGGGCCCCCCAGCCTGGAGTACATCCAAGCCAAGGATCTGTTCCCCCCCAAGGAACTAGTGAAAGAGGAGGAGAATCTGCAGGTAAGGAGGAGTTGGGGTCTGGGGGGTGGGCAGATAGAACTCTGCCCCATTAAAAACACCCTTCCTTCCCTCCCCTCAAAAAATATCTCCAGGGGAATCTAGTGCTGGGCTTTGGTTTCCTGTTTCCAGGTTTCTGGAGGGAGGGGAATCTGTCCATATGTACATTGCAGAGCCTTTGGCCCCAGGGAGGGAAAGGTAGCTTTCCTGTACAGCTGTTGCCTGGTGCTGTTACCCTGGAGAGGACTCTTCTGTTCTGCCTCGGCCCAGCTTTTCCAGAGGGAGTCCCACAGATCAGGGTTTGGGGAGGGGAATGGAGGGGTGACTCACTTCTGGACTGAGGGTCCCTCTGCCCCTCGACAGGTGCCCTTTACAGTGCTGCAGGGTGAGGGAGTGGAGTTCCTGGGCCGGGCAGCTGATGCCCTCATTGCCATCTCCAACTACCGACTGCATATCAAGTTTAAAGATTCTGTCATCAACGTGAGTTCCTGTCTTGTTCTTGCCCAGCCACGGCAGAATGCCTGGTTCAAGGTGGGATTGTTCCAATACTCGTGTCACCAAACAGTTGGGGTTCTTTGTCTCACCAGCCTTTTGTTTTCCTGCCTTATTCTCCTAGCTATAGGTCTGCCTTTCTGCCTCTCTCTTATAATTTCATCTCCTCTTCTCTCTTTCCTTTACTCTGTTGCTGGCCTTCTGAGGCACGCGGTGGCATTGTTGAAGAGTGCCACTTACCAACTGTGTGGCCTTGGTCAAGTCACCCAACTCAGGCTCAATTTCTTCCCTAATATTTTGTTGTGAAAACACCTGACTTGTAGGGTTCTTGCGATTATTAATTAAGGTCCCATACGTAGAGGACCCAGCACAGTTCCTAGGCACTTAACTGGCCCTCAGTAAATGCGGGTTTCCTCCCTAGTATTGGTATATCGGCATCTGGGCTGGGGTGGGCATGATGAGTGATGGGAGTGGGCATCTGAGCTTCAATTTGCCCTTCCTCTGAAGGTCCCCCTCCGGATGATTGACAGTGTGGAGAGCCGGGATATGTTCCAGTTGCACATTGCCTGCAAGGACTCCAAAGTGGTGAGGTGAGAAGGACGGGGCTGCACTCAGGTCCTCTGGCCCTAGTCTTGCGCAGACCTCTCTGATGCAAGGTTTCTCTGCCGCCAGAAAGGAAAAATCCTGCCTTACTTTCCCCATTTGGAAGAAAAGGTAGAAACCCTGTCTAGGTTGGGAGGTCAGTTTACTGGCCCACAGTATCTTGACCTGGAAAAATGCGGATAATGCATAGTTCATGGGGTTGCCATAGGATTAAATAGGATAATGTGTGTGAAAGCACCTAGGGTTAGCATATAGCACTTACCATTATTATCGGTTCATTTATTAATTCACTTAACATATGTTTATTGAGTACTCTCCTCTATAGTAGACTGTTCTAAGCACTGGAGATACAGCAGGGAAGAGATAGACAAAATTTCCTACCCTCATAGAGCTTATATTCCAGTGGAGAGATACCAACAGTAAATAATGAGTAAAAATATGTTAAATGATGGTAAGTGAAAGGTGAAACATAAAGCAGGTAAAGGGGATATGGAGTGCTATGGGGGTGAAGTTTGTAGCTTTAAACAGTGTGATCACAGAAGGTTACATTGCCAAGGTGACGTTTGAGTCGAGGCCTAAAGAAAGTGACCATGTGGATATTTGAGTGAAGAGAGTGCCAGAGAGAGAGAGAGAGAGAGAGAGCAGTGAGTGCAAAGGTCCTGAGGTGGGTATGTACCTGGCATATTGGAAGAGTAGCAAGGAAGCTAGTGTCGCTGGAGTGAAGTGTGGGTGAGGGTAGTGGAATATAAGATCTAAGAGGTAAGGGGGGTGTCAGGCTGTCACAATGACTGGCTTTTACTTTGAGGGAAATGAGAAACCACTCCAGGGTTTTGAGCAAAGGAGAGATGTGATCTGATTCATGTGTTATAGAATTGCTTTGGCTGCTATATCATGAATAGATGGAAGGAGGTTGGGGATAAAAGCAAAGGCAGAAGCCGAGGAACTTGGCATTTAGCTAAGTGAGAGAGCATGGTAGCCTGGCTAGGGTGGTAGTAATCAATCTGGTGAGGAGTAGTCAGATTTTTTAAGGTAGAGATGACAGAATTTGCTCTCAGATTGGATATGAGAGAAAGAGGAGTCTGGAATGACTCCAAGGATTATTATTATTATTTTATTATTTTTTTTTACTCCAAGGATTATTAAAAGACTGCCTAGTTTAGAGGCTGTCATGTGCTCGAGTCTGTAGGGATTCAGAAGGAGAATCCATGGTGGCCTTCTCTTCAGGGAGGTTGAGGTCCACTTGCTGAGGGAAGATTTAGCAGTGGCAGTATGCTATGGAAAAACGTACTGTTTAATACTCTAAGTGTATTAAGAATAAAAGAGGAAGGGGTCTTAAAATGAAGTGGGCTGAGAAGGCTCCAAAGAAGAGTTGTGACCAGAACTATCTTCAAAGTGTCAGTAGAATGTGGCTTGGCGGAGATGAGGCATAATCAGGCAGAAGTAAAGAAACCAGGAGACGGGAATGATGTGACAGGACTTTGTGCCTAAAGCAGGAGTCATGGGTGATAACGTGGAGTAGCAGACCTTCAGGAACATGTGATACCATTTAGATTTGATAGGAGAAATTAAATGGTAGGGCCCCCATTAGAAGGGGACTAATGTCTCAAGGACTAGAGTTCTTGGGAAGAGAATTGTCACAAAGATAAATTCTCTTGGGTGTTTGCCAGTGTCCCTGGTCTCCCCCAGAACCCCCTGCCTTACTTCCTGCTTTAAAGCCTCCTCTCCCCATAGCCTTCGTGTGGCCTTGTTTTTGACCCTTATGGTCCCAGTGCACACCCGCCTCTTATCTCACTCTGGGACTTCTTGCCTGGCAGGTGCCACTTCTCTACTTTCAAGCAGTGCCAAGAGTGGCTGTCACGGCTCAGCCGGGCCACGGCGAGACCTGCCAAGCCTGAAGACCTCTTTGCCTTTGCCTACCATGCCTGGTGCCTGGGGCTGACTGAGGAGGACCAGCACACCCACCTGTGTCAGCCAGGTAAGGCCAGGCTGTTTTCTTTGGGAGGCTTCCTGTCTCTTGGTTCTTAACCCTCCTTCACCCCTGGCCGAGGTTCTCTCGGATGCTGACAGGCGTGGGGGCTGTGTTGCAGGAGAGCACATACGATGTCGCCAGGAGGCTGAGCTCGCGAGGATGGGCTTTGATCTGCAGAATGTCTGGAGAGTCTCCCACATCAACAGCAACTACAAGTGAGAGGGCAGGGACGGGGGAACCAAAATACCAATCTAGACTTCGACCTTGCCGGGCACAGCCCCTGCTTCTGTGAGAGAGGAGGACTCCTGACTGACAAAGCCAACCCTGGGGATCTTGTCATCACAGGTCTTGATCAGGCTTGGTGATCCCATCTGTTCTCTTCGCAGATTGTGCCCCAGTTACCCCCAGAAGCTGCTGGTTCCTGTGTGGATCACAGACAAAGAGCTGGAGAACGTGGCTTCCTTCCGCTCCTGGAAGCGGATCCCCGTGGTTGTGTACAGGTGAGGCAGTAGGGACAGAACATAGGGAGGACACTTTTTATGCAATAAGGAAAGTCAAAACTGGAGATTTGGCCTGGTTGACTGGGAATTGAGACCCTGCAGAGAATGAAATAATTTCAAATCAGAAACTGCCTCAGTTTTTTTCTCCTAGAGATGAGGCTTTTGGAGAATACATTCTGTGTGTGTCTGTGTAAAATGTTGCATTAGAGCAAGGGTTGGCAAACTGTTGCCTCTGAACCAAATCTAGCCTGCAGCCTGTTTTACATACAGCCCAGAGCTCGAATGATTTTTACATTTTTGAAAAGTTATTTTTTTAAAAAAACAAACCAGAGGGAGGGGGGGAAAAGAGGTGGTGGTGATGGTGGAGGGCACTTAAGGGGAAGAGCACTGGGTGTTGTATGGAAAACAATTTGACAATAAAATATTATGGAGGAAAAAAAAAACAACAGAAAAGCCATAAAGAAGAATGTGTGACAGAGATTGGCTGTGACGTGCGAAGCCGCACATTTATTGTTTGTTTCTGTCTGAAAAAGCCTGTGAGCCCCCTGCAGCAGAACATTAGAGCTAACATAGAGCGAGGCAGATAGTAGCTAGGAGGCTCGGAGCTGTTCCGCTCTGGGCTCAGGCTGGCTCTCCTGCTGGGTGTGTGTACCTGGAGCAGGTGCTGTGCAGATTCCAGTAGTCAGGGTCACCTTGGCAACACAGAGCCCATTTGAGAAATGCGTGTGAGAGCGCTTCGTGAACTGTAAAGCTCTCTAGATATGTCAGGGGCTCTTGGTGGTTATCATCATGGCGTAGGTAAATGGGTAGCCCCTGTTGACTTTGGAGATCTTAGTTCTTGGTCTGGCCACTGAGGCCTTGGTAGTAGGCCTGGGTGGTAGGGGCTGCCCCTGGCAAGGGCATGATGGCTTCTTCCGTTCTGTCAGACACCTACGCAATGGGGCCGCGATCGCCCGCTGCAGCCAGCCCGAGATCAGCTGGTGGGGCTGGCGCAATGCTGATGATGAGTACCTGGTCACGTCCATCGCCAAAGCCTGTGCTCTGGACCCAGGGACAAGGGCCACTGGGGGCTCCCTCAGCACTGGGAATAGTGATGCCAGCGAGGCATGCGACACTGACTTTGGTAAGGTGTGGGTGGTGCTGACGCCCTGGGGGGCCGGCCCCCCCCTTGGCCTCACTGGCTTTCAGGGAGTCCCCAGTGAAAGGATGGACAGAAGACGACAACACACGGGAGGCCAGAGTCCCTGCCCTTTGGGAGACTGTGGGGTGGCAGGGGCCTGTAGTTGTATGTCCTCTTCTCTGAAAGGGAGTGTCCCAGGGTAGGGTGAGGCTGGGCTGGCTGACCCAGCATCTGCTCCCTGCCGCGGGTTTAGATTCCTCTTTGACTGCATGCTCTGGAGTGGAGAGCACAGCGGCCCCCCAGAAACTGCTGATCCTGGATGCTCGATCCTACACGGCGGCTGTGGCCAACCGGGCCAAGGGTGGAGGCTGTGAGTGTGAAGGTACTGCTGTTACCCCAGTGTCTGCGGCCAGTCTGTGCTCTGGGTGGCTTTGGTGAGGAGGGACCTGGGGGCAGCTCATGCACTGGAAAGAGTCAAACAACTTGGCTTGGAATCAGGACTCTGCCATTTAACTAGCTATGACTAAATTGCTTAACCTAAGTTTTCTTTTCTTTTATTTTTATGTTTTAATTTATTTTTTTTTGAAAGAGAGACAGACAGCGTGAGCAGGGGAGGATCAGAGAGAGAGGGAGACACAGAATCTGAAGACAGGCTCCAGGCTCTGAGCTGTCAGCACAGAGCCCCACGCGGGGCTCAAACTCACGAACCGTGAGATCGTGATCTGAGCCGAAGTCGGACACTTAACCGACTGAGCCACCCAGGCGCCCCTAAGTTTTATTTTCTTATCTGTTAAATGGGGATGAGAATAACAATGACTGGCATAGAACAGCTACTATATGTTAAGAGTTTACTATATATTGTCATTGCTAGTGGTACTGTGACTGTCATTTGTCGTTAACATCATCACTACCTTGAGTATGTGGCTCCTGAGCATCCAGACACAAGTGGTCTGCCCTGCCAGGGAAGCCTGGTCTACTTGTCCTGGACGCCTGTTTCCAGGACATGCTCTCATGCTCCGCTCTCCTCTGCATGCCTGCAGAATACTATCCCAACTGTGAGGTCGTGTTCATGGGAATGGCCAACATCCATGCCATCCGGAACAGCTTCCAGTACCTTCGGGCTGTGTGTAGCCAGATGCCTGACCCCAGCAAGTAGGTGGTCCCTGCCCCAACTCCATCCTCCCTTGTGTCCTTCACCCAGTTCTAGTTGTTAGGAGGTGAGGGAGGGAGCTGGGGAGTGTGGAGGTCCGGGAGACCTGAGCCTGGGTGGAACAGCCAGTTCTCTAAGAGCATTTCTGCTTTTCAGCCAACACCTTGGAACAGTCACAGGATGCTGGGTTCCCTTTGTTTGGATCCTGTGTCCTACTTAAAGAACGTAGAGAACTGGGGAAAGAATGGCTAAATGTGCATGTGATGCTTCCCGTTCGTCCCTCGGTCCCGAGTCTCATGTATGCCTAAGTCTTGTCTTCCTTCCTTTCTTGCTGGATATCTCCTGGCAGAAAGGCCATGGACTAGACCTCTTGGCTTCAGCCCTCACTAGGGACTTCATTAGGTGTGGCTGGCCGTGGGTGGGGGAGAGACTGTTGGAGCCTCAGTGCCCTTGGTGACAGACGTGATTTCTACACTTGTGTAGCTGGTTGTCAGCATTGGAGAGCACCAAATGGCTGCAGCACTTGTCAGTGATGCTGAAGGCAGCGGTGCTTGTGGCTAATACTGTAGACCGGGAAGGCAGGCCTGTGCTGGTGCACTGCTCAGACGGCTGGGACCGGACACCGCAGATTGTAGCCCTGGCCAAAATACTACTGGACCCATATTATAGGACGTTGGAGGTATTGAGTGGGGTTGAGTGGGAAAGAACGGAGGGATGGGGTGGGGAAGGCACTGGGCCCTCTGGATCTGGCTTGGGGATCGTTAAGTGGAGGCCGTTGGTGGCTTTGAGTCTTAAGATTGGTTCTGCTCTGAAGCTGCCAGCTCCTCGCTTCAGGTATCCTCAGGGGAGTAACATGCCAGCCTTTCCAGAAGGCCCTATGCTTGGACTCTCTTTTGCAGGGCTTCCAAGTTTTAGTAGAGTCTGACTGGCTGGATTTTGGGCACAAGTTTGGAGATCGCTGTGGCCACCAGGAGAATGCAGAGGACCAAAACGAGCAATGCCCTGTGTTCCTCCAATGGCTTGATTCCGTTCATCAGCTGCTCAAACAGTTCCCCTGCCTGTTTGAGTTTAATGAAGCGTTCCTGGTAAGTCCTAAAGCCCATGGCCAGGGCCAGGGGGAAGGCGGCCAAGGCTCCCAGGTGCAAGCTGTCTTGGCCCTCTAGGTAAAGCTGGTGCAGCACACGTACTCCTGTCTCTACGGCACATTCCTGGCCAACAACCCTTGGGAGCGAGAGAAGCGCAACATCTATAAGCGGACCTGCTCCGTGTGGGCTCTCCTTCGAGCTGGCAATAAGAACTTCCATAACTTCCTCTACACACCTGGCTCAGACATGGTAAGTCCAAGCCCTCGTTGTGTCGGTGCTGCTTGGAGACGAAGGAGAACGGGCTGAGTCCGTGGGGAGAACGTAGAGCCAAAAGCTTAGGGAAAGAGGAGGGACCGGAACAGCTCACAAGACACTAGTAACGGCACTGCTTCCCTAGGTCCTGCACCCTGTGTGTCACGTCCGGGCCCTCCACCTCTGGACCGCTGTGTATCTGCCGGCGTCGTCTCCGTGTACGCTGGGGGAAGAGGCCATGGATCTTTACCTTTCCCCGGCGGCTCAGAGCCAAGAGTTTTCTGGCCGTTCCCTGGACAGGTAAGAAGAGCCTTTCTTGCTGTCTTCTCTCTCCGCCAGGAAGGCAATACTGCTTTTTGGCTAGTCTCATCTTTTCCTTCTTTTATGAGATGTTTAAAAGCAACTTCTTGACTCAGTTGAAGGAGAAACTTGGCCCAGGACTTGTAGCGAGCCTGGAGTGCACTCTGTGTGTCTTCAAGGTCCTCTGTCATGATAAGATTGGTTACCTTCTTTCCTGGAGCTGCTCTCACCCTGTGTGACATGGCCAAGCAGGGGACAGGAGATCAGAACAGAAAGGACTAGTTCAGAAAGGTTTGTGGGAATGGGCTTAACTTATGTTCACTGATAGAAGGCATGGATTGTGGCACTTCTGGAAGCACCTGATTCTCAGGGAAGTGGGTTCCCAGAAGAGGGATGGCCTTCATGTTCTCCCATAAGAAAAGGCCAGAATTTAAAGTTTTTGGTTTTTTTAATTTATTTTGAGAGAGAGAGAGAGAGAGAGAGAGAGAGAGAGAGAGAGAGAAAGAATGACCTGGGGAGGGCAGAGAGAGGAGAGAGAGAGAGAAGGAGAGAGAGAATTTCAAGCAGACTCCTTGCCATTAGCACAGCCTGATGCAGCGCTCAGTCCCTCGAATTGTGAGATCATGACCTGAGCAAAAATCAAGAGTTGGATGCTCAACCAGCTGAGCCACCCAAGTCCCCCCAAAAGGCTAGAGTTTAAAAGGAGACATAAAAGTTAAAGTTATCTTCTGGCTGAATATTTGAGGGAAGTACAATCAATGTTGTTTACGTTATAAGAGTAACACATATTCATCTATTTTTTTAAAAAGTTGAATAATGTAAAAGTAGAAAATGAAAGTCCTACCTCCCTGGTCCTTGTCCTCACTGGCGTCCGTCCGCTGTTAACACTTTGGTGCTTGTCTTTCCTGATGTTTATGTCCACATAAATTATCCATGCTCTCATATAGAAACCTTTGTAAACTACAAAAACTGGGGCACCTGGGTGGCTCAGCCATGAGCGGCTGACTTCAGCTCAGGGCATGATCTCGAGGTTCGTGAGTTTAAGCTGGGCTCGCTGCTATCAGCACAGAGCTTGCTTTGGATCCTGTCTCCCTTTCTCTTTCTCTCTCTCCCCCTCCCTCCCCGACTCATGCTCTGTCTTAAAAATAAACTAAACAAAATAAAATAACAAAAACAGACTCATATTTTGCATACTGATCTGCAAATTGTCTTTCTCACTTCATATTAGGCTGTCCCCCCGTAAAGTACACAGAAAGCTGCTATTCTATTGCTTTAGTGGCTGAACATAATAGTCCAAAATTAGTGTGTAGCATAGTTTATATAGCCAATTTCCTATTGGTCATTCAGGTGATTTTTTTTTTTAACCATTACTGGGAGTGCTTTAACATCCTATGTGTAAGTTTTTAAAACAGTTGTAAAATATACATAATAGTTACCATCTGAACCATTTTTTAAATAATTTTTTAAGTTTATTTATTTTGAGAGAGAGACAGCACAAATGGAGAGAGAGTAGGACAGAGAGAGAATCCAAGTAGGTTCCGTGCTAACAGCACGGAGCCCGATGCGGGGCTCAAACTCACAAAACCGTGAGATCATGACCTGAGCTGAAACTGAGATTCAGACGCTTAACTGAGCCACCCAGGCGTCCCATCATCTGAACCATTTTTAGGTGTACAGTTTCAGTAGTATCATGTTGTATGTGTATCATTGCATTTGTGGTAGTATTTTTGCCAGATAAATTTCTAGAAATGAAAGTGCTGGGTTCAAAAGATATGTACCTTTCACATTTTGATCTTTGTTCCTTGGTGGAAGATTTTTATTTTTTATTTATTTATTTGTTTATTTATTAAAGTTTATTTATTTTGAGAGAGAGTGAGCCGTGTGTGAGCAGGGGAGGGGCAGAGAGAGAGAGAGAATCCCAAGCAGGTTCTGCACTGTCACCATGGAGCCTGATGTGGGGCTTGATCTCACACATCGTGAGATCATGACCTGAGCCAAAATCAAGAGTCCAACATTTAACTGACTAAGTCACCCAGGCACCCCTTGGTGGAAGACTTTTAAAGTTAAAATATAGCTTAAATTATTGGTTGATATTATAAAGGAAAACAAAAAAAAGCCCACCCGTGCTAAATTATTGGTTTTAGGGTCTTATGTCCATGGTCAGCAGCCCCGTGGATAGGCTTCAGGCATTCTGTGATTTTCCTCCTTCCCCAAACTATGCAGGATTTGGGTATAGGTTCATAGGTTTACTTTGCCAGGGAGAGGGCCCAAAACTTTTTATCAAATACTCAGTAAGTTCTATGACTTGTGTAAAAATCACTGCCTTAAAGTAATACCTAATTTTTCAAATCATTGTTTTTTTTTAAACCTACTAGTTGCCTAATACTAGGTTTATGGGCTGTACCAAAGAGATACAAGATATTGATTCTATTTAAGATACTCTCTAAAAGCTGTAATAAGACAGATGTAGGAGAGCTACTACTAGAGAATGGTTCTTGGTCAGCATCCAAGCAAATAAGAAAGTATATAGTTCAAAAGTATTAGAGAAGTGAGAAATCGGAAAGGGGTCATATGGTGACTGACTATTCAGAGAAGTTTTAACAGAAGATCAAACAGGAAATCTTAGCTTTTTTTGTCTCTAGCATCTGGTGCAGGGCCTTGTGAAGTTGAGAAGACAAGTCAGTTCGGGAAGGAAGAGATACAGGCAGGTTGGGATTGAAATATTAGCAAAGAGAAGGCAGTTCAAGCTGGAGACTTGGATCTGGAGGACTAAGTAGCATGCAAATTAAAAAAAAAAAAAGCTTTGTTTAACAGCTCACCTGACTTGCCTTTGGTTCTGCCTTTTTCTAGATCAAAAATATCTTGCGCTCTTTTCTTTTTCCATTAAAGAGAAATGCCTGGGTCTCACTCTTGTCCATTCTTATTCATAGGTCTTAGATGGGCCTGGTTGTCTATATATTTAGAAGATCTATAGGAGCTCCTAATGTACACCAACTATTGAATCCCACTGGTCTGTTTCATTCAGTTGGTACCGAACTGAGGACACTTGATATTAGATTTTAAGCTCACTAATTTCTCAAATTGTTTGATTGGCCAGTGCTGGGGCTTCAAATAAGAGACAGTGCTGGCCTCAAGGCACTTTTATAGCAGGAGAGAAACAAGTAAATAGTAAGTGCAGTAATATAGAACGTACTGAGCAATGTCCTTTGAAGCAGATTGTTTTGTTAGTCATCACGATGGCTTTAAGAAGTAGATACTATTACCTTTCTCTGATAGATGAGGGAACGGAGGCTTAGAGACGTTAAGGTCACATATTTAAAAACATTGCCGAGTTGGGACAGGCTATGGGACTCCAGAGACTCTAATCATAACCATTGCTATTGCCTTCTGGAATTTCATACCATATACACACACAAAATCAAAACTGATCACAGAAGTAAAATCACACATAAAAATATTTTAAAAACATAATAAGGTGTTTTTTAACCAGGGTGATTCATTCGGGTGAGTGTCTGACCGCTTTAAAAATTTTTTTGAATGTTTTTAATTTTGTTTTTGAGCGAGTGCAAGCAAGCATGAGCGGAGGAAGGGTAGAGAGAGAGGTAGACACAGAAAGGACCAGAAGCAGGCTCCAGGCTCTGAGCTGTCAGCACAAAGCCCAACACGGGGCTCAAACTCAGGAACCATGAGATCATGACCTAAGCTGAAGTCGGCACTCAACTGACTGAGCCACCCAGGCACTGTGCCCCTGCTCTTTCTTTCTTTCTTTTTTTTTTTTTAATGTGAGCGTCTGACTCTTGGTCTTGGTCCAGGTCATGATCTCATGGTACACAGCATTGAGCCCTGAGGCAGGCTCTGTGCTGACGGCTGGGAGCCTGTTTGGGGTTTCTCTCCTCTTTCTCTGCCCCTCCCCCCACTTGCACATGTGCACGTGTTCTAAGTAAACAAACATTTTTTTAAAAAACTAAAAAAAAAAACCCTTTAGTTTCAAAAACCAAACACTTAAAAAATCAGCTGTATTTTAACTTCACATTCAGGGATTTTTTGGTATGGGCTGGACTGACTGAGGCATCTGAAAATAGGAGTTCGGTTAAGTCTCCACTGTTTTCCTGGCAAATTTCCCTGAAGGTTTCATTTGTCAAAGGACTTTTGAAATGTGTTAAGAATCAGACATTCTTGAAAATGTCTGTTACCCATTTGGTGTGCACAAAATGCTTCTAGAACTGCTTTGTGCTTTATGCTCGGGGAATCTCCTATGGTGACTTAGGACTCTGAGGCATGTGCTGCTGCTAAGAGGTTGTGAAAGGCTGTGCTGGTTGCTCCTGTGATGGAGGGATCATTTCTAACAAGGAAGGTAGAAGTCATGAGTGTCGTCTTAGTAAGTTTGTGCTTGTCTGCCTATAGTTTGGATCCTCATAGCATCTCTGTAAGGTATAATTTATGATGATCATTTTATAGAGAAGGATAGTACATGTCTGAAAGGTTAAATTACTTTCTTAGAGTCATATGGCTAATGATTGTCAGAACCAGTATTGTCTGCCTCCAAAAGTGTCTTTCTTCCATCTTACCATGTGTGATAGAGGTAGTTGGCCATGAGATTTAAGGTTCAGGTATAGTCCTGGCTAGCACAGTAGATTTAGATGGCATCAGCACAGAAAGCATTGCAACCGTGGGAGTGGTTGAGATTGCCTAGGGAGATTGTGTAGGGTGAGGACTGATAAAAGTTGGGGGCAGATCCTGAGTTCTGGAGGACAGAGTTCACGTTCTTCACTTTTTGCAGAGTAGACTTGTTGCAGTGAACATTGGTTGTTTGTAATCTTAAATGTTACATCTTGTGAACTCTGGCCTGATTCTGCGTATTGGAGGTAGCTCCCATTTACTGACCTGGAGGTATGTTTGTCTTCCAGATTACCTAAAACCAGATCTATGGATGATCTGCTTTCTGCCTGTGACACAAGCAGCCCCTTGACTCGCACATCCAGTGACCCTAACCTGAATAACCACTGTCAGGAGGCCAGAGCAGGCTTGGAGCCCTGGCACAGCAATCCTGAGGGCTCAGAGACCTTTGTGGAATCTGGGGTAGGAGGTCCTCCGCAGACTGGAGGAGAAACGGGTCTTCCTTCCCCTCTGCCCAGCAGCCAGAAAGACTACTTGAGCAATAAACCTTTCAAGAGTCAGAGAAGCTGTTCTCCAAGTTCCAAACTGCTTAGTGCTGCAGTGCCCCAGGAGATGGAGAGCAACACCTCTGATCCCGAGATCAAAGTCCTGGAAAAGACTAAGGCCCCAACTCCAGACCCTCCTGCCCACGACGAGTTGAGTAGGACTTTAGATGGCATGGAGGAGCCACCTGAACGTTGTCCTGAGAAAGAAGCTGTCAGCACACTCTCCGAAGTAGTTTCCAACAAATGGAATGGAGTTTGTGATTTCCCTGAGTCTTCCCAGGAGTCCCTTTCACGTCTGCCCCAACAGGCCCTGCTAGATTCCGTGCTAGGTGTGCCCTCTAGGTGTGCTTCGGATCACAGTCTGGGTACCCTTTGCAACCCACTGAGTGCTACCTGCCAAACTCCTTCAGAGCCAAGCACTGACTTCCTCAGCCAAGATCCCCTGGGGTCTGTGGCAAGGAGCTCCCACCAGGAACAGCCCAGCTCCGTGCCAGATCTGATTCATAGGGAGGAATACACTGGCAAAAGAGGGAATAATAGGAATGGGCAGTTATTGGAACATCCTCGCTTTGGGAAAGTGCCATTGGAATGGGCTCGAAAGCCAATTTCTCAGAGCCAAATCAGTGAGTTTTCCTTTTTAGGATCCAACTGGGATAGCTTCCAAGGGATGGTGACTTCATTCCCAAGTGGGGAGACCACCCCTCGGCGGCTGCTTTCCTATGGTTGTTGTAGCAAGCGGTCAAGCAACAAGCAGGTGCGGGCCACAGGACCCTGCTTTGGGGGCCAGTGGGCTCAGAGAGAAGGAGTGAAATCACCGGTCTGTTCTAGTCATTCCAGTGGACACTGTACTGGTCCAGGGGGAAAAAACAACCGGATGTGGTTGTCTGGTCACCCAAAGCAGGTCTCCAGCACAAAGCCTGTTCCACTGAGCTGCCCTTCCCCAGTGCCTCCTCTCTACCTGGATGATGATGGACTGCCCTTTCCCACGGATGTGATTCAGCATAGATTACGGCAGATCGAAGCAGGGTACAAGCAAGAGGTAGAGCAGCTACGTCGACAGGTGCGTGAGCTTCAGATGAGGTTGGATATCCGTCACTGCTGTGCCCCTCCAGCAGAGCCCCCCATGGACTATGAGGATGATTTTGTAAGTATTCACTACTGCTCTCCCTCCATTCATTTGTTCTCTCCATCCAGCCTTCATCCATTCAACATTTATACATCGGGTACTTGCTGGATACCGCTGTGTTAGCTGGTTGGTCTGTAGGATGAAGGACATAGTACCTGCTCTCAGGGAGCTCACAGTCTAAGGAGAGATAAGCAGACAACTAGAAGGATTTTTTTAAGTGTTATCCTGGAAGGAGGCATCAGGTGTTGGGGGCTGGGGTGCAATGAAGGTTTCCTGAAAAGATAATACTTTTCAGGAAAGCCTTTGCAGAAGGCTTTGTGCAGAAGAATTTGTCGTATTTGGCTAGGTAGACCGTGAAAAGGAAATACTATTCTCAAAAGCACGGAGGCAATAAGTACTCTGACAGGATGGCTTGAACAAAGGGAGAAGGAGGTATGTGTGTGTGCGCATGTGTGCATGTACAGGTGTCCTGGGCTCATGGGGGAGGGAGTTGGGTAGTGAGGTGGGAGCTGATATTGGAGAAGTAGACCGGGATTGGAAAGGTCAGCTCGAATCCCTTCTTGTGTGGGTTCTACCCTCAAGGCAGCACGATTTTTGGCCACTGAGAATCATGATCAGATTTGTATTTTTTTTTTCAATGTTTATTTTTGAGAGAGAGAGTGTGTGTGAGCAGGGGAGGGGTAGAGAGAGAGGGAGACAGAGGATTGGAAGTGGGCTCTGTGCTGACAGCAGACAGCCTGACGTGGGCCTCAAGCTCATGAACCACGAGATCATGACCTGCGCTGAAGTCAGTCACGTAACTGACTGAGCCACCCAAGCATGCCAGATTTGTATTTTTTTAAAATATTTTTTAAGTTTATTTACTTATTTTGAGAGAGACCAGAGAGAGTGAGCACACGAGTGGGGGAGGGCCAGAGAGAGGGAGAAAGACAGAATCCGAAGCAGGCTCTCCATGTTGTCAGTGCGGAGCTGGATATAGGGCTCAAACTCATGAACTGCAAGATCCTGACCTGAGCCAAAACCAAGAGTCAGACTCTTAACTGACTGAGCCACACAGGCACCCCATCAGATTTGTATTTTAAGAATACTATTCTAGCAATGGTGTGTCAAGTAGATGAAGCACTTGAAACCCAGGTTGGGAGGCTGGTTAAGATGTTTTGGAAAAGTCCAAGTGAGAGATGATGAAGACTAAGCTATGCTGTGTTTGGACCTTTCAGATTTGGGCACACAGTTCTTAAGAAGCTTCTAGGACTCCGTTTCTTGGCCACAGCATCCTGTCGTCAACACAGACACTTTACTTCCTCCTGTTAAGACATTCCCACTTGCCTGCTGCCCACTTACTGGGATGTGATGGTCAGGGCTAACAACTTCTGAATATTCAGAGTGTTGATTTAGCACAGGAGTTAGCAAACTTTCTTGGTAAAGGGCCCTATGTTAAATATTTTAGACTTTTTTGGACCTATAGTCTCTGTCCCAGCTGCTCGTCACTGCTGTCACAGCACAAAAACAGTCGTAGACAATACATAAAAAAAAAAATGGATGAGGTGGTCTTCCAGTAAAACTCGATTTACAAAAACAGGCAGTGGGCTAGATTTGGCCTGTGGGCCATAATTTGTGAATCCCTGGTTTAAAATGTAATGAGAAATATGTCCACGCTATGATGAGGCATATTGGTTAAGAGCATGGGTCTGAATTCAAAACACATTTGACCTTTGAACAATGCAGGGGTTAGGGTGCCAAACCCTCATATAGTCAAAAATCCATATATAACTTTTGAGTCCCCCAAAACTTAACTACTAATAGCCTACTGTTGACCTGAAGCCTGATAATACAGTCATTTAAGATATATTTTGTATGTTAGAGGTATTGTATACTGCATTCTTACAATAAAGTACCCTGAAGAAAAGAAAATGTTACTAAGAATCATAAGGAAGAAAAAGTAATACATTCATGGTACTATGCTATATTTATTGAAAAATCTCTTCATACAAGTGGACCTGTGCAGTTCAGACCTGTGTTGTTCAAGGGTCAACTGTACCGGGTTTAAAACCCACATTTACTACTTATCTATCTCTTTCTCAGTGCTTAGTTTCCTTATTTGTAAAATAAGGATGATAATAATAATGATAATAATATACATCAAATAAACTATAAAAAATAATAATATACATTATAAGACTCGGGAGGAATTAAAGAAGTTCATGCATATAATATATTTAGAATGGTACCTAATGCCTAGGAAACAGTAACTGTTAGTGATCGTGAAGATGGAATTGATGTCTTTGCCTTTCTTCAGACATGTTTGAAGGAGTCAGATGGCAGTGATATAGAAGATTTTGGCTCTGATCACAGTGAAGACTGCCTTTCAGAAGCAAGCTGGGAACCTGTTGATAAGAAAGAGACTGAGGTATGTCTGGAAAGATACACTTATGTGAAGCACTGATTTTTTATATTTCTCAGAGATCAGTGACCTGCTATAAACTGAACTCTCTCCTGGATGAGTGTCTTCTTTTTAGGCAAATAGTGGCCAACTATAAAGACAGACCTCATCATTTTCTCCTGGAATGCTTTCCTTGTTGCATTGTTGCTCTTCCACTTTGTTGACAAGGACCTGGAATTTTTCCTTGTGCCTTCTGTTAGGTGACTCGCTGGGTTCCAGACCATATGGCATCACATTGCTATAACTGTGACTGTGAATTCTGGTTGGCCAAACGAAGACACCATTGCCGGTAAGATGTTTTATATGATTCTGTAAGGCCCATCAAGGAGTGATGTACGTGTATCTGAGCTAAATTGAGTTAATCTGAAAATGGAGATATCTTTATAGGAACTGCTTTTGTTTTCTGCCAACTTTTCTCTCTGTTCACTCATGGAAGGCCTTTTAGAGTATCATTTGTGTCTTTTTTTTTTTAATGTTTGAGAGAGAGAGAGAGAGAGAGAGAGAGAGAGAGAGAATCTCAAACAGGCTCCACACTGGCAGCACACAGAACCTGACGTGGGACTTGAACTCACGAACCGTGGATCATGACCTGAGCTAAAACTACGAGTCGGACCTTTAACCGACTGAGCCACCCAGGGTCCCCAAGGATCATTCATTTTTGATGAGCTCCTCCCTCTTTGTTCTTTGGCAGAAATTGTGGGAATGTATTTTGTGCTACCTGCTGCCACCTGAAGCTGCCCATTCCTGATCAACAACTGTATGACCCAGTGCTCGTCTGTAACTCCTGTTATGAACACATCCAAGTATCTCGTGCCAGGGAACTCATGAGCCAACATCTGAAGAAACCCATTGCTACAGCTTCCAGCTGAATGCCAGAGGAGATGACCTGTCCAATTTTAGCAGGTTTGAAGGGAGGATCTGCTTCAAGTGTAGTTTTGAAGGTTCCTTGGTGTGGCTCGTGAAATAACAGAGCTCAAAGATACCGTCTTGAGAAGTTCTCCTTGGTACCATGAGACTGGAGCAGGGGAATTCCAATATGGCAGGAGGTCTTCTACTGGTGAGCCCCTCATCTTGGGGTCATGGTCCTGATCCAGACCCAGAGTCTGGTAGCTTAATGTTGAGTTGGTGACTCCAGCTTTTGTCCTAGGGGTCACAAGATGATGATTTCATAGATACTGCCTGGTGATACGTGCCCCAAACAGCAATAGAAAGGCCTAAGTATAACCAAACTCCAAGTGATAAACAGATCCATCTCTCCTCCACCTTGAAAAAAGCAGATTCTAGTATATAAGGTAGGAATTCCTATCCTATTTGAAACGAACAATATCCTGTTCCTCTGTGCTTTGTGTCTGTGCATGAAGGCTCAGTCTTTAGAGGCACTCCCTCTAGTTGCAGTAGTTCTGTCTTTCTGTGGAGTTTGGTTTAAAGACTGATTCAGCAAGTGGAGGTTTTGCTGTATTTTTCACTCGGCTCATCGGCCAACGTCAGTGAATATTCAGTTTAGAGGGACAGTTCTAAGGAGTCAGACATTCTTGGGAGCAGAGGAAAGCTCTGCTGATGTTCAGTCCCGGCAAGCACCAGTTATTTTGAGCTGTGAAGGCAGTCGTCGCTGGTAGTCAGTGACAGCTCTCGAGGTATGCACTGTGAAGAATGAGAAGGGAAAAGCAGAAATGATCCTCGTCAAATATTTGCTGATCGTGCCCTGCCCTTTGCGCCTGACTTTTCCTAGTTGTCCTGGTGCTAACACAGGAGTTACACCTTGGTCCTCTCCTGGCATGAAAATGAAACAATGGATTTTTGTTGTTGTTGTTCCATTGCCCACTTCCCTCATGTCGTCTTTCCCTTGGCTGCTGCCTCCTCTGGGTCACACTGCTTCTTATCCTGAACACTTGACACCTTGAGGGTAGAATTTAGCATTTGGTTTTTACCTCCTAGAATATGCTGTTTGGTATGTGAGGGTTTCAGTACAAATGCTGCTGTCTATTTCTGTGCACTTAACAATGGAACCCAAACAGAAGAGAATAAAGCCTTGATACCAAAATTGGGAGAGAAAATGTGTCCATTTGGACCAAACATTGTTTTTTTTGTTATTGTTGTTTTGTTTCATCTTAATAGGTACCAGTGGCACTTAACCAAAAGATACAGTGATATAGCCATGTACTGTGGTTGGGACAGATGAAGTCTCCTTGACCTACAATGAAACCACTAGTATTTCCTTTATACATTTTCCTTAATGCATCGGTGTATAAAAGGTAAATTACACTTAGGCTTAGCCTGTTTTAAAACTATGGTAGCTGTCTAACTGCTACTTTCATATTGCTTCCTAGAAAAAAAATCTTTCATTTGAAAATAACTAGGATCTGCATTTAGAACAAGAATTGTTATTTGTCCTGATCTTTTCTTCAGTCCTACAGAGAAGCATCTGTGCTTTTATACTTGTCATGGATGTAACCTAAAAAGTTTTGGCGTATTTAGGTCAGCCTAGCAGAACTTTTTTTTTCCCCTCGTTTAAATGGAGTTGAATAATGGAGATCTGTGTCCGGGAAATTACTGAGATCATTGAAAAAGTAACAAACTATTCCTTGTCTCTGATATGTAAAATTCTCCTAAGCATTTTCTCAGTCATTAAAATTTACTGCCAGTTGCGAGTGGCTTTTTAATTAACTTGACTTTCATTGCACTCCACTCTGCCCATTTTCAGGGGGAGTAAGATTGGTGGTAACATTTGAGGAGACTGTATCTGTCTACTTTGTGTGGCTGTTTTGAGGGACTGTCCCATCAGTGAACATACTGCATGGCCTTGGAGAGAGATTCTGGGCTCTCAGCTCAGATATATTCATCAAATACTCCTTTCAGAGCTCTTGTGGGTGTAAGTGACATGATGTGGCCAAAAATCCAAACTGTGCAGTTGCGTTGTGACAAACATGCAATGTGCTGTAAAAACTCAATACAATTTAAATAAAATCTCTATATTAGTGCTGCTTTGTTGGGTCTTTTTATTCATTTTAATTTTTTTTCTTAATTTATTTTTGAGAGATAGAGAGAGACAGTGCGAGCAGGGGAGGGTCAGAGAGAGAGGGAGATACAGAATCTGAAGCAGGCTCCAGGCTCTGAGCTAGCTGTCAGCACAGAGCCCGATGCAGGGCTCGAACCCACGAACTGTGAGATGATGACCTGAGATGAAGCCGGATGCTCAACGACTGAGCCACCCAGGCGCCCCATTCATTTTAATTTTTAAGTAAACTGTATATTCATTTTTTTCTTTGACCACAAGAAAGGACTAAAACATTATATTCCTTCCTCCCAACCATTTACATTTTTAAAGTTTTAAAAATTTATTTATTTATTTTGAAAGTGAGGAGAGGGGGTGGGGGGGGAGAGAGAATTCCAACCAGGCTCCTTACTGTCGGCGCAGAGGTGGAAGGTGGGGGTGGGAGGGGGATGGTGAGTGCTTTATTTCATGAAATATGAGATCATGACCTAAGCAGAAATCAACCACCAGAGCCGTAACCCACTGAGCCACCTAGGTGTCCCAATTTCCATTTTTAAATGGACCTTTTTTCTTTATATTTTTTTCAATGTTTATTTAGTTTTGAGAGAAAGACAGTGCAAGTTGGGGAGGGACAGAGAGAGGCAGAGGATCCTTAGAAGCAGGCTCAACGCTGTCAGCACAGAGCCCACTGCTGGACTTGATCTCACAAGCTGTTGAGTGAGATAGTGACCTGAGCCAGAGTCGGAAGCTTTAACCTACTGAGCCACCCAGGCGCCCCAAACGGACATTTCTTTTTATCAGCACAGCTCTTGCTATATTCTTATCTATTGGTCGGATAGGGATTTATCATCACGGCTACTGTAGAATTCTATCCCATCTGATGTGAGGCTTATTCCTCTTTAATGTCTAAAATAGCACCAGCTGGTTGACCAGGCACACATTGTAATTCTGTTCTTCTGATTCCCTTCTCATAGACACCTCAGTTCTCATCCCATCTTGAGTAAACCTGTCCTGAGCAAAATACTGACGTAAAAGAGTATAACTAAAAACATAAAATGCTACTCTTTAAAAGGTGAATGTGTTTACTCAGGATACCATACCCCCCTCACCATTCTTATTTTGGAAAGACAAGCAATTAAACTGTTAGTTTATACTTAGTTTATGGTTACTCAGAGTTAGACCCTGTGTTCTCAAGAACGGCAGACTTTGAATTGTCAAGTGTGCATTTTCCGAATTCTAAATCCCCACACCCTAGTTGTGGTGATCACGAATCTTCGTATTCCACCATGTATAATCGGGTTTCTTTATTTTCAGGACTTAATACTACGTGGCAGGCAGTAACACCGCCCTTTGGTCTGGCGGTTTGGGGGACACTGCAGACTGTGTCTTGCTGCCGCCGCGTCCCACGCAGGGGCAAGTGGCCTGGGCGACTCGGAGGCCAGGGGGAGGGGTCGGCTCATGGCCGCGCGGCGGAACTCGAGGCCCCATTGGCTGCACTGGAAGGAGGCTCGTGCGCCAACGGTCCCGGGGTCTTGGGCGGGCCTGGTGCAGGCAGGAGGGGGCAGGGCGCAGCGAAGGCCGGCGAGGGGGGAGGGAGGATCGAGAACGGTGTGGGAGAGCCCGGCTCGGTGGGGCGAGGCTCAGTGCCCGGGCGGGGGCGATGGAGGAGGCTCTGCTCTCCACCCCGATCAACCCCAACAACTTTCCCGCCAAGCTGTGGCGGCTGGTGAACAGTCCCCGGTACCGCTCCATCCGCTGGGACGGCCGTGGCGAGGGGCTGCTCATCGACCAGCCGCTCTTCGAGGCCGAACTGCTCAGCCCGCCCGGGGCGGGGGCCGGGGGCGGCGGCGGCGGCGGCGGGAGCGG
>NC_043716.1:26706989-26716895 GCF_006229205.1 Suricata suricatta
CTCCACCACTTCCACAGCCCGCACTTCCGCCGCGACCAGCCACAGCTGCTCGTGCACCTGAAGAGGCTCACCAGCGCCAACAAGGCCAAGCTGGCGGCCGGCCTGGAGGTGCCCTGCCGACCGCCCAACCGCTTCCAGAGGCTCCTCATCACGTCGGCTTCCGCCTCGGCCTCCGCCTCGGCCTCCGCCTCCCCGCTGCAGCCCCAGGAGCCGCCGCCGCCCGCGGGGTCCCGGCCCGAGCCGCACGGTGAGTCCTCAACCACTGCGGGGCACATGGGGCGACAGGAGCAACCGCCAGTTCCGAGGACATTTCACACATTTCTATCCGTGAGGTGATCCACTTTCTGCTGTGCTTCCCGAGAAATTGGTCACGTCGCCCCCACTGTTTCCCACCACCACCCGCATCCCCTTCTGGCACTATGTCCCCTTGGAAGGAGTTGGCAGTTTTAGTCCCATCTAGTTAATTGTCCACTGGCGGCCAAAGGGACGTCTGCTGTTCCTGGCCCCTCTTGAACTCCAACCCCCCGTAGCCATCTACCTTCTTGAGACCCTTCCCGTCCCTTCTCGACCATCTAGAATAAGCAGTCCTTTGTTGAATCACTAGGTTGGGAAGAAACACCGGAGGGTGTCCTTTGCTTTAATGGGAAGCAAAACAGTTACTGGAGAGGGTGAGGGTATGATGGCCAAGGTGGGAAGGAACAAAGTCACAGCCAGGAAAACGTGGAACATTTATACCGACCGAGCGGAAGTGAAGGTGTCTTGAGTGGAAGTTTGCCCTTGAAGAGACATGCCATCTTCCACCCACTGACCCATCTAAGAAGTCTCAGCAAAGGTGTTCTGACAATAATCATATTTTAGGTTCCAAGTAATATATAGAAAGGTAGACATTGTTTATCTTAAGAGCAAATATATAATATATTTAATTCTTTATAAGATACTATTCCTGCATAGAACGCATTGGCTGAACATTTCTGTCATCATCGCTAATTAGAGCTGATGTTTGCTTGAGGTGTTACGGTTAGACAAACATAAGGCAAAAATGGTTTTTTCTACTGTCAAGTTGTAGTTAGAAGGAATGTTAGAAAGTTCACATTTGTATCTTTGAATCTTTCACTACAGCCTTTCAGTAATGAAAAACCTTTCTATAAATCTATATTTACTAAAAACTCAAAAATTCTCTCTGATAGTAAGATATTTTATAAACTTGGCTTCTGATGCTCTTCCCCCTCTTCCAGGAAGGTGAAGGTGGCAAATGCTTCTTTTCTCTGTTTAAAGAGTCCATGATATGGGGCAGTATTCCAAAACAGCAGCTGGATATAATAGTGAGAATTCATTCTTACCTTCAACAGAAACATTTTCACCATGTTAATTTGGATTTAACATAAATATGTGAGGATTATTTTTCAGTGTTGGGAAACTAAAAATATACAAATGAAGGTAACACTTTGTTCGATTTAACCTAGGCCCAGGGTTATGAATGAGGCAGCATTTTGTTCATTTGGAATTTAGAAGATAAGAGGTTAGCTTGTGTATGGACTTTAGAAGATAAGGGATTAGGTTAGAGTTCTAGCAGCACGTTGGAAAAATAGCAGTGGCAAAGGAATGTTCTAAGGGAATTCTAAAGGAATATTAAGCCACTTCCATGTGATGGCCATTGATTTTGGTGGGGAATTGCATGGGGAAAGGCAATGGAGATAATACCCTGGCATACATTTGACAGAGTCTCTGACATGGGTATTTGTTGTTTAGATTGTATAGGTAGGCGTTAAGGAGAAAACACTGGAAAGTATGTTCTTGGGAGTAGTAGGATAACTACTTAAGACAAAGAAACATACAAATGTGCATAAATAAAAACCAAGTCTTGCTCACTTTTTTCATTTCTTTTTCCCTCACCTCTCTTAAACCCAGTTGTATTCTAAGGATAGAGTCCATTTTAATTAAAGAAATACGGGGCCTGCCTATGGTCTTATTTTCTTCACTTTTTAGTTCAGCTGGTCAGCATTTTAAAGATTACTTATTGAATAACATGAATTCAGTTTGTATTTTTGCAGTGTATATAATACATCAATCCACATATACCTAGATTATTGTAGTTCTCATGCATCTCCTATTTTTACCATTCTGCCTGTTGGTATGAGCAGAAGGTGTGTCAGTTGTGGATTGTCTACACAATAGGCTTGGTTCACTAGGGAACTGTGTTTCTGATGTGGGTGGAATGTAATTCTAAGTTCAAGAATACTGGGCCAACTTTGCTCGCTTTAATTCTGTGTTCTAATAAGCCCTTGGCTCTTCTATTTCTCTCTTCACCTAATTTTTATTCTGCTTGACTATTTCTTTAGTAATATGCCTGACTGCATTGCTACTTCTTAGTCTCCACTTTGTTTTCTGTGTTCTACTAAGCTTATGGTTTGAATACTTCTCTCTCTCTCTCTTTTAAGTAGAATCCTCTGTTCTAGTACCTGCTTCTCTTATCTAGATCCATTGAAATAGCTATCTTGTTCACCTTTCAGGAATGTCCTTGATAAGAAATGTGAAAAATCACATGTTTTTCCCTTTTTTTCCTTTTGCTCCATTTTTTAAATTTTGTTTTCAGTGACAATTTATTTTACAGTATTTGTTAAAACTTTCTAAACTAAGTAACGAGTCTGAGCAATCGTAGATAATCTATTTTGGCCTGGGGATATCAAGCTCTCAAGAGGCAGGCTTTTTCCTGGGAATAAGAATAGAAATCCATTCTGCCTTACATTTCCAAAATTCCAAATTAAACTTTGCCAGGTATATCTTAATAGGTGATATTCTGTGAAGTTAGTTGGAATAAACCCTTATGAGGTAACCCTCAACAAGAAATAAGAGCTGAACATGTTTTAGTTCTTCTTTTTTTTAAACTAACGTAAAGGAATACCCTTCTAATCTTGTCAGTCTTCATATGTTAGCAGAACCTAAAAGTATATAAATATTTGGTCATCACTCGTAATTTATCATGATAGAAGTAGATTTTATATTTTGATAAATCAAAGTAAAGAATTCTTTAATTAGCTGTTTAGGCTATTGACAATCTGAAAATTCATCAATAGCTTAACCCTAAAGAATGTGGAAGAAGGTTTAGCTATTTTGCACTGTAGCAATATGTAGTTTTAGCTTGTGAAACATCCAAGGAATAATCAAGTGGTGGGTAGTTTGAGATCTCAGAAACACCTGTCGTGAAGAGCAAAAAAATGTTTCCTTAGGTCTTAAAAGGATTGTTGCTGGTAATTCAAAGTGTGTATACATAAGGAATAACTAGTCCAGTACCATAAAAACTGATTTTTGTACTTTAAAGGAAAAAGGAAAAGCAGTTTCTAAGAGGTGTGTATCATTTGGATACATTCAATCTTCTGAATTAGGCTTTTTTTTTTCCCCATTAGATTTAGACTTCCTGATTTCCATGTTACTTTAGAATTTGTGTGTATATATGTATGTATGTGTTTATTTTTATCATTAATGCTTTATTCTTTTTAAAATTTTTATTATTTTTAAGAGTTTGTATTAAGAAAATTGATTTGAATCAGGCAGTGCCAAACCAGAAGTGGTTAGGAGTGCTCCTAGTGCTCTATTCTTTACTGGGAATTGAACACCACAGAAATAGAATGAAAGATGTATAACATATTAAATGGGTTTACAATCAAAATATTTGGAAAAGTAGGTATTTGAGTGCCATCTTTGACCATATAGTTTAATAGAGGGGTAGCATGTAAATTAGACTTTCCCTCTGTTTTATATATTAGTTTAATAAAACAAATTGAAAGCAATTTGTGAACCACAAAATTTAACACATAACGCCCATTCTAGTAAATAAAGCTAGCTTTTTAAAAAATGTTTATTTATTTATTTTGAGAGAGAGAGAGAGAAAGAAAGAGAGACAGAGAAAGAGAACCACTGAGGGAGGGGCAGAAAAAGAGAGAAAGAGGGAAAGAGAATCCCGTGTGAGTTCTGCAGGCTCCATGCTCAGCTTAGAGCCCAACGTGGAGCTTGGTCCCATGACTGTGAGATCATGTCCTGAGCTAAAATCAAGAGTCAGATGTTCAACCAACTGAGCCACCCAGGTGCTCCAGGCTATTTTTGTTTATTATGTTCAAGAATCACAGTCTGAAAAATAAGTTCAGCCTACAGCATGTGTATTTCTTTGTTCCCTCTTCAACATCTCCACTTTTTAATTCCTTTCTATCTTATTAGGTAGTAGAAAGCAAATACCAGAATCCCTGGGCCTGAGTATGTGGATTTTTAACAAACTCTTCAGGTGATTTTCAGATGTAAATCAGTGTTTGGGAGCTGCCAATGTCTAGGTTATCTAGGAAGGGACTCTACTAGACATAACCTGAAGAAAAAAAGACTATGGAAAAAAATTTCTTTGATCATGGAAAATTTGATTTGAAGAAGAGACTGAGTCAAAATTTTCAAGCCTGACTTTTCTGCAAAGATGATCATTAAAAAATTGAAAAGGAGTAAAGAACATTAACTTTCTTTTTGGTTTGTGTTATAGTTCTTATTTGATCCTCACTTATTTCTTTTATGTATATGGTTAAGTGTTTTACTTCTGTGCCTATTATTAAGGTTTCTAAATGATTTGAAAGACTGAGTGGGATTTTTAAAACTTCTAGGAAGTAGCTTATAGCTTGGAAAAATCAACTGAGGTTAAAAAGGTTAAGATGACTGAGTCATCTATAAAAGGCTTTGAACATGGAATTTGATTTAATATTTGACTTAATATTGAAGTTTGTCTACTTTGTCACTTACTACGGTAATATGGAGAACCAAGCCAAAGCTTATTTGATTTTTTTTTTTAGCATTGTATGTATAATCTTATATTCTGGGTTCTGAGCTTGTTTTTACCAAAACTAAATTTCTGTTTTGTTAAAAATGGTTGAAAATTGAACATATTCATGTTTTGTAACTTTTGGTTTACTACATTCAGTGGTACAATATAAAATTAGTAAATGTGCTTTTCCTCTTTTATTCAGGACCAGTGGCTGTAGGACAATTCCACCGGTCATTCCGGCGAGATAGTTTGTCTCCTTACTCCTACGTATCAACTTCATCCCACAACCACAGTACTTTCCCTCTGAAAGGTTTAGATCGGACCCCGATCCCTCCTAGAACATGGCAGAACTCACTTGGAATGCACCCAGGACAAGTGGAAACGTCTCCCACTTTTTCAGATAAAGGGGTTCCATTTCCTGTACTGCAGAGGTTTCCGACTGAGGTTACCTATACCCTGCAGCCCAGCGCCACATCCGTACACGTTCAGCAAGGTCCTCAAACGATGGTCAGTTCCTCCCAAAAATACAGTAACTACACACCCTCAGTGCAGTACTCGCAAGCCTACTATCCAACAGGTATGAGAAATTCAAGTTCAGTGGCTTCTCTTAAAGTATTTTATAATGAGCATTTATATTTTTAAATGCATTTTGCATGCTTAAAAATAGCAGGAATATGCACATAAGAAATCTCAAAGATTTCTCATCAGAACATATTTTTAAGCAATTTATAAAATTTCATTATGTTCTTAAGAATTGTGAAAATTTTGTTGGTACATAAAGATGTATGGTTTTAGTGAAACTTTTATATCTTCAAAATGTGTCCTAGTAGTGAAATTAGGATATAACTACATTGGAACCTTGTTCTAACTCTGCTGATGTTGCAGTATTTTTATTTCTTTTCTTAAAAAAAAAAAAAGAAGTATATATGTATTACAGTTGACCCTTGAATAATGCAGGATTGGATGCTGGCCCCTATGCAGTTAAAAATATGTGTATAACTTTTGACTCTTCTAGAACTTAACTACTAATAACCTATTTTGACTGGAAGCCTTACTTAAGATAACATAAACAGTTGGTTAGCACTTGTTTTGTATGTTATTTGTATTATGTACTATATTTTTACAACAAAGTAAGCTAGAGAGAGGAAAATCTTAAGAACATCACAAGAGAAAATACATTTACAGTACTGAATCAAAACTATCCAAAATACCCACATAGTTCAAACACACATTATTCGAGTCAACTATATATATTATATTTTTCAATGTTACAGATGAGATTACCTCAAAATGAAATCATTTTAGTATCTCAGTAATGAAGTTTAATGGAAGGGCATACTTTCTATCTCTTAAAACTAAATTATATTCTTCTAGTAAAAATGTGACAGTGCGGTCTGATGGGGCAGCCCCCGCAGTGGTAATCCTGGCCAGCTAAGAGCTGCGGAGTAGCAGAGAGGAGGACCTGACAGTGATCGCTGACCTAGAGCTCAGCCAAGGGCACTGAAGACATACTGTAGATCTCAAGCCACTAATCAGGAATCCTCATGATAGTAACCATGTGTTTAGCTTCTTGGGTTGGATAGGGAGACAGTTTTTTTTGGGGGGGAGGTCCACTTTTGTAAAATAATAACCTTACCTTTCCATTCAAATGTATTTTCTGTTTTGCAGAAGCACCATATAATTGTAGTGTGTTTCATCATGTAGAGTGCTTTAATACGAAATGGGGCAATAGAAATAAGACAAGGGTCAAGGCTTTAAAAAAAAAAAAAAGACCAGAGAGGGAATGCTCAATGATTTAAGGTTCTAGGAATATTAATTTTCTCAAATATGTAGATCTGGAAGCAATCTCTGGAGCTATTTTGTTAGACCATTACTGCCAGACAGGAGGAAGTCAAAAGCTAGACTAAGTGAAAAGGATATAAATTAGATACAGGAATTAAATAATTTCTTGACTTTTAAAAGTTATAAATCTGGTAACTTCTGTTTATAACAGTACTCACTATTTTCTAGCTGTAATATCCAACTGTATTCTTTTACTATCAGCTTATTGCATTCTATCTCAATATAGCAGTAAAAGAGATTGCTTTGTTTTCCCAAAATATAATATTTTGATATTAAAATAGTAAAACAAGAGTTTAAATTAGATTGGGTTTTATATGCTTTTAGAGCTGCTACTATTTTGGTGGATGGACTTGAGAAGGAAAAGGCAAAGGAAGTATATGGGTTAAGGATGACTTAGCACTTTTATTCATTTTGCCTAATAGAAAAATTTTTTAAATGTTTAATTCTTGAGAGAGAGCGAGCATGCACAAGCGGGGGAGGGGCAGAGAGATGGGGACGGGGGATCTGAGGCAGGCTCTGCGCTGACAGCAGTGAGCCTGATGTGGGGCTCAAACTCACCAACTGTGAGATCATGTCTTGAGCTGAGAGATCATGACCTGATCTGAAGTCAGATGCTTAACCGACTTATCCACCTTGGTGCCCCTTGCCTATTAGAAATTTTAAAAAAAGGTTGAAGCCTAGTATTTTTCCAGATTTTCAGCTACTTCTTTGAAAAACAAAAAATATCTATGTGATTTTGAAAAATAAATGACTAAATTCATGTTAGAAGCTTTATATCTTATGTATTGCAACAAATAGGGTTGGGCTTTTATTAATGAATAGTTTAGTTCAACATTTTAATGAACAGATTAGGCATTACTGTCTAAATTAAAATTTCAGCTGTGTTCCATGTATGCATAGAATACATATGCATATATAGAGACAATGTGTGTCTTCCTTATACTTGTTACATTCTGTAGCCCATCAACTAGATAATACCCTTACTGCCCTTCCTTTTGCCAGTAAGCCTTTCTCTTTCCTTTCCTAAACTCCTTCCAAACCCCCTTCCTCAAACTACTAAAGACTCAGAAGCTGCTGGGGAGTTTAAATTTGGAAGGACTGGGGCGCCTGGGTGGCTCAGTGGGTTAAGTGTCCGGCTTCGGCTCAGGTCATGATCTCACGGTTCGTGGGTTCGAGCCCCGCGTCGGGCTCTGTGCTGACAGCTCAGAGCCTGGAGCCTGCTTCAGATTCTGTGCCTCCCTCTTTCTCTGACCCTCCCCTGCTCACACTGTCTCTGTCTCTCAAAAATAAATAAAAACCACAAAAAAAAATTAAAAAAAAATTGGAAGGACTGCAAGCAAGAGAAATATAGAAATGTACTTAGCTTTCCAATTTGAAATTTTGGAGGCATTTTCCTATGGATATATTAGATATGGTGGTTAGGTTCTACACTTATGGTACAGGTGGTTATAATCTGGTCTAGGAGCCAAATTAACCTATATGGTGTAGTTTCTATGGGAAAATGTATTTCAACTTCCAGACAGTCCTCTCAGAAACACCTAGTTCTAAACTTTATTGTGATGTAGAATATATTATTTAAAAAATTTTTGTATTAGCTTGGATGTAAAATTATAGGTTGAAAATTGTCAAGTAGATAAATAGGTGAATAGATAAATTAATTGAAAATTATCTTGAAGAGGTCAAGATAAGGACTCAGAAACAGACATTAAAAGAACAAGTAAGTTCTGTTGATGTTTTGATAGCGTACAGTGCGTGTGAAATGTGAATCTTGTGTTATCTGAATTTTTGTTTTATCTTCTTTAATAGGGAAAGCTGAAATGACTATAAAGTTTCTGAGATTATGAAAATAAGTTTCATGATCTCATGATGATATCTAACACATAGATTAGGTCTATGATATAATGTAATAAGCAAAACTGCTTTGAACATTCTAAAGTATTATGTAAATAAAAAGTTGTATTGTTGTGGTGCCTGGGTGGCTTGGTTGGTTGAGTGTCAACTTTTGGTTTCAGGTCAGGTCATGGTCTCACGATTCATGAGACTGAACCCTGTTTTAGGCTCTGTGCCGGCAGTGCAGAGACTACGTGGGATTCTCTCTCTCTCTCTTTCTGCCTCCCCCCAAAATAAATAAATAAACGTAAAAAAAGTTGTTTTCCTTAGTTTAAAAAGACCCATAAAAATACTATAGAAGTATTTGATTCCTCCAAATTTTAGGAAAGAAGGCAAAAAGTAGTGAGCAACTTAGCCATAGTTAGTGAGTACCTGTTTATGAAAAGCATTACAAATGACTTTCCCAAAGTTAAATAGAATATCATTCT
Source organism: Suricata suricatta (assembly GCF_006229205.1). Lineage (NCBI taxonomy): Eukaryota > Metazoa > Chordata > Mammalia > Carnivora > Herpestidae > Suricata > Suricata suricatta. The sequence goes on from NC_043716.1 coordinate 26,715,945, forward strand.
CAGAGGCAGGATAATGATTATTTTCAAACCCACCTCTTGAAATAATAATGAAGTAGCTAACTTTGGAATAATGGTCAGACTTGAATCCTTTTGAAATGAACTATATGATTTGAAGTTTGGATCAAATTTTAGTAAACAGCAACACTTGACTTCGTTTAAAAATTATATTGGTAATTAGGGTGCCTGGGTGGCTCAGTTAGTTCAGGTCATGATTTCACAGTTTGTGGGTTTGAGCCCGGCATTGGCCTCTGTGCTGACAACTTAGAGCCTGGAACCTGCGTCAGATTCTGTGTCTCCCTCTCTCTCTGCCCCTCCCCGACTTGCACTCGGTCTGTGTCTCTCTCAAAAAAAATAAACATTAAACAAATTTTTAAAATTATATTGATAATAAACTTGAATTTAGTCTCCAAATAGTATAATCAGTTAAGATTAAAATTTGTCATATTTTATAAATTAATTTCTTTAGTAAAGCCAAACGCTGAGACTAGAAAATTGCTGTCAGACTGACCCAAAATGACCCATCTGAATCATTTCTTACATTTGTCATTCCTCTCTCTTTTTTTTTTAATGTTGCAGTTTACTGTACACTCAGCAGCAGTACATTCACCAGGGATAAATTCATTCCCAAATATGCTTTTTTTAATACAATTTATTTTTTTAACATATGCAATTATTTTCCGTCATTTACAATACAGTAGTTTCACTGATACTCCAAACAGAAAAGCAAAGTAAAAAATCAAAACCCCCACTTCTATTTCATGTAATTAGACTTATACAGAAATTAGAAGGTTAGGTACCAACTAGTTAATCACCTAATTTCACAGCTATCTGAAGTGGCAGTTGTAATATAGCAGCTTATCTATGATACATTCAAGATACATGATATAATTTATTACTTGCCCATAAGCTAAAACACAGCCTGCTTAATACCTTTCCTTAAATTCCACCTCT
>NC_043716.1:26716995-26718173 GCF_006229205.1 Suricata suricatta
TTAGATACTGAATCAATTTTTCTTAAGCACTACTAACTGCTTGCTTTTCTTGAAGCTAGATCATTCTGAAAATTTCCTGTTAGACCTATGAGTGCGAACATATGGTTTCTGTCCTTCTCTACCTGACTTATTTCACTTAGCATGTCATTCCTCTCTTGAAGTGCTTATTTTCTTTGCCTAGTAGATGACATTTTTTTCCACTCTTATCACCCCTTCAAAGGCAAAATGTAGATCCAGTATTGATTGACTCTTTTTAGTCTTTCCCTATCTTGGATTTTTTTTTTCTGATATTATTTTCGTAGCATACTGCTTATTATAATTTAATTTACCTTTTTAAAAAATTTTTATTTATTTTGAGAGAGAAAGAAAAAGCGAGTGGGGGAGGGGCAGAGAGAGAGGAGAGAGCAAGAATCCCAAGCGGGTACTCTACTATACTGTCAGCCTGGAGCCCATCATGATCTAAGCAGAAATCAGATGCTTCATGTATTGAGACACCCAGGTGCCCCAATTTCACTTTTTTATTTAAAACTTCTAGACCCTTTTGTTTTTTAGATTTTTAATTTTTTTAAAGCAATCTACACCCAGCATGGGGCTTGAACTCATGATCCTGAGATTAAGAGTCACGTGTGTGCTCTACCAACAAAGCCAGCCAGGTGCTCCTAGATCTTTTTACTCTGTTAATTCTCTCGTATTTGAGCATATGTAAGAATATTCATTCATTTTTAAGTAGGCTTCATGCTTAGCTCAACATGGGTTTAAACTCATGACCCTGAGATCAAGAGTCACATGCTCCACTGACTGAGTCAGCCAGGTGCTCCCAAAATATTCATATTTAGAGAGTCCTATATTGAGGACTGTTTTCCTTTGACTAATGTTATAATGCTGAATTGACCCAAAGTCAATTTTGCATTTTTTTCAAAGTTAAATTTTAAGCTTCAAGCAGTGATTAGTAATTTGTAGCTGCCTTTCATCTCATTTTTTTTTTCTTTATTTATTTTTGAGGGAGAGAGGAGAGAGAGAGAGAGCACACAGATGAGCTTGGGAGGGAGGGAAGGAGGGAGGGAGGGAGAGAGAGAGAGAGAGAGAGAGAGAGAGGGAGGGAGGGAGGGAGGGAGGGAGAGAGAGAGAGAGAGAGAGAGAGAGAGAGAGAGAGAGAGAGAGAGAGAATCCCTAGCAGT
>NC_043716.1:26718273-26780390 GCF_006229205.1 Suricata suricatta
GAGAGAGAGAGAGAGAGAGAGAGAGAGAGAGAGAGAGAGAGAATCCCTAGCAGTCTCAGCACTGCCTGTGCAGAGCCTGAGGTGGGGGCTCTATCTCCCAACTTGAGCCCAAATCAAGAGAGAGTTGGACCCTTAATTGAGCTACCTGGCACCCCCTTATGGTATATTTTATTTAACAAATATTTATATAGCAATCACTATGACCAGGCATTGTTCTGAGTATTCTCCAAATATCAATTCATTTAATCCTCACAACAACCTTATAAGATTAGGAATGTAATTATCTTCATTTTATGTATTAGGAACTGGAACACACACCACTAGGCTGAGGCAAGACAGGAACAAATCCAAGCAAACTGACTCAGGAGTCCATTCTTTGGCCATTGTGCTCTCCTGCCTGCCTGCCTCTCATACAGAGAGGGATTTTTGGTTTGTTTTGTTTCTCTTTTGAGAGGCTCTTTCCTGGTATGTCTCTTCCCCAGAGTTAGTTGCTCCCAGGTAGGATAGACAATGGACAATGGAAATTGGTGGAGGAACCTACCCTTCTATATGTAGCTGGTGGCAGTGGTACTGCCCTGGATTATTGACTCCTACCCAAGCAGTGAAAACCTACTCCAGCTGCTAGAGTGGGAATTCCACTTTGGGGCCTCTGAGGTGAGGGGCTGCCTGTAATGTCTGAATACCCTCTCCCTAGCGTAGTGCTAGGCTTTAATGAGTACCTAGTAAATAGTGTTTTGAATGGAATGAAATAATTCTGATCATTCAACCTGACCTTCAGTGGGTTATTTCATGACACAGCCTCAATTTCCTTTCCTATAAAGTGGCAATAATAGCTCAGATCAGTGATTAAATGAATTTAAAATATGTGAATAGACTTTATAAAATTCAAAACACTATTTACATAAAAAGAATAAAATATTTTAAAAGCTATCTCTCAAATAATTCTACATATTAACATCTGAAAGGCTAAATACAGTCATTTGTAAGAATATACAGCTTCCTTTGCAAGGTGCCTATGATATTTTTTATTGAGAAAATAAATATTATATCATTAAGTTTTTTTGAAATGAATGTTGGGAAAAAAGAATTGCTTATTATTGCTTTGAAATACATTTAAATTCTAAAGAATTTATTTTTTTATTCTGTATAATGTACATAAACAAATCTAGAACGTGAAGTTATAAGAGTTTCCAATGTTGTTATTCTTGTGCTCAGGCAGCCTCTGTTGTCCGTTTCTTCAAAAAGGCCTGATTTTCTTCTTATGGAAAGAGGGACTTGGCATAAATATACCAGGAAATTCTCTTTAGCTTCCAGGAGAAACCAAGCAAAAGCACATTTATATTTGCTTTTCTTTTTATTGAGTGAAATATAGATAACATAGAATTTACCATTTTAAACATTTTTAAGTCTATAGTTCTGTGGCATTAGATACAATCACATTGTTGTACTAGCATTATCACCTTCCATCTCCAGGACTTTTTCATCTTCTCTAGCTGAGACTTCATACCATTAAACACAGACACCATATTCCCCTATTCCCCCAGCTCCTGGAAACCACCATTCTACTTTCTGTCTATGAACTTGACAACTCTGTGAAACTCATATAAGAAGAATCATACAGGGGTGTCTGGGTGGCTCAGTTGGTTGAGCATCTGACTCTTGATTTCAGCTCAGGTCATGATCCCAGGGTCATGGGATCGATCCCTGCGTCTGGCTCCATACTCAGCATGGAGACTGTTTTAAGATCCTCTCTCTCTCCCTCTGCCCTTCTCCTCTACTCACATGCTCCCTGCCCAAAAAAGAAAAATAATTAAAAAAAAGACTTGTACAATATTTTCCTTTTGTGATTGGCTTATTTCACTAAGCATATTGTTTTCAAGATTTCATTGATATTTTATCATGGGCCAAAATTTCCTTATTTTTTAATGCCAAATAATTTTCTTTTGTATGTGTATGCCACGTTTTGTTTATCCACTCATCTTTTGGTAGACACTGGATTGCTTCTACTTTTTGGCTATTGTGAACAACACTGCTGTGAACATGGGTGCACAAATATCTGTTTGAGTGCCTGCTTTCACTTTTTTTGGGTATATTCCCAGAAGACCTTTACCTTACTATAAATGAGGAGGTGTTGGGGTTCTAGATGTATAGTAACTTATCTTGAAACTAAATTTACTATTAGGATGTTTTTTTTGATGAACATTTATATTGGGCATTTTCTCGCTGCTGACCCTGTTTTCCTAACCTATAGTGAGAGTGAAAGTTTTTACTTTTAGATAATTTTTAGTAATCCTGAATTTTTTTGATTATCATAATTCTTTTAAAAATGTCATTAATTATCATATTTGCATCTAAAGTAGAATTCTTTTTTTAAAGTTTTATTATTTATTTATTTTGAGAGAGTGAGGGAGAGAGAGAGAATCCCAATCAGGCTCTGTGCTAGGAGTGTGGGACCCAACATGGGGCTCCATCTCATGAACCATGAGATCACGACCTGAACTGAAATCAAGAGTGGGAAGCTTAACCAACTGAGCCACCCAGGCACCCCTGACATAGAATTCTGTCCCATATTTCCCGTTTTTTATTCTACATACAATTTGATGCCTTAAGAGAACAGTGCCTTCAGGAAGACAGTGGAAGATCTTTATGCAGATGAACATGTTTTAGGACATAGTGATAAACTCAGTTTTATAAATGTCAGTGCTTTCACAATACACACTAGGTTAATTTTTCATGTATTAAGCACACAGTTACATTTATATAGCTAGGTTTTTTGTATTCTGTAAACTAACTAATCTTACTTTGTTCTATTTTGTTGATTATACAAAGTAGGATTGCACTGGTAAGGAAATAGCCATTGAGGAATCTTTCTGGATTATCTATTCATGTTCCCCTTTTCTTCAAGCAGGTAGCTTTCTACTTTCCATTTGCTACTGGACACTTAAAAGGATATTCTCCATTTTGCTGATTCCTTAGATAATAAATCAGCTATCAACATATTAATATTGTCTCTATTGTATATTTTACTGTATCCAAGAAATATTATTATTATTTTTTAATGTTTTTAATTTTGAGAGAGAGAGAGCATGTGTGCAAGCAGGGGAGGGGCAGAGAGACCAGGGACAGAGGATCTGAAGCAGGCTCTGTGCTGCTGGCAGACAGCTTGAGGAGGGGCTTGAACTCATGAACCATGAGATGATGACCTGAGCTGAAGTTGGATACTTAAGTGACTCAGCCACCCAGGTGCCCCCAAGAAATTTATCTTAATGTACACTTTAACAGCTATTCAAAATATGTAATCAATGGAATTAGAACAATATTAGCAAAGTAAACCTAATACCTTTCATTGCTTTATTTGTAATGAAAACACTATTTTATGGTACCCTGATGGGTGAAAACTGCGGCTTCTGACAGAGTGTTTTCCTGCCGCTAGGGGGCTGGGTTTTCCTTAAGCTGTTAAAACTCTAGAAAAAACTCCGTTTTTTTTTTTTTTTCCAGAGTTTTGGCACTCTACATACGCCTCCTTGGTGTTCTCCTTTTGGATTTAAGTTCTTTCCCAGGATGTTTGAAAGCATAAATATCCTAGGAAATAAAATTCAAATCCAAAACATTAAAATTATGTATTAGAATAATCCTTAAAGTTTAAAGTGTAAGAACCTGTTTGCCTAACCTATATTGGAAGTGATGAGAATATGAATTTTATGTGGCCACCGCAGTCATGTCTGGCTTTTTAAATCACTGGAATTGTTAAAATGATGTAATTCAGAAAACATCAGCCCTTACGTGTGTATCTGAACTAGAATTCTGTCCATTATTTCAAGTTTTTCCTTCCATGTGCAAGATTTAATGACTTAAATTACATATGATATTAGAAAATATTCTAATATCTTTATTAGAAAATATTTATTAAAATATTTTAATTTTATTTTCAGAACTTCTGACATTTTAAAAATCAGGAGTCAATAATAGATAAGTAGGGAAACATTGCAATGAATTCTTACGATCTTTAGGCTAATTTACTTCCAGTGGTTATAGGATAAGGTTAGTTAGTAATTTTATTAGCACATAAAAATATGGAAAATGTGGACATAAAAAGAGAAAGTTGCCATCTTATAATAAAGATAACTTAAAAATATTTGTCAAGTGGAGTTCCAGTAAAATTAAAATGTTACATTTTAGGAAGAAGGAACGATTAGGGATGTATTGTGGTACATTAAAAAGCATGTGGGGGCACCTGGGTGGCTCAGTTGATTAAGAGTCCAACTCTTTAGTTTGGTTCTGGTCTTCATCTCATGGTTGTGGGTTTGGTGCTGGGTGTGGAACTTGCTTGGGATTCTCTTTCTCCTTTTCTCTCTGCCCCTCCCTTGCTCTCTCTCTCTCTCTCTGGCTCTCACTCTCTTTCAAAAAAAAAAAAAATAGAGCTTGTGCTTTGGAGTTTGATGGTGGCTCTGTCAGTATCAGTTCTGTGACTTTCAGCAAATTACTTAACATCTCTGAGCTTTAGTTTCCTTATTTTTGTAAAGTAATATATACCTCATTCAATTGTTTGGATTAAATGAAGCAATATATGTAAAGCACCTAGTACTGTGCCTGGAACATGTCAGGCACTCAATGAGTGTCCTCCTTTGTTTAATCCAAAGGTATGATATGTTATAATTGATTCTCATTCATTCTGGAGAGTCTTTCTCTGGGAAAGAGGAGACTCAACCTATTATTAAGACTGTATCTGTCGGGGCACCTGGATGGCTCAGTTAGTTAAACATCCAACTTGAGTTCAGGTCATATTCTCAGGGTTTGTGGGTTTGAGCCCTGCATTGCACTCTGTACTGTCAGCTCAAAGCCTGGAGGCTGCTTCCAATTCTGTCTCCTCTCTCTCTGCCCCTCCCCCACTCACATTCTATCTCTGTATCAAAAATAAACAAACATTAATAAAAAAACAATTGCATCTGTAAATATAACTATCCCAGTACAAAGAGTTCAATCTTTTATGGATCTCCTAACTGTAGAGAGAAAACTTGGAAAATCTACTTCTTTAGTTAAAATAATGGTTCTAGCTATTTTTTGATTGCTTACTGTATGCCAGTACTATTCTAAGTGCTTTATGCATATTAACTCATTCATTCCTCACAACAAACATTCTAGGGTGTGTATTATTATTATTATTACCCTCATTTTAATAAGATGCAAATGCTGAGGCCTAAAGAGATTAACCTTGCTCAAGTTTATATAACTATTAACATTTTGCCCTTGGATCCAAATTCTTAATAATTTGTTTAAATGATTAAAACATTTTTGCCTGGATTTTACTGCATGCATTATGTAATTGTAAGAACATTTGGAGAGCATTTCACTTATTTTATCTTTAAAAACACACCCTCCTCCAAATGTTTGTTACTATTAAAATATTTAAAATAATTATTTTGGAATTCCAAACATGTTCTGATACTTTCAGTAAAATGAAATTACATTCAATAAGAATAAATATTTGGTTAGAAAGGTAGCAAAATGTTTAGATGCTAAAGAAATCATTTAGAAAAGTAGACATGACCCTTTAAAATGACTTAAAGAAATTTTTTTAAGTCTGTTTATTTATTTTGAGACAGGTACAAACAGGGGAGGGTCAGAAGGAGAGACAGAATCCCAAGCAGACTCTGCCCCATCAGCACTGAGCCTGATGCAGGGCTTGAACTCACGAACCACGGACGGGATCATGATCTGAGCCAAGATCAAGAGTCAGATGTTTAACCGCGCCACCCAGGCGCCCCTAAGATGACTTTTTAAATTAGTTAATTACCATGTTATTTTTAATAAATAATAGCAGCTACCTGGACTGAATCTAATTTTATCGCATCCCCAAAAGAAAGCTTTTAGAATTTTTCTTTCCAAGTTGAAAGGGGAGCACTTTAGGTGCTACACAGGTTAACTCGGTTGATACCTCTTCTCTGTTTGAATTTGCCCCAGCTGTACTACAGTGCTGCTCTCCTTCTACCCACGTGGACGCTCTGAGTAGTTGTGTGACTCCCACTGCCTCTTCCTATGCACACTGCAACTACTTCCAGGTAAGACTCTTGGAGCAATGGACACACTCTCTACTTCACAGATAATATTATTGACTTTGCACAGTTTTAAAGTGTAATTTTATCTTAATGAGTAGCCAGAGGTAAACTGTGGATTATAGCTTCAGTTTTCTCAATTTTAAAAAAAGGGAGTTGATATAAATGGTGTCTGAGATTCTTCTAGGCCTGCACTGTCCAAAACAGTAGGTATTAGCTACATGTGGCTATTTAAATTTAAATTAAAGTTAAATAAAATCTAAAATTCATTTTCTAGTTCTCAAAGTCTCATATGGTCAATGGCTACCAAATTGTACAGCAGAGATAGCATTTTCTCTTTTTTTAATTAAAAAATTTATTTCTTATGTTTTTATTTATTATTGAGACAGAAAGAAACATACCATGAATAGGGGAGGGGCAGAGAGGGAGGGAGACAGAATCTGAAGCAGGCTCCAGGCTCTGAGCGTCACCACAGGGCCCGATGTAGGGCTTGAATCCACGAATCTTGAGATCATGACCTGAGCCAAAGCCGGATGCTTAACCAACTGAGCCACCCAGGTGCCCCGATAGCATTTTCATCATTGCTGAAAGTTAGTTTGAACATTGCTGTTCTAGGCTCTTCTATGGTAAAATGAATACCAGATAAACTATAAAAGTGTATGTCACTATTAACAGATTCTTCCAAGATGGTACAGATAATTACTTTTTTTTAATGAGAAAGGAAGAATGAGATGAGAAATTTAAGTGGTCATACCCTTTTGCCCCCATATTGTAAACACTGTGCTTCAATTTTTTCTGATTATTTATTGAGAAACAATTGCATGGATTTAATTAAGTGTTTTAAACTGCTATTTCTAGGATAAGACTAAGTTCCATGCTTTGTCTTTTTATGCTATACTTGCTTAAAGATTGGAATTGTGTGTTTGCTTTTGATACGATCCAGTTGATATAGCTTCTGGTTTTTTTTTTTTTATGTTTATTTATTTATTTTTGAGAGAGAGAGTGAGCGCACAAGCTGGGAGGGGCAGAGAGAGAGAAACACAGAATCAAAAGCAGGCTCAAGGCTCTAACCTGTCAGTGCAGAGCCTGATGCAAGGTTCGATGTGGGGCTTGAATCCATGAACTGTGAGATCATGATCTGAGCTGAAGTCAGACGCTTAACCGACTGAGCCACCCAGGCACCCCTGAGATAGCTTCTGTTTTTAAGAGAGTATCTTACTAGGGGCATTCCAGTATGTAAAGGAACATTACTTTTGTTTTGTTTTGTTTTGTTTCTGAAAAAACTACTTGGGAAGTCAGGTTGTTGTTTGAAGAGTATAGAATCAGATCAAAGGGACTTAGTTGGACATTTTTAAAGGCAGGTACCATCGAGCATAATAGTCCAATCTGTTCATCTTCACTAGAGGGCCCTATCTGTCCCACAAATGAGATGTTCTTGTTTGTGGATCCAGATGCTCTCTCTCTTGAATCATGCTAAAGATTTTCTGACAGTATTTATGTCTTGGTTTTTATGTTTTAAATAAATTTTTAAAAATATATTTAAAGACTGTTTCTTACTACAAAGACAATACAAGTTACAGGAAAATAACGATAGGTAGACATAACATTTTTTAAATGGAAAAAAGAACATATTTTAGGTTTCCTTCTGGAAATAAAAGCAGTTGGCTTAATTGGATCACAGATACTGGTGAGAGTGTGCGTGAATGGTCAGTGTAGCAGAATGGTTACAAGCAAGAGCTCTTGAGCCAGGCAGCCTGTGTTTGAAACCTGGATCTGTCCGTTATTTCATTGTGACACTAGTTAAATTACAGAGTTTCTCTGAACTTCAATTTCGTCATTGGAAATGGAGATGATCACATTTTTTAGACCTCTTGAGAGGAATAAATGGAATAACGCATATAAAGTTCTTTGCATTTGCTTGGCACATAGTAAGAACTCAATAAATGGTGCTATTGGCTACAGTAAAGTGGCTTGATGCTTACACCATTTAAAGTTACATTATTTGGCATTAATGTCCTTTGAATAATTGACACAGTCTTTGTAGTGTGTTTGGCAATATTACGTGTTTTATTTAATTGTCACTCCTCAGTATTTTATGTTCATAGCTTGAGATTATTTATCACCAAACATGTAATTATATGTCTGCTCTGTGCAAAGTACTATGTATAAGGGAATACATCTTAAAGATATGAAGAATATTTCTAAAAGTGACAGATATTTTTAATCTATTGTTTTATTATTAAAAATAAATGATCTCACAAGCCAAAGGACATTCGATATTCCATCCATTTTTTCCCAGATCATTTGGAACAGAATATCAGTACCTCCCCCTGAATCTGTAGAAGCATTGGTGGACTTGTGAGCATCCTATGTTTGAAATTTCATTACTACATTCCTAAAACAATGTATGATAGATATAAGTGATGTTTTTGTCTGTCAACTTTTATGGAAGAATTTGGTATATAGACATTTTATCAGCAAATAGGTATTTGATTTTGTATACTTTAACCCTGAAGATTATTGGTCCTTTCCAGTATTAAACTTAGCATAGTTGTTGACATATATTAGTTACTAGATAAATGTTAACAGTAGGATTGAAGCTACCATTGCTGAAAAGTTGATTGGTGTTCAGGATTTTTAAGTGATCTTTAGTTAAATTTAATCTATTTGTTTAACATTTATCAGCCTAAACATTGTTGCTTTCCTCCTTAATCTCACATTTGATTTTCTGTCCAAACAGTCCTATTTTCTCTTTTCCCAGAATCCTCCAATGCAATCCTCCTATCCAGTTGAATTTCTGCCTTCTAATTGGCCTTGCAGTGCTACTGATGAAAATAAAAAGACAGAAGTAAATCTAGAGGCTGTTTTTCAGATAGTAGATGAGTTGCATTCTTCCCCTAAATTGGAGATGGTGAAGGTGGAGCCTGTTGAGAATCAGTGCCCAACATCTCAGTCTAACAGAGGCCAACATATCGTAGCTAATTCAAACAACAGCAATCCATCTTCCACCAGTCAGGCTAGCCAGCTGGAGCCACTTACTCCTGTAGGCTCAGATATTACATCTTTTGTAGTCGGAACAGAACAAGCAATTACCTGCTCTCTACCACAGTCACCTGAGTACATCTATACCATCCACACAGCTCAGCCTGTTGAAAATACTACAGTGCAGGAATCTGCAGCCATCCAACAAGCTCAAGTCAAACTGAAGGAGCAGCTAAGTCATAATCCATCTCCATCTTCAGTAGTATTTGTGCAGGAAGGGCTACCATTCAGCACACACCAGGTAAGGGGGAAAAGAAAAAATCCTAATAAAGCTTCAGGTACCTAGTGCTTCTTGGTAAAAACTGTTCAAGTGGAGAGTTTGTCCACCTTTTATTTGGGTTTAATACTGGTTCATTATGCTTTCCATAAGGATCATGTCCCAGTAATTCTGCACAAAAAATTCAGAAGGAAGTGATCTTAAGCCCCAGACATGTTCTTACTATGTTATGGTCTAAAGTCAGCTTCTAGGGAGGCAGTCTGAGTATTATGGTATAAAACTTATTTAAAAGCATCCCTTGAATTTTGCTTCCTATCTTAATTTGGATGGACAAGGTGTGCCTGGCTGATCCACTACTCAGAAAGGGTGGTTTATCTGACAGATAATATCAGGACTTTCCAAGCCACTTATAGCTTGGAAGTAAGGAGATACCTTAGAAGTCTGTTCATACTTTCTTACAGCATTGTTGAATTCTCATTTGACTTGTGAGCATACTGTGTTTGAATTTCCTTACTAATATTTACATTCTTAAAGCAGAATTCTGACTACTTTAGAGACGTATTCTGAAGGTAGAAGCTAATTCCTTAATTGTTGCTGGTTTATGACCAGAAAATGAATACAGTTTGATTCAAATAAAAGCACATCTAAATTACAATCACTTTTTGTGAATTAACTTCAGTATTTTTTCCTATTAAAAATTTTTTTCTTGATCTTTGCCTGATATATATTTTTAAATTTTGGATTTTTTCTTTAATGGGACTGAAAATATTGTCACTGTTAGATTCCCAGGATAATTTTTTGATAGTTGTGTTTTGTTTTTGCTGTTTAATTGTTTTTAATGTTTGTTTATTTTTGAGAGAAAGAGAGCACGAGCAGGGGAGGGGCCGAGAGAGAGACACACAGAATCTGAAGCAAGCTCCAGGCTCTGAGCTGTCAGCACAGTGAGATCATGACTTGAGCAGAGAAGTCAAATGCTTAACCGACTGAGCTACCCAGGCAGCTGATAGTGTGTTTTTTTGTTAATAAATTCTTTTTTAGCTCTAATTTTGGGTCCAGATGTCTTAAGGTATCTATCAACTCATTGTCCTTTTTGAGTCCAATTGTTGAAACCCAGTATATCATGTGTTAAAATAATATTATAAATTCAGTAGCCCAAAGATAGGCCCATTGTGTTTCAAATATGCTTGTTGAAAGAACACAAAATTTTTCTTTGTTCCTTCATAGTTCACATCCAAATTATTAGATTTCGTACCTTAAAATTGCATTCATAAAATTACTTTCTCCTTTAAAAAATATATTTAAACATCAGAGCTTTTAAAATCTATGTCTTTAACTTTTAGCTCTATTTCATTATAAGTTTTAATTAAAATAAATTCATAAAGAAACAAAAGTATTTCAGAAGTTGGTCACCTTGATGAAGGGATTTGACATTTCAAAGAAAACTTAGGAACTCTAAGAAAGAAACTCGTATCTCATAAGCAGAATAGATCTAGATTTTATAGGGGCTGAAGCTTATACAATTTTGAGGGCCTCTCATATATAGAATACAAAATTAGTAGAATAAAGTGTCCCTAGCTTCACTGACATTAGCCAACAGGATTATGCCTATGTCCATTTCAATGTTACCAATGGGGGTAGAAATCTGATAGAAGTGATACTAGAATGGAAAAAGATAGTGGTCTTAAACAATTGTAAATTTATGTGTGTGTGAATTGTACCAAAAAAAAAAAATCAACAAGCTTCATGGTTAATCTTCCTCTGATCATAAGCAAATGTTTTAACTCCATATACATTTCAATGGTTTGTGTATGGGGCAATAGATATCTTACTACTGAATATTCAGATTAGCTCAACAAAATTAAAGATGGTATCATTCATAAGAATGAAAAGCCTTTTATAGGCAAGTTTGTTGGATCATGTTTCAGTAATAGAACTCTTCTCATAAGTATCTTAACCTTTAGTATATATTTGAGAGAAATTCAGAATAATGAGTGGGTTTACTATTTTAGGTGGATGCCAGTATAAAATGCCAGACCAGTCCACCTGAGAATATCTTGCCTTCAGAACAGATGGGATTCCTTATTTCAGAAATGGGCCCTGCTAGCAAGCCTAGTAAAGACACAGGTTTGTCCACTCCAGCCAGATACAGAGAGCGAAGAAGCACCTCACAGCAAGGAAAGTCCCCTGGTAAGGATTACTGTGCTGTAGAATACTAGAATTAGAATCACAGTGTAAAATTAATGTATGAATAACAGGTTTTTTCTGAGCCTTCATTTTTTATTCATAATTTTATGATACTTATCACATTGCTCTTTTTACATAATTGTAATTTTAACTCTATGTTTTTTAATTGTCTTTATAAAGTATATAAAAGTCATTTCCCTAATATTGCATATAAAAATTTGAGCTTTCAAATAGCTAGAACATATTAAGTAAAAACACAGGAACTTGGGTAATTTAACTTGGAGGAGGCAAGGATGAAGGGTAATTTAACAACTGCTTCAGATGCCAAAACTTTGTAATTATTGATATAGTTGTTCTCTTCTGAACAGACTGTAGGATAAGAGGGAATATGCTTTGAATTGTAGCAGTAAAGAATTAGATGGTCATTAACAACATTTTCCTGAGCACATTATGATGATAGTATGAAGTGTGACTTTTACAGTGGGATTGTTTTTCCTGTAGTTAATAAGAACCCAGAATTAATGATTGTTTTAAGCACACAGAGTTGATTCTACTGTTTCTAAGGCAATGGGACAAAACCATTTTTTAAGAAAATAGTAACATCTGATAAGACATGTTTCTTTATGTGATTCAAAAACAAGTCATCAGAGTCTTCAGTGGGCAACTTTAATATTCTCAAACTGTATGCATGTCAGAAGCATGCAGTCCAGGTAGAATTAATCAATTGGGTCAGACAATCATTTTAGCCTATAAAAAAATGGAAAAATATTGAGAAATTATTTGAGAATTTCTCCAGAAAGTAAACTAATAGTGATATGATCAAGATCTTGCTCAGACTCATAGGGTTCTTTGTGCAAAACACTTTTTAGCAAAGATCTATCCTGATCACTCCTCTTATTCATTAAACTTAGCTTGTACAGTTACTTTTAGTGAATTATGGTCCAATCCATGATAAAAGATTAAGAGATTAAGATTTCTCACCACTGAAGATGTTTAAAACAATAGCATAGACTTTGAAGGTGATTTAGAAAAGGACATGTGCATACCCATTTTTAATGCCATAAACAAAATTAATGGTATTGTCATCGTTTTGAAGATTGGGAAGTTTAGGCTTAGAGAGGATTAATAACTTGTTCAAGGTTACACATTAATTAATGTAGCTAATATTTTACTCACAATCACTCTGTTGACTGCGTCCAAACGTAAAAGTTTTTAAGTTTGACGTAGTCTAATTTGTTTTGTTGTTGTTGTTGTTTTGGATTTCTGTTTGTTTTGGTTTTTGGTTTTTTTTGTTTTACTTTTTTTTTGTTTTGCTTTTGTTGTTTATGCTTTTGGTGTCATTTCCAAGAAGTCATTGCTAAGTCATGAAGTTTTCCCTCTGTATTTTCTTGTAGGGGTTTTATAGTTTAGGTCTTACATTTAGGTCTTTAATCCATTTTGAGTTACTTTTTGTATATGATGTAGGCTGAGGGTCCAACTTCATTCTTTTGCATGAAGATAAACAGTTTTCCCAATACCGTTTGTTGAAGAGATTGTCATTTCCCCATTGGGTGATCTTGGTGTCTTAGTGGAAGATCATCTGATCATAACAGTCAGCATTTGTTTCTGGTCTCTCTATTCTAGTCCATTGGTCTACTTGGCTCTCTTTATGCTAGTGCCATATGATCTGTTTAACCTCTCAATTCTGCCCTTGTAGCACAAAGCCAGCCATGGAGAATATGTAGATGAACATCTATGGTGATATTCCAGTGAAGCTATATTTACAAAAACAGGTGTGGGGCCCAGTTTAACCTAGAGGTCATAATTCGCCAACATCTGAATTAAACTAACAGCTTCTTTCTGAACAGCAATAATGGAAGCCAAAAAAGGGTAGAGTCACATTTTTAATATACTGAAAGAAAAATGCAATCTTAGAAGTCTCTACTCAGCAAAAGATCATTCAAGGATGAAGGCAAGACAATGAAGACATTTTCAGATAAATACAAAAATGAGAGCATGTGCCATAGTAGATCAACACTAAAGTAAATTCTACAGGGTGTTCTTTGTTTTACTTTATTATTTTTTTTAGAGAGAGAGAGAGAGAGCACAGAAGCAGGGGAGAGGCAGAGAGAGGGAGAGAGAGGATCTGCAGTGGGCTCCATGCTGACAGTGTGGAGCCTGACAAGGGGCTCAAAGTGGGGCTAAAAACCATGAACTGTTGAGATTATGACCTGAGTCAAAACCAAGAGTTGGACTTAACTGACTGACCCACCCAGCTGCCCCTACAGGGTGTTCTTCAGGCAGAAGAAAACTGTGGTAAAGGTACTGATTAATATGGGCTTTGATGAATCAAGAGTAGATACTGTAGTTTCTAGGATAATCACCATCACAATAGAAATAATCCAAAAGATGACAGGAAAGGGGGAAGGAAGGAAAAATAAAGAAGACAAAGAGAAAACAAATAATAAAATGGTTGATCCAAATTCAAACAATACAATGATTATGTATAAATGGTCATAAAAACTTTAATTCAAAGGCAAGGATGCCCCCACTGTCACCACTTATATATTCAACATTGTACTGGTTGGCCTAGCCATTGCAATAGACAAGAAAAAAAAAAAAGCATAAAGATTGAAAGGAAAGAAGTAAAAGAATTTGGAGATGATATAATTTCTTATGTAAAAAATAATCTAGGGAATCTATAACTGCTAGAACAAATAAATGAATTTAGCAAGGTTTTAGGACAGAAGATTGATATACAAAATGAATTGTATTTTAATAAACTAGCAGCACACAATTGGAAAATGAAATTTAAAAAATCAAACATTTACACTAAGACCAAAATCATAAGATACCTAGGAATAAGTTGAACCAAAGATGTCCAAGACCTCTACATTAAAAACTATAAATTTTGCTGAAAGAAATTAAGGAAGACATAAATAAATGGAAAAATACATCATATTCATGGATAAGGAGTCCAACATTGTTCAAGTGACAATTCTCTCCAAAATCCTAGTCAAAATTTCAGTAGACTTTTTAAAAAAAATTATAATCCGATTCTGAGATTTAAAAGGAAATACAAGGGTCTTAGAGTTAACAAAGCAATTTTCAAAAACAAAAGGTTAGAGGAGATTTTATCTGATTCCAAGACTTACTACAAAGCCACAGTAATTAAAATTGTTTGATATTGATGAAAAGGTAGACATATAGGTGAATGAAACAAAATAGTACAAAATAGATCCACACATATGTGGTCAGTTGATTTTCAACAGTGATGCCAGGGCAATGCAATAGAGAAAGGTAATAAGTCTATTAACAAAAATTAGCATTGACCCATACTTCACATTATAATTAAAAATCAACTCAAAATGAATTACAGATCTGAATATAAAACCCAAACGTATAGCACTTCTTTAAAAAAAAGGAGAAAAGCTTTGTTACTTTGGAGTGGATAAGCCTAAATATAAAACTCAAGCATATATAGGAGAAAAGCTTTGCTACTTTGGAGTAGACAAAGGTGTTTTAGAACACAAAAACATGATCAATAAAGAAAAAATTGATAAATTGGATTTCATCAAAATTTTAAAATTTCACACTTTGAAAGACACCATTCAGAAACAAGGCAAGCCAAAATCTAGGAGAAAATATTGACAATGCATATGTCAAAACAAAGGACATATTTAGAATGTAAAAAGAACTCTTACAGTACAATTCAAAAATGGGGGGAATATGTGAACAGAAATTTCACTAAAGATATACAAGTGGTCAATAAACATATGAGGAAATGATTAACATGTTTAATAATCAGGGAAGTCACTGGGAGTCGTAGGGAGAAACACTACATGTCCATTAGAATGGCTAAAATTTTTAAATAAAAAACATGACCATACCAAGCATTGATGAGGCAGCTAGAAAGCTTCATACACTGCTAGTAGGGAATAAAAGTGTAACCATTTTTGGAAGCCATTTGGCAGTTTCGTAAAAATTAAATTAAGCATACACTTATCACAACTTGCAAATTACATATAAATTACAGTGTATCCATACAACAGAATAATATTCAGCAATAAAAAGGAACACATTATTGATTATGTACAAATAATTACATTGATGTGCTCCTTGGAGAATATGCATTTCTTTTTTAACATTTTTTTTTTAAAGTAATCTCTACACTCACAATCCTGAGATCAAGAGGCACATGCTCGATGGACTGAGCCAGCTAGGCACCCCTGGAACATACATTGCTTTGGAACAATCCAGTTTTTGTTGCCTCTGTTTTGCTAGAGCAGATGTAAAGGGAGTGAGGATTACTTAAGAAGTTGAACAGTCCTACATCTTAGCAGGGCAGTCTTGTTATTTCTCTGGCTTTTCAATTCTTAAAAAAAAAATGATAGACTACTGATTTGTTTGCCTTTGGTCATTCCAAAATTCAGTTGTCGCAGAGATCTTATTTAGGTGGTTCTTAAGCCTGAAAAGTCTGATTTTGATTTACTGTGTGAACTTTGACCATCCCTTTCATTCCACCTAATGGAACCTATATTGAGATCATCTAGAAGAATGGGTTTCATTGGAAAGATGACATCCTTAATCTGATCTTGCCACAGAGCTCTTTCCCATTGTATGTCAGAAGTACTTGAGAAAAGCTTCAGGCCCTCTTACTATTATTTCAAGTTGGGATCATGAAGTGATTGGGTGCACAATCCAAATTACTGAGCTCTAGACAATAGGTTATCAACTACAGGCAAAGAAATATT
Organism: Suricata suricatta; assembly: GCF_006229205.1. NCBI lineage: Eukaryota > Metazoa > Chordata > Mammalia > Carnivora > Herpestidae > Suricata > Suricata suricatta. The sequence continues at coordinate 26,734,503 of NC_043716.1, forward strand.
CTTTTCCATCTTTGCTTGTGTTCTGGCTGCCTCTAGCCTGAGTTCTTCTCTTATTTTAGGGCTTTGCTGAATGTCAAGAAACAACTAACACTGTGAATTTTGTCAGCCTTTTCTCCTATGGTTACTTGCTCACTTGGCATGTGGTCTGTCTTCCAGGGTATCACAGCAACAATTTTACCAAATGTTTTGACATGGATTATAAAGATCACTAGTGTTCTAGGTAGTGTCTAATGTCATAATTACCTGCTATCTGATTACTAAGCTGATAATGTGTATTTTAATTTGAATAATAGCAGTACCTCACTTCTCGATTCCAAATTCCTTATTAGTCCACATATAAGTTAGGCTACTATAACAAAAAAACAAACCAGTAGCTTAAACAGTTTAGAAGCTTGTTCTTCCCTCACGATATAGTCTGAAGATAAGCTGTCTAGAGCTGGTGTGGCAGCTGTATCTCTCTCTGGTAGCCTTCAGGTGTTGCATGATTAAAAATGGCTCACCACTCTATCAGCATGTCAGCCAGCAGGCTGCTAGCCACATCCTTTCTTTTTATGAGCATAATCATCGCTTATGCTCTCATCAGTTTGACTAGAACTTGTTCACAAGGTCAAATTAGCTGCTGGGGAGCGTGGAAATACAGTCTTTACCTGGGGACCATTTGCCTAGTTAACACCATGATTTAAAGGAAGAATAAATATTAGGAGACAACGAGAAGCCTCTGTTACATGGACTAAGAGAAAATATTTACAACAAAATACAAAGTATTGTATTCATAATACATAAAAGCTTCTACAAATCAATAGAAAAAGGCAACCCAATAAAAGTAAAGAAAATGATACTAATGTGTAGGTCAAAAGAAATAGAGTGGCCAACATGCATATAGAATGATGTTGAACCCCTCAGAGAAATCAAGTAGAGAAATGCAAATTAAATCAACCCAAAAGATTTCTTTTCCCCACTTTGGCAAAACTTAAGCTGTTGATAATATCCAGGCTTGACAAAAGTTTAAGAAAAAAGCAACCTCTTAATACACTGACTGGAATGTAAATTTGCCTTTTGGAGGGCAATTAGTAAAATTGTCTTTTGGGGGGCAATTAAGCATTATTTGTAAATAACTAAAATGCTCCTGTGCTTTGACTCAGGCATTCCAGTCCTAGCAGAGTTCACTATTGTGTCATTTATGGCAGCACAAATTTGGAAAGAGGATAATTGCCCAATAGTGACCTAGATAAATTATAAAAAATGAATGTAATGAAATATTATGCAACCATTTAAGAAAATTAGCTTGATATGTTGTTACCTGGAAAAATAGTAAGTGTTCATAGTATGTGTTAAGTGAATGAGGCAAGTTGCAGCACAATATGTCTAGGACATATATATGTATAATTATAGAAAATGATATAGCAGTATATGATAAAACAGATTCATGTAACAGTGGTTACCTCTGGGAAAGTAGAATCGGAGGTGGAGAGAGGTACTTTTTTACTTTTCAATTTGTGTATGAATATACACAATGGTAGGGTTATGGGAAATTTTTATTCCCTTTTTGTATTTTTCTAGATTTTTAAAATTGAGAAAACATCCCAAAACCCTAAAAATTGTTTAAGTATTTTAAAGTATTCTTATAGTGTAAATATAAAAACATCAAAATAATAAGAATGGGAAATTTTAAAAAGTTTGAAAAAATATTTATATCCCAGATATTAACCTGACTTTTGAGGTTTAGATATGATTGACTCAAGCTAACCTTATCTCACACCTAAAATGCTTTTCCAAGATTTTTTTGTATTTCTAGGGCTTACAAGGGCTTTTAGTTTTAGATTTCCTGTTTCTGTTATTTTTATTTTTTTTAGTGTTTTTTATTTATTTTTGAGAGACAGAGAGAGACAGCTCAAGCTGGGGAGGGTCAGAGAGAAAGGGAGACACAGAATCCGAAGCAGGCTGTCAGCACAGAGCCTGACTTAGGGCTGGAACCCATGAACTGTGAGATCATGACCTGAGCCAAAGCCAGGCACTCAACCAACTGAGCTACCCAGGCGCCCCTCCCATTTCTGTTAAATTCCAGATTCATCCATTTCTCGCCTCCTACAGGTCTTCTCTTCTGTCTGCTTCATGGTGTTCTAGATGTAGAACTTAGCCCTCTTCCTTTGATTTCAACTCTCCCCCATGCATTTACATTAGGCATTTGTATGTGTTCAACACTTTTCTGAAATTTTGGGGAGGTAAAAAGAGTTTGCATTTAAAATACTGCATATAGTTTTAGATGAAATGTTATCCAACTTTCTTTTTTAAAAGTCACTTTGCCATTTTCTCACCTTTCCTTGTCACTAATCACTATGGCCTCTGCCATGTTGTCATCTTTCCTTGTACCCGCACTATACCTTCTCTTTTCTAGTCTTTTTTTTTCTGTGCCTCAGGGAGAGAGGTTAGATATTTCTTCTATGTCCTAATGTCTTTGAGGCCTTACCTTCTCCAACCAAAACAACTTGTCAAGATACAGTCTCTACAAAGGTAAGTTACATGCCCAAGAGGAACTCTGGTGTCTGCTGTTAAAATAATCACTTCATCTCTCTCACTATTATGGTTATAAGTATAACTGATAAAATAATTAGGACATTAATTATCTTTATTATCTCTTCATTTTTTCCCCCTTCCCTAAGTAAAGACTTATCCTCTGGTCAGTATTGTTTGAGAGCTGAGTCTTAATTGACCTTGAATTCCTGCTGTGAAATAGAAGTTATGACATATTAGCATTATTAAGACAACTAATCACATTTCCATTTTATTAGAGGCAAGGAGTAAATGACTTAAGCTAGAACCTCTTTGTTAAAAAGCCAGCTTTTGTAATGAGAGTGTAAACAGACATACAATTCATGAAGTACAAAGTTATTCTATCTTGATAGAACTTAACCTAATATTTGGCTTATGAAAACATGGCTATATATAAGGTCATGTGGGATTAAAGACCTTAACCAAAGTCAGTTTAAGATTTATATACTATCTTTTGGAGGCAGTATGGCATAGTTGATACAAGGAAGGCTTTTGGTATTAGGCAAACCTTTTATTATTTTTCTCCTGTCTTGATGGTTAGTTCCATGAGGGAAAGGCCTTTCTTTGTTCAATGATATGTCTTCAGCATGTAGAGTGTTAGCATTAGCTGTGCACTCAGTGTTTGTTGAATGAATGAATGAATTGCTTTTTTCCCCATTTTTATCTTATAGATATACTTTTTAAAAAGTCCTTGGGAAAAAAGCAGTCTTTTTAAAAAATTGGCATTAAGTACATTCACATTGTTTTGCTACTATCACCACTATCTATCCATCCACTACTCTTTTCATTTTGCAAAATGAAACTCTGTGCTCATTGAATAATAACCCCCTATTCTTCCTTATCCCCAAACCACTGGAAACCTTCTGTCTGAGCAATCTTTTAGTTAGCCACCAAAAGATAAGTTTTGAACATTTGAGGAGTCAAAACACTCCTCAGGTTTCTTTTAACAAGTACTGTTGAACAACTGTCCTCAGCTTGGTACCATACTAGGTACAATAGACACAAGTCATGTCTTCTACAGTTCTATTCTTCTGGAACCAAGGACTGTGGATGCCTTACTAAGATGTTACTCCATAGCTCATTATTATGCTCTGACACTTACTTTATTTTTTATTTTCTTAGTCTTTATTTTATTTTTGAGAGAGGAGACAGAGTAGAAGTGGGAGAGGAGCAGACAGGAGAGGGAGACACAGAATCCGAAAGCAGGCTCCAGGCTCTGAGCTGTCAGCACAGAGCCCGACAACACGGGGCTCAAAATCAGAAACTGTGAGATCATGACCTGAGCTGAAGTCAGACACTCAACCAGGCACCCCTATGCTCTGACATTTAAAACTGAGATATGTTTGGTTATGAATTTTACTTTCTATAGCCATTTATTTTCTGCTTTCCCCTTCTTTTTGTCTGGTCATTTCAAATAAATAGGACAGGATACATTTTTAGATACAATTCACAAAACATAAAATTAATCATTTGAAAGCACAAAGTTCAGTGGCATTTGGTATATTCACAGTGTTGTGCAACCTCTGCCTCTCTCTGGTTCCAAAACATTTTCATCACTCCTAAAGAAAACCCCGCATTCATTAAGCAGTTACTTCCAATTACTCCTCTCCCAAGCTCTTGGCAGTCTCCAGTCTGTGTTTTGTCTCTATGGATTTATTTACTTCTTCTGGATATTTCATATAAATGAAATCATATAATATGTGACCTTTTGTGTCTGGCTTATTTCACTTAGCATAATATTTTCAAGGCTAATCTGTATCACAGCATTTGTATCAGAACTATCTTTTTATGGCAAAATAATATTACATGGTATATATATACTGCAATTCATTTATCCATTCATCTACTGCCACCCAGGCACCCCATAGTTTTCATATTTTAAATGTCTGGGGGAAAATCAAAAGAAGAGTATTTCATGTCACATAAAAATGATATGAAATTCAAATTTCAGTGTCTAGGGGCACCTGGGTGGCTCAGTAGGTTAAGCATCCAACTTCAGCTCAGGTCATGATCTTGCAGTTTGTGAGTTCGAGCTTCGCGTCGCGCTCTGTGCTGACAGCTCGGAGCCTGAAGCCTGTTTCTGATTCTGTGTCTCCCCTTCTCTGTGCCCCTTCCCTGCTCATGCTCTCTCTGTGTCTCAATAATAAATAAATGTTTTTTAAATTAAAAAAAATCCTATTTAAAAAAACATTTAAGTGTCTATAATAAATAAAGTTTAGTTGGAATGCACAGCTACATCCATTCATTTACTTATTGTCTGTGAGTGCTTTTACACTACAACAGCAGAGCTGAGCAGTTGTGATTGAGGCCATATGGCCCACAAAGCTTCAGATATTTACTATCTGGCTCTTTACAGAAAAAGTTTGCCTACTCTGTGGCTTATTGTGTTTAGGTCACTATAACAGAAATATGTTTAGCTTATAAACAACAGAAATTTATTTCTCACAGTTATGGAGGCTGGGAGGCCCAAGATCAAGGTACCAGTAGATTCCGTGACTGGTGAGAGCCTGCTTTCTATTTCATAGACAGCCATCTTCTTGCTGTCTCCTCACATGGCAGGAGGGATGAGGGAGCTCTCTGGGATCTCTTTATAAGGGCACTAATATCATTCAAAAATCTCCACTGTCATGACCTAATCACCTCCCAGAGGTCCCATCTTCTAATACCCATCTCAGGAGGGTTAGGTTTCAACATACGAATTTCAGGGAGTTAAACATTTAATCTGTTGCACCCTCTATTAGTAAATCCTTGTTCCTAGCTTCTGATCTTTTCACAGCCCTGATCTTTTTTTTTTTAGGTTCCGTGTTGTTGTTGTTGTTGTTGTTATTTTCTTTTATAGTTTATTGTCAAGTTGGTTTCCATATAACACCCAGTGCTCATCCCAACAAGTACCCCCCTCCATGCCTATCATGCCCCTTCCTCTTTCCTCCTCCCCCAACAACCCTCAGTTTGTTCTCAGTATTCAAGAGTCTCTCATGATTTGCCTCCCTCCCTCCCCCCAACTATTTTTCCCCTTCTCCTCCCCCATGGTCCTCTATTAAGTTTCTCCCATTCCACTTATGAGTGAAAACATATGGTATCTGTCCTTCTCTGCCTGACTTATTTCACTTAGCATGACACCCTCGAGTTCCATCCACATTGCTATGAATGACCAGATTTCATTCTTTCTCATTGCCATGTAGTATTCCATTGTTTATATCTACCACATCTTCTTGATCCATTCATCAGGTGATGGACATTTAGGCTCTTACATGATTTGGCTATTGTTGACAGTGCTGCTATGAACATTGGGGTACATGTGCCCCTATGCATCAGCACTTCTGTATCCTTTGGGTAAGTCTCTGGCAGTGCTATTGCTGCATCATAGAGGAGTTCTGTTGTTAATTTTTTGAGGAACCTCCACACTTTTTCCAGAGCATTCACAGCCCTGATCCTTTATGACCAGAGAAGCCCTTAAGAGACTAAGGAGGCACTTGTGAGGAGGGCTCAAAATTGACTAGTATTCAGTTTAATTCTCATAAATGGCCAAATGCTTTTTTATTTTTATACTAAAAGGTTAAAGAAGTAATGATACAAACCAAATGTAAAATTCCTAAAGTATCACTTAAATTTAAACTGTCACTATCCAGCTGATCAAAAATGGGAGAAAACAAAAACCTTTGTGCTCTTTGTGGAATATTGTAGGAATTATTGTCTAATAGTAAAATGTTAAGCCAGTATTTGATTTTCATGGAAGCAGTGCTTTTTAAATTAAGAGAAAAAGGTGATGAGATTTGGAATTTCCCCTATTCTCCCTGGGACGTTGTATTAATACGAAGATAAGTAAATGGAGACATTCACTTGCTACATCAGGGAAGGTGATTTATTTCTGAGTAATATGTCCATTTCTTTCCAGACTAGCATTATTTTGTGAAGCAGTTCAGGATCCCAAAGTGTTTGTAGTAAAGAGGGGGGCCCTCCTTAGTTCAGTCTACAGGTTTTACCTTAGTATTGTTCACTGGCAAGGAGTGAAATGGAAAAGCACATTCTACAAGGGATATGATGGTAAGAAGGGCCTGGACAAGCAGGGAGAATAAATGGCTAGTCCATTTGTATGATCAAATGATCCAGCTAAACAAAAAATTTGGCTGGTAGCATAATAATTAAATATTAGCTCTAAAAATTTACCAACATAAAAGCTCTAGTAATTAATACTTGCATTTTGTGAGGGGTTATATACAAGTAATATTAGTGCATTTTGTCACTATGATGTGACAAATGCTGGACACTAGTGCCAACGAAAATGAAGTGGATGACCACAATTATGGACTGTGTTGAATTTAAGTATTTTTACGGTTTGGGGGAGAAGAGATGTTCCTTAATGTATGGAACCATATACTAAGATGAAAATTCAAAAAAGGGCACTGAAGATTTTTGTTTCTCTTTGAGGTAGTCTGGGGTGTGTGGGGGGGTGTTTGCTGGGCTTTGATAATGCCAAAACTACCATTTGAGAATGGTGTTTTTTATTTTAATAGCTGAAGCAATTTTTGGTTTGTGTTTTCATCTAAGCGTTGAAGGATTTTTACTTCTTATTAAAAGTAAGCCTCTTTATTTCAGGATTATGGTTGACCATAAACATTTGAGTGCCTGTTCTTTACAAACATGAATAAAATCTTTCATTTATTATTTATGATTAAAAAAATAAACTGTCACTATCATTAGAAGAATCTCCCTTCGGTATGGTTTTGACTCTCACAATACATTAATTATTTATGATAAAAATAAGGAAATTTCATTAAATCATCTTTAAAGACTCTTTTGCTTCCAAATTCTGAAATACTATGATTCTGACATTAACTGTTGGATGTCATTATGTTGCTCGATATCTCATTGAACAGGACCATCCTATATTTCAGAACTTATCAGTGTCCTTCTGTAACTGAATTATTTTGAAGATGTGTCTGCCATGTTTAAGCAGGGACATCTTCTTGCACTTCAAGCTTTCTTTGAGTTTTTTTTTTTTCAAATAAAAGACTACAAGTTGGTTAAATATCCAGATTATATTGACTGTAATAGATGTGTGTTTTGTGAGAAGGAGATTGTCAATCAGTCTTTGCCATGCTGTGCATAGGCTTTTTGAGCACAAGTTAACTTAAGGAAATACATTTTGGATAAAAAATACCTAGAAGTAAAAGAAATTAGATTCAGTCATGTACCTCCAATTTCTTTAATGGTATCACTCTAAACTGAATATACTCAAATATTAATTTTATGGTAGAAGCTATACTCATTCATGTTCTGATGGGATATTAATTTTCTGGTTAAGGGAAACTGAAGGTTTACAAGCAAAGTTCTATTCATTCCTAAAGAAAGGACTTCTCATTTTGTAGCTATTGGATTATGGATGAGATTTCATTTAGGTAATAACCCCCAAATCCTAGAGGGTGCTCTTGGAAGGAATTAGCATTCCCAAACAAGTAGATTGCAATGCTCTTCTCCCTCAAGGCCTTTCAGCTCTCAAGCCAACTGTGATCCCAAAATACTTACCTTCTCTGGTGAGTATGCCAGCTTCTCTTCTAAATGAAGTCATATAAACCTCTAGTAGCACCAGGCTAGTCTATGTCGTTTCGTATTTTTATTGGTCTCTGTACTCTTTTAACTCCTTGACTGGAAGCTTTGTTAATGAAGGAAGCTCACTCAATAAAATTACTATGTTTAGATGCTCATTATTAGAAGCTGTGTGCCAAATACTATTTTAAATTTCAGTCATTAAGATTAAGAGGATTTATTGCTCATACTACTTTACATAACTCATTCTGAGGCTGTTAAGGAGCCATACAGGCTATTTCTATGAAAAAAAATTTTTTTTTACTGTTTTTATTTATTTTAGAGAGGGAGAGAGACAGCATGAGCAGGGGGGAGTCAGAGAGAGAGAGAGGGAGACACAGTATCTGAAGACAGGCTCCAGGCTCTGAGCTAGCTGTCAGCACAGAGCCAGATGCAGGGCTCGAACCCACGAACCGTGAGATCATGACCTGAGCCGAAGCCGGACACTTAACCTACTGAGCCACCCAGATGCCCCTATTTCTATTTTAAACATCCCTATCTATGATTTGTTCTTGTCTACTATTGAAACCTATCAGTATGATAAATAAGCAGTATGATTAAATAAGCAATATGATTAATAAACAAGAGATTGATGACATTTGTTCACTAATTAAAAAAAAGAAAAAAAGAGGGTTTGAGGCCCCTGGGTGGCTTCATAGGTTGTTCACCAGATGGGGTTGTAGTGCCCAAGATTTTAATATCACCCCAAAACCAGAAACCGCCAGGGAGACTGAGGAACGCATGTAAAAGCAAAGGGCAGTTTTATTACGGCTTAGGCTCACCGGGCCTAAGTTTGGTCTCACAGCCTTCACCAACACAGTGGATCCGTGCTGAGAGCCCCGAACAAGGGCTGAGTAGGGTTTTTATGGGGTTTAGGAAGGGGGAGTTACAAGAAATTGTGACATCCTATCATTATTGTATAACAACATTGGCAGTAGCTCTAACCATACACATTGTCCGGGGTGTTCATTACTTTTGGCGGGACCCAATTACAACATTTAGGGTATCTTTGAAATTAACCAATTACAGAGCGAGTTCAGGGTCTTGTTCGGTGACTATCGGGTTAACTTTAACATTAGGTCACAGGGTCCTATCTAAAGTTCCCATCTGCAGGTCTCACCCTTAGGAATGTGGGGAGAGGTAGCTGGCCTTTCCTGATTGGATACTGCAAAGTGGTCCCTTCTCTAGGCAATGTGTAACTGCCTAATGGTTCCGGAGTGACTGACCTTAGGCCTTCTAGTTTAGAGGGGAAACAAAGCCTGTCGTGGCGTCTGTTTGGTTCAGCCTTACAGGGTCACCTGCGCCTAGTGACTGGTCTGCCTTTTACAAAATATGGCAAAAATTACCTATTGTTCCATATACTTTCTGGATTTTCTCAAATATGGTGATAGAATTATTCTGTTGAATCGGCTCTCTTGCCCACTCTGTGGATCAGTGCCACAGAGGCTGTGTTCTAGAACTACAGTGATGAAAGTCTGTATCTAGAATGAAATAAAGGACTTATGCTGTATCTTTTAATTTAATTCCCAAATGCTGCTATGGCAAAATTGTAAGCTTCAAAACAAACTAGAATGGTTCCCCTTTGTCTAGAAATTATAAACTATAAGTCTGTATGTTGCTCTGGAAGTTGTAAAGTAATTAGGTTGAGTCTAGAAGCCACATTAAGATCCTCTGACTTCTGCCTGTGTTACTCAGGCTATTTAGCTCTACTTCCATACATGGCCTTGGCTCTTTGTGTTACAAAACCTAGTACTTGAGCCGAGAGTTCAGTTTATTTGTTGTTTCCTTTCTTAGTGAACCTTGTTTGTCTCTTGGTCTCCATGAAGGATATGCTTTCTTTTTTACACAGTTCAGGTAGGTGTTTCTATAAGAGATCAGCTCTGTTGTCAGTAAGTGGTAATTTTATGGAGTCAATTAACTTTGGAAAAGTAGTGATTACTAATTTTAACATTGTATTTCTGAAGGCATTATTTTTTCATATTCACACAACCCACCCACCCATTCATCCTTAGAGGATCAAAGAAGTAAATTTTCATTTGTGTGTATGTATTTCACTTTGATCCCTTTGACACTTTTCCTTGATTTTTCACTTATAATAAAAGGCAGTTGCAATGAAAAGAGGCTTAGCCACATCATTGAAAAGATAGCAACTGTACACTTTTTGGTCTCACTGGGTTAAAAACTGGGCTGCATGTGTGTGCTTTAGAGGTACAGGAATGTCCTAAAACTGAGATCATAGAATTTTAGAACCAATTCTACACTTAACCATGAGCAACTTGTTCTTCTTGTATGAAGACTGGTCTATCGAACTCTTTAATCTGAGAGCCCAAGAGTGAGTAAACAAACCTCCTTTCTTTCTAGATCTTCATCTGCTGGTGGACGTGGCCTGCAAGCAGGAGCACTTTCCAAACGAGGAAGAATTAAAAGAGTGAGGCATGGAGGACATACGTGACATTGTGCACTAGCTGTAGCTGGGGGCAGACTGGCCTTGCACATGACACGCTGTTGGGAGTTTTTCAGTTCTGTTAAGGAAAAAAAAGTATTTTTGTTTTGTTAATTGAATTGTTAATTGAGAATTGGGACTTTGGTATTTACTACAGCTGTTCAGTTCAGATAATTTACCTTGACAAACTACTAAACATCTAGCAGCCTTTTTAAAATTTTTTTGCTGCCCAGATCCCTTTTAAATGAAAAGCCCTGGCCTTCTGTTACAGTCAAGAAGCTCTAAAAACTGCTGCATCTGTGGTACTGGAGAATAATGTGTGTGTGTGTGTGTGTGTGTGTGTGTGTGTGTGTGTGTGTGTTGATTTGCCGTCTTGCCACTCTCAGACTTTAGTCAGCACAACTCCAGAGGGGGAGTTCAGTCTATCTGTTCCAAGTCCCAGTGTGATCCTCCGAGAGAAGGCTGTGTGAGAAACAAAGGCATGTGAGGTCACCAAGATCACAGATCTAACTGGGTCAGGAATTCTAGGGAAGAAACTTTGAGAAAGAGCTAATTTTCTAAGTGATTAACCAGGAAATGCTCTTACTTCCTAACCCAGCATTCTATTTCAAAAGCAAGGCACCCAGACTTGGACCATCCATCACACTTAACAGCTCCTGATTCTTTTATATTAATGGGATCATTCTTCTATTTTCATATCTTTAATTTTAATGATACAGTATCATAAATGGTAAGAAGGTTTTGTTATATATCACTTATTTAAATGTCTTCTAAAAAGTATTTAAATTGTTTAATATATTTATAAATGCTGGTAGATTTAAAAGTTTTAAAGCCTTATATTTTTATTAAGCTTGCACAATAGGAGGATAAAGGATACATGTGTAAGATATTTATTTTGAAGGGGAAATCTGTGAACAAAAACATTAAGAGATTTAACACTGTTTTCTTACTTTAGATTTTTACATTCAGTACATGTAAATTCTTATCTATATATATTGTTTGCAAATTTTTGGGAAAATCTGCCATTTAACAGAAACTATACCTCTGACATTTTCAATAGTTTATGTCTGGTTTAAGCTTCTGAGAGAATTTTTGGATAGTGGTATAGACCATAACATTTTTATTTTATCCCCTCTGTAGGATTCTAAGTTCAAGAGTAGGATTGTGGGACAAGTTTTTAGCAAAGGTACCTTGGGTGTCCATTTTCTGTGGTTGATCCCTTACTAGCTCATCTAGTGATAGCAGGAAACTTTCTGATTTTAAAGTCTTTTAAACTGACTAGAACTTTCTTATTGGATTCTGCTTTGGTTGTCCTAATAAGAATTGTAGAAACAAAAGGAAAGTGTAGGAATATGAAACTAATTAAAAAGAAAAGGCACTTAGTGAAATGACATAAATACTGTGTTAGTCATTGTGGGTTTAGCAGTTCATCTGTTAAATTGCATTGTGCCTTCCCAGTGATGTCAAACCATAGAAGTGTTAACAGAGATAGTAGTTTTTTAGAAAAGGATGAGTTCTGTATTGATCTGCAGTGACTCAGTTTAGATATGAAAGTAGCTTCTGAAAAGTGACCTATTTGGTCCATCTGATTAGACTAGTTGATGTCCATGTGATGGACATTTATTCATCTTCATGAGCAAGGTTTAGAAAAGATGAACAAATTATCAGGACTCCTCCATCTTTTGGCCAGACTGTGTATTTTGGCCGAGTATGTGAAGAGGAGCCCTAATTTCCAAATGAAGGAACTTTGCCTTTTCTCCGTCAGATTGAGAAGCTGACAAACTGTGTAGGTGACATTCCTTCCCTTAATATGCCTTTTTAGCTTTGTATCTGTTGAAAGAGATAATATCTTTTGAGGAACATGTGTCAAGCAGAAACCTTGGCATGGCTTATTAATGAAATGCCTTTATCAGCTTTCCAAACCTTTTTATATGTGAATACAGCAGACCAAGGAGCTGGATCTCCTGTTATATTCACATGCCTGCTGCCTATCAGCTAAAGCTATCATCACTGACTTGGGAAAAATGGCAGAAGATAAAATAAAATCTTTGTGTGAATTAGCCAGTAGGGTCTGACATACACTAACAAGGTTTCTGACTAGCACCTCAGTATTTCAGCACCTTAAGCACAATAAATTTCAATCAGTCAACAATAAAGTGAGTATTTCAACTGGAGTTGTCTTGCTTGTTTTTACTGTTTTGTTGGTGATCAATAGAAGCCTAAGTCACTATGACTAGTATTAATAATAGCAAAATTTAAAAGAGAATGTTTTCTGTTTTTCAGAGAATCTACTTAAAAAAAAAAGTCCTGGCTTTTTAACTTCCATTTGCAATTGAATGGAGATTGAATCTTTCAAATGCCATTAAGGATAAAGACAATTCTTGGACCTATTTATAGGAATCTGTTTTTTAGGAAAAGGACCCATGTCTTTAGTAACTTTAGTCAATACAGATGTGAAAATAGACCCTGAAGGAGGATGTTTCTCATGGGTAAGATTAGATAGAAAATATTAGTGACATGGGCATTTCATTACCATAGTAATGACGTCTTTATGGCCCCTCTGTGGACGTTGTGGTAGATAACCTGAGGGAGAAGCCAGAGAATAATTTCTCTTGTTTGTCAGTTCTGGTGACCTAATAAACACAGTGTGTCAGTGAAGTAAAGTACATCGGGTTGTTTAGTTTGATCCTGAGTATCTCAGCAGATACCCAGGTTCATGATACATATTATCATCACTCCTAGATCTTGGAGTTTCCTCACAAGAGGGCATCCACATCTATATTTTCTTCCTCCTTTCAACTGTGTTTATTAATACTTAGGTTTAGGCCGCTTATTAACTCCTTTGTAAGTTTCAAGCAGGAATAGGTGAGGCAAAGTCCATTAGTAGGTCACTTTTTGTTTAAGATATTTTTGCATATATCAAATATATAGTAATGTGTATTTTGCATTATTTATGCTATACTATTACACAACTTACATAAAATAAAAATATAAAACCATAGAAGATTTTTAAAATATTCTCTCTAGAGAATTAGATATATTCTTTTAGAAAGAGTTGTAAAAGTCTATACTTGCATTGTGTTCTTAAGGTTCAAGAACAAAGAAAAAAGCTAAATTAATTTATTTTAGAGTTGGGGTGCCTGGGTGACTCAGTCAAGTAAGCATCCGATTTCAGCTTAGGTCATGATCTTGCAGTTTTGAGTTCGAGCCCTCTGTCAGGCTCTGTGCTGACAGCTCAGACCCTGGAGCCTACTTCAGATTCTGTGTCTCCCTCTCTCTGCCCCTCCCCATACTCATGCTCTGTCTCTCTCTGCCTCTCAATAATAAAGAAACATTAAAAAATTTTTTTAAAAAAGAATATTTTAGAGCTTATTTCTCTGCTCTATGTCGGCTATTAGGCCTAAAATCTCAAAACTGTTGCCATAAACCTTCTCTAGGGGAAAAATTGTTCAAGGTGAAGAGAGCTCCTGTACTTTTTGCTTTCAGAGGCATTGTGTCATTTAAGTTTTACAACCAACCTACAATGTAATTATTGTTATCCACATTTTACAGATGATCAATTTGTATGCTTTCATTTGTATAATCAAAACATTTTTTCGTCTTATATGCTTCTTACCATAATTTAAAAAATTAAAGTGTACAGTTCAGTAGTGTTAACCACATTCACACTGTTGTGTACTTGTACAATTCAGAAGGATTATTGGCAATAGGTCAAAAATAAAACATCTGTCCACAGTCAAATATAATCTGGTAAATATGAAAATTCAGATTTTAGAAACATATATTAGAAAATTTTTGCGTTTTAATGACAAGGTAACTAAAAGGGTTATATATAGTTCATATGTGTGGTTATTAGCCAAAAACTGGCTTTCTTTTTGTCTACAGGCTTCTCCTTAATTATATGTATTTTACCCCTTTGCTCGTATTTATGACATACATTTACTTGCATTCTTACATTGAGGGTGTAGGTCTGACCTCCGAAAGATGTGTAAAGAAAATAACAAGTTCAAGAATTCTGACATCAACCTGACTAAAAGCTCGATACAGGAACAGTTTTAGGAAAGAGCTACTGAATTTAAGTAAGTAAAAGTGGAAGAAAGAGTGTATGTAAAATGGACAGAGTTTTTCCTGGGGTAGCATACATAAGACAGCAGTAAGTCCTGCAGCACTAGATGACTTTATTCTGACTTTGTGCCACTTATAGACACGAAAGCCCAAAAAGAGCAGAACCCCCTTTGAACTTATATTTACAAAACCCTGCATCCCCTCTTTCACGTTCTGGGTTTTCACTATTTTCTCTTTATTTCTTCATACCACCATTTATATTCTCTTAGGGGCAGTCTGCATAGATAACTGAGAGAACCTGACTTGTGGCAGCTTGCTTACCCGGAGAAAGTTACTGAACATTGAATTGGACGCAGTTTGTCTGTGGCTCAATAGGGGGAGTGGAGGAGCTGAGAGAGGAGAGCAAAACAGGTCTGGCTCAGTAAGCGTGTGCGCACTCCAGCCCAGGCCCTGGCCAGCCGGGAGGAGGAGGGGCAGGATGGGGGGTGGTTGCCTGTAGCTGCTCCACCCTCACTTTGTGTCAGCAGGTAGAGAGCGTGATTGCAGTCCCTGGGGAGGGAGTCCGAGCTAGAACACCAATTACAAACCACAGGCTTCCTCCTCTAGGGAGTTGATCCAGAATTGTCTTTCTGGAAGGGAAGCACTCGAATCTTTCCGAACTTTCCAAGCCCATCCATGATTCAGAGATACTGCTTTCTCCCTCTGGGATTTTCTGTGTTCCTGGTAGTGAATTGTTGCTGATGTATTTGCTACTTTGCTCCTTTTCTCTCAAGATTTGATCATTTTATATGCTGTTCGGGGAGGAAAAGAACTTTTGTTAGAAAGGAGATTTCAGAAATGACTTTGGATCCTCTATAAGTGCTTTTAGAGTTCTTGGGAACAGTAGCTCTAACCCTGGAGTAAATGTTTGCCTTTGACCTGCATGGATTATTTTTTCAGGCTGCGGAATTTCTCGGCACCTACCTACAGTGTGGGGCACTTGGTTTGGTTGCAGAGTAAGAAGGTGGAAGAATGAGCTGTACT
Organism: Suricata suricatta; assembly: GCF_006229205.1. Classification (NCBI taxonomy): domain Eukaryota; kingdom Metazoa; phylum Chordata; class Mammalia; order Carnivora; family Herpestidae; genus Suricata; species Suricata suricatta. Next base: position 26,750,170 of record NC_043716.1, read on the forward strand.
TGGTTAAGCAGTTGAAACCTTTTTTGAGCAGGACCTATAAAAGCATAATTGAATTTATTTCACCCCCGTGGATTCCAGTGGGCCCGTCAGCGCAACAGGTTTGCAGATTTCTTTTGAAATTCTTATTTTTCTCCCTCTGCCTCAGCAAAAGAAAAGGATCTATGTAACAGGTTCATGTTCAATTGCTTGGCTTTTCAGCACTTATTCTGAAGACTTTATAAGACTTTTTAACTTGACCTCTGAACACGGCGGGCTTTATAGTTGAAGTGCATTTATATTTACTTAAGGGTGCACATTTTAATATCTTAGAACTCAGATTTTGTTTGTACAAGGGCCCAATTCTCAAGTGTGCCTAGGAATAGCACAAATCTACTCTACTCAGGCTTATATATACTTTTTCAGGCTGTTCTACTTAGAGCCTGTAGACTAATCACCTCCCTACTCCCCCCATCTTTGATTCCCCACCCCCTCAAGGAATTCGAAAACGTGTTAGGAATGGTCCTTTGTTTTACTTAGGAACCTAGAAAATTACAGATTATAAAATCTGGATAATAAAGTAGGTTCCAAAATCATCTCATGGGAAATCAAAGTGCTTCACATTCTCAAGCAGGAGAATAAAAGCTGGAATCCCTAAGAGAGAAAGGAAAATAAAGGTAGAAATATCAGTTTTAACTGGAAAAATAATTGGAAGGCTAATGTTTTCAAATACTCTTCTAATTTTGAAAGTTGGAAAAGGCAGTGATACTCAGGATTATCCTATAATATGTGAAGACATAAATTAGCATCTAATTTATAGACAAGTTTAGGTAGAACATTAAAAATGATAGTATACTTAAGTTAATGGAAAGTATTATAAATTCATTGGGTCTAGAACTTTGGCTACACTAAAATACAGTTTAATGTGGAAACTTTTATGAATACATGTTGTAGCATCTTTGGACATCCCTTAAGGTGTGGCCTGAGATATTGTACCCTCTCCTCCATTAGAAAAAAAAATTCTCCTGTGACCTTTAGTCTTTTCCCATTGACAAGTTTTGTGGCTTAAAAAGGACCATCTCTTCATTTTCCTACCTGGCGTTTTTCACTCTCACCTTCAATGCATGGCTTTAGTTGTTTACTTTGCCTTGTTTTGTTCATTAACATTGGGTTTAGTGGCTCAGCAACTTGATGCATATGGAAGACCAGCACCAAGTGATCTGACATAATAAAAATTCAGGATGTGACATTCAACCTCAAACAAAGTTGGAAATTCCAAAGAGAAGTGGCGATAACTTTACTAATCATAGTGAAGATGGGAGAAAATGATATCCCAGCAGCAGAAGTGGGCTGAAAACACCTTCTTCTCTACTGGATCAGGAATGTCACCTGTTCTTGGGAATATACCTTAGAGAAAGGAAGGGCCAAAACTACGACTTGGCTTTCAGAAACTGAAGCATAAATTCATGTTTCCTCCATTTGTCTGGACCTGAGAACCTGCATTTGGTATTAGCTAGTGAAAGCAGTATGTATGGCCGAAGTGCACTGCTGCAGCTGGTAGCATGAGTGGTGGCCACCAGCTGCAGCTGGCTGCCCTCTGGCCCTGGCTGCTGATGGCTACCCTGCAGGCAGGCTTCGGACGCACAGGACTGGTACTGGCAGCAGCGGTGGAGTCTGAAAGATCGGCGGAGCAGAAGGCTATTATCAGAGTGATCCCCTTGAAAATGGACCCCACAGGAAAACTGAATCTTACTTTGGAAGGTGTTTTTGCTGGTGTTGCTGAAATAACTCCAGCAGAAGGAAAATTAATGCAGGTAAGGATAACTTTATTCTGTTTCACTTTCCATCTGTTCAAAATGTATCTTTCTTCTTTTGTCTCCCAAACCAAATACCATACAAGAGCTTCTGCTGTTGAGTTTTCTATTTGTTCCATCTTTTAAGAATATTGCCTTATTGGCATTCTAAAGCACATTCTTAATTATTCTAAAAAAGAAACGTATAAGTTCCACATTTTAGAATGTCAATCTGCTTATTCTTAACTCTGATAATACATTGCCATTTTAGATCCAAATAAGACCTTCCTTTACAAGTCATGTACTCTGGACACTATTTTTTGATAAATTAAATATACAGACTTGTATTTAATTGACAGGATCATACTTTATATCCTGTTTAGATTTGAAGTGAACACTGAGGAGGTTGACTTTTTTTATTGAGTTAAAATTGGCATACAACATTATATTAGTTTCAGGTGTACAACAAAATAATTTGGTATTGAATGCATTACAAAGTGATCACCACAGTAAGTCGAGTTACCATCTGTTACCCATACAGTCGTAAGGGTAAGTAAGTTACAATGGTCAGCAGCACCCTGAAATTCTAGAATGCCCTTGGAGCATATCTGATCAGTGTGTCACTTTTAAAATTCAGCCACGCTTGAATGCTGTGGTTGGCTTTCTACCACGTGGAGCACCCTATAGCTAAGCCCAAAATGGAGAGAACTGAATTACAAAATGGACACAAGGTGTAGACTTAACTTCCTTTGGTCTTGTCTACACATAATTTTATTTTCAAAAAATTTTTAATTCAACGTCTGTTTTTTATTGACCCACAGATCTTTTCAGACACAGATTCTTAGGCTTTCAGGCAGTGAACTTTGCTTATAATTCATTCATAGCCTACTCTTTATGTGTTGAATTTATGAACTGACTGGGTCTATAGCATTTTGTAGATGAATTGCCATTCCCCTGGTGAAGATAGAGCTGAAAGGGCTGTACCTTTTTAATGTGGTGTTTTAATGTCTTATCCCATAAAATCATGTTGCTTATTGATTAAAATTCATTTTATGAAAGGACACTTCTTGCTGTAGCTCTTGGATATAGGTTAAAAGTTATTAAAGATGATTTATTCCAACTTCCAACCTCAGATTTTAATTTTGTGATATGAACAGAACCAAAGTGCTGTATAAATTTCAATTTTTGTCTACTTAAAGAAGGTGAGAAAATTTAACAAATTATAGAACTCTGTTTTCCAAACACGAATTTTAATATGTATGATTTAGTGGTTCTTCATGATCACTTTTTAAAGCAATATTTTGAAACTGGGATAAATGAAGTAGCAGAAGAATTAGATGAAATGGAAGGCTTAGCTAATCAGAGAAATAAACAGGTAAAAAGAATGTATCTGGGGAAAAATGGCAAAAGCTTTTTGGATAAGAGTCTATACATTTAATTTGAACTGTAGGATGGAATTAGGAATATTTAAAAGTTGAAATTACAGAGCATTTTGAATATAATTGGACACTTCCTCCCTGACCTTGCCTAGTTAATACCCTGAAGTATGAAGTACGTGTTTCATTTTCATTTTTTACCATAGGTAATTTTACTATAGAACCATATTTTCATATCTCTGAGGTCTTCAGGAGCCATACTAAGCTTTGTGTCTTATTAATGCCTTGTGGCAGCATGTTCAGTGGGTTAATTATATGCTGTATAAAATAGTGTATCTTTTATTTTAAGTGTGTTATCTTTTGTTATCATAAAGCTCTGTGTATTCAGAAAGGAAATGGTATATAACAGAGACTAGCTGGCGATCTCTTTGCCATTCATTATTTTACTAATCTCTATGATATCTTCTCTTGTTCTACCCTTGTTCTCTTATAAACCCTGCCAATCTTTTTTTAAGTTATTATTAACTATTAACTTTGAGCCTAACCAGCATACTTTAAGTGTTGTTTCTTTACTTTGTGAAGAGGGAATTTCTTTGTATCTATTATTTAACAAGGCCTTTCACCCTTTATTATGGGGTGGTTTGCATCATTAGCATTTTTAGTCTTTCTTCACTTTCACATAAGCTTCTTTTAGGTCATTAGTAAATTTGTACACTAGCCTAGTATTAATCACTGGACACTGTCAGCATTGGTCCTGGTTTATTGTATATTAATCAACTTTTAATCCACAATAACTACTAAATTTTATCAATAGTCTCTTATGAGAGACTTTATTTTAAAAATACAAAGACAACTTTTTGAATGATATGCACCAGTTCTTCTTTATCCACTATTTTATTAACTCTTCCAAAGAACTCTAGAGTGGGGACACATGGTTTATACTTCTAGCATTCTTGCTATTTGTTCCTTATCAGATTACACTGCAACTCAGGTTTACTCAACTGTGGTTAACCAAGCCTTCCATTTAACTGAAGTTTATATCTCTTAAAGTTGTGCTTTGTCGCACTTTACCTTGCTTGATAGATAGCTGTAACCTGGTGTCACAAATCTGAAGATAGTCTTCTCTATTGGCTTTGAAGAATTTTGGATAATTCTGTGTATCCTTCTGCCTATGAATTACTCTAGTTGCCTGTTAAGTTTGATTGTCTCCAAAGATGTCATCAGCTATTTGTAAGATTGGGGATGTAAGATTGGGGATGTAGGCATTGGGAAATGTAAAAATACAAGAACAATGATTTTAAAAAATAGTAACCTTGTTATGGTTTCTGGAATTCTCAGAGAGCTCCAGAAAATCTAACATTTCTTTACATTTTGCTCAATTAATTCATATTAAGGGAACTTTCTAGATTTCCTAATTCTTGTGTATGTGTGATAAAAAGGACTAGTGGATAGTGATTATGACTTGTTACTGTTTTTATTTTTAACTTGCGTATATTCTTTTTCTCCTGGTTTATGTCATTGTAGATGGAAAATGTGCTAGAGCTTATGCATGGTCTGCTTGTCCAATTTTCTGGTTTGTTTACCTCTTGTTGAGGTTTATTTCTATTATTTCTAGTAATAGTGTTGCTACCTCTTCTGTAAATGACTACAGTCCTATTTTCTTTTTTAAGTCTTGTTCCTTATTTATAAATGTCACTGAGGGCCAACTCAAAATCAGTCTTCTTTCTTAAAGCAAAAAAGTAAGAGGATCTTAGCATAGCATAAGAGAACTCAACAATTCTTTGACTATCACACTCTTCCTGCTAGCTGGTTGTCCTGGATTTTCTTAGACTGTAGGATAAAGTTATGATCAAGATTAGAATGTACCGTCTGTGGCTTCATCCCTACAGTGGGAGCTCTGGTGATTTAGCATTTGGCCACTAACAGTAAACACCTTACAGATTCCTCCTTACACAGTGTCTCTGCTTGCCCCTTACTTTACCTATTAGTCAATATGTAGCTATCCTGTCTTTGCATTTTTGCTTTACTTGTAGTCAGGGCCTGAAATGAATTATTTGAGGAGGGAGAGAAATCTTAATAAAGTTTTGGCCAAAACCAGTGAGACAGTGCTTTAGCAAACTGTAGTTGAAAAAGTTACTACACCGTGACTCAAGGGACTTGACTTTTAGCTCTGGCTCTGTCACTAAGGAGTTGGATGATTTGGGACAAAATAGTTTTTATAGTTTTATAGGCTTTAGATTCCCCATCTGTAAAATTGAGAGATTCAAATAAAATAAACCATATCAAACTTGTGCTATTCACTTTACATGTATTAGCTCATTGCATCCTCATAATTACTTTGTGAGAGAAGTGCAGTACTTTTATTCTTCACAGTTTACAGATAAGGACACTGAGACTCAAATATTAGCATCTGCCAAGGTTATGTGGCTAGTAGGTGGAATTTTTGGAACTTGAACCCGAAAACCCAAGCTTCTCTTGCTCTAAAATTCTGTACATCAAAGAATGTCACAGATGAACAGAACACCAGTGTAGACTTTGTATAAATGATTCATTTATTTCCAGACTAGAAAGGAATGAAAATGATGAATCCTATTTTCTGAGGCTGGTCCAGAATACACAATATCCTGCTAGTTTCTAAGAATCTCTGTTTCTCTCATTTGTGTTTCATTTGCAAAGATATTTGTAAATCAGAATGTTTACTTAAAAATTTTTTCATGTTTACTTATTTTGAGAGAGAGAGAGAGAGAGAGTGAGCGAGTGAGCATGAGCAGGGGCAGGGATGAGAGAGAGGGAAACAGAGAATTTCAAGCAGGCTCCACCCTGTCAGCACGGAACCTGACATGGGGCTCAGTATCATGAACTGCAAGATCATGACCTGAGCTGAAATCGAGAACCAGATGCTCAATTGACTGAGCCACCCAGGTACCCCCAGAATGTTTGCTTAATCAGTATCTACCTTTTTTTTAATTAAAAAATTTTTTTAATATTTATTTATTTTTGAGAGAGACAGAGCATGAATGGGGAGGGGCAGAGAGAGAGGGAGACACAGAATCTGAAGCAGGCTCCAGGCTCTGAGCTGTCAGCAAAGAGCCCGACGTGGGACTTGAACTCATGTACCATGAGATCATGACTTGAGCCAAAGTTGGATTCTCAACCAACTAAGCCACCCAGGCGCTCCCAAAGTTTGCTTTTTATGAGACATTTCTGGAGCTCATGGTTTTGTTTAAAAAAAATTTTTTTTAAATGTTTATTTTTGAGAGAGAGATATGGAGCATGAGCAGGGGAGGGGCAGAAAGAGAGGAGACACAGAATCTGAAGCAGGCTCCAGGCTCTTAGCTGTCAGCACAGAGCCTGATGAGGGGCTCAAACTTAAAAGCCAGGAGGAGATCATCACCTGAGCAGAAGTTGTATGCTCAACCAACTGAGCCACCCAGGTACCCCTGTTTGTTTTTGTTTTTAATAGAAGGCCTTTTACATTTTATTCACTGGAAAGTGTCGGAACCTTCTGGTGCTTTTTTTTTCCTTTTATTTCCTTTAAATTGCTAACCACAGTAGAGGAAAAAGATGTTACAAATGAACACTGTACTATTATAAATGTCCTGTTAAGAATCAGAATTGGTAGTACAGGGTATTGTTAGAGGAGAGTGTAGTAATAATGTTCCATTGAATTTATATAGTAGTTTTCTTCCAAGAAGCTTAAAGTGATTCACAAATACCTGCAGGCCAAATAAGAATAGGTGATATATACTCTGTTTTACAGAAAAAGGAAACATAATGGGGGGAGAGAAAGCAAATAAATTATCCAAGAACAAAGTTGCACAGAGATGGACCCAATCTGCTTTACAGATAAAAGAGTAATCCAATTTTTAAGGTATCCAAGGATATGGATTTCTATGGGATCAGTTCTGCTGAGTGGGAATCCTAAAAAGCTAAATATTGTCAAAGACTGAGATATCTACTCCATTTGGGCCTATATTGCTCAGTGTGATAATTCAGCCAAAAAATTATTGGTGAAGCAATTTGCCAACTTTGTGTCTCAAAAAGCCCTATGAACCAATGTTCTGACCTGCGTTCATTGTTCTTTTCAGTATTGTTATTACGGTGAAAGCCAAAGGCTTTAAAACGACCTGTAAGGCTCATCAGGATTTGGCCTGGCATTCTGACGTTTTGCTTCCTCTGCCCTCACTCAGCTTTCATCACTCCTCAGTCCTTCAGTTAAATCAGACGTTCTCCCACCTCGGGGCCTTTCCACATGCTAGTCCCACTGAAGGGATTTATGCCTCAGGTAGTCTCTTAGTCTCTCAAATGTCCCCCACCCTGTGTCAAATATACCTTCTCAGTGAGGTCTTCCTAGACCATCCTATTCTGAAGGGCTCTTCCTACTCCCTCAGGGGCTCATATTCTCCTTCTCTGCTTTGTTTTTCTTTGTAACTTATTGTCATGTAACATACCGTAATATTTTACTTTTGTACTTGTGTCTGCCCCCTAGTGAAATATGAGCTCTGTGAAAGTAGGGATTTTTGTCTCCTCAGTTCAGAGCTATATTCTTGGGAGTAGCATTTTAGTATACTTAGTGCCTTAGACATAATAGGTACTCAATAAATATTTGTTGAATAAAGATAAGGAACATGATGGCGGTGCTAAGTAACTCTCATAGCTGGGAGATGTCTTTAGGATGAAACATTTATTTATGTCATCACATTTCTAAGTATACTGTGAGGTCAATTATTTTGAGTGGTTTGGGTTTGAAAAGAACATGCTCTATTCCTTTAGTTCTCTGACTTAAAGACAGCATAGTAGCTCCTTGATTTATTGCCTCTTCCAAATTGTAACATGGCTATAATCAATACATTTGAGGTGCTCCTTTACACAGCATTTTTACACAGAATTTATTTGGTTTAATAGATGGCTCAACCTCTGCGTTTTAGGAAATCCTGATTTTCCAAGAAAGATTTATTGAGGGATGGACTTTAAATCTGTGATTATAAGATATTGGTATATATCCAAAGGACCTCACCTTCTTAGTCCTTAAGCTTGTGATTCCCAATTCTGGTTTTGAGCTCCCCTACCACAGTGATTTTTTTAATCCTTTTTTGGTGCCACAGACCCCTTTGAGGATTTGAGAAAAATTGCAGACCACGTGTACTCAAATATACAATTTTGCATAAAATCTCAGTGAGTTGAGTCTTTGAGACATAGGGATTTAAGGACTCCAGATTAATGGCTGCTATCATAGAATAATCCCAGTTATATCAAGAAATGGTGTCAAATTCTCACTAATTTACCCTCACTTAATTTTAAAAGTATTTGTAGGGGCGCCTGGGTGGCTCAGTCGGGGTTAAGCATCTGACTTTGGCTCAGGTCATGATCTCACGGTCCATGGGTTCGAGCCCCGCATCAGGCTCTGTGCTGACAGCTCAGAGCCTGGAGCCTGCCTCGGATTCTGAATCTCCCTCTCTCTCTCTGCCCCTCCTCCACTCACACTCTGTCTCTGTCTCTCTTTCTCTCAAAAGTAAATAGACATTAAGAAATATTTAAAAAAGAAAAGTATTTGTAAGGTGCCTGGGTGGCTCAGTTGGTTAAGCATCTGACTTCGGCTCAGGTCATGGTCTTGCAGTTCATTGGTTTGAGCCCTGCATTGGGCTGACAGCCTGTTTTGGATCCTCGGTCCTCCATTTTCTCTTTGCCCCTCCCCCACTTCTCTCTCTCTCTCTCTCTCTCTCTCTCTCTCTCTCTCTCTCTCTCTCCCTCTGTCTCTCTCTCAAAAATAAACATTAAAAGAAGTATTTGTATACATTACTTGAAGTCAGACAACGATATAATGAGGCTGGTTATAAGAAGGTTGGCCTAACCTAAGATGACCTCAGACGTAAAAATTGGCACATGGCAAAGATTTTCTTCTGTTTATTTAGTGAAGGAGTTGCGCTCTCCAAATATTAAGTGAAACTCTGTCAATTCAAGAAATGCTTACAACCCTTTCATCATGGTCGTCTCACTGAAAGGTTCATAAGAATAAAGGTATTTTACTGATTTGTTTTGATATAAGTAGAACACTTGTGGCTATATGTGTCTGTTTGATTACTAAATTCAAAAAACAGAGACTGTAAAACTCACTTTGGTTACTTTCTATTTTTTTAGCTTCTATCCTTTCAGCTTCATTGCTTTCCCTAGGGTAGAGTTCTTTGCACCCTTAAAATTTGCTATAATGGAAAACTTTGAATCTTTTTTAAGAAGGTTTGTTCTTGCTAAGCTACTTTACATACTCTAATTTTTGTCTGGGTTCTAAACATTACAGTTCATGAATACATTTTGTTTTGATACTTTTTAGTAAGAGTTTGTGTTTAATATGCAAATTCAGAAATACCAAAATAATAAAAATGATTTAAGTTAGAGGGTTTTTTGAGAATTATAAACACAAGGCTCACATTTTCCTTGGAGATAAGAAATTAGATTCTTTAGAAATTCTGGGGGTACCTGGGTGGCTCAGTTGGTTAAGCGTCTGACTCTTGATTTCAGCTCAGGCCATGGTCTCACAGTTTGTAGGTTCAAGTCCCTCATCGGGCTGTATGCTAGCAGCATGGAGCCTGGTTGGGATTCTCTCTCTCCCTCTCTCTTTCTCTGCCCCTTTCCCGCTCATGCTCTCTTCTTTCTGTCTCTCAAAAAAAAAAAAAAAAATTCTAATCCCTGGATTTTGAAGCAGTGGTAGTTGTTTAGGACAGCAACATAACTATCTTCAAGACCATAGCTTGTTTTTTAAAAAATCTAAGATACTTCTGTTATGATAGAAATCAACCATACTATAACTGTAATTTAATTAGCATATTCAGTTATCATATGCCTGTCAATTTCATGCATGCTTGTATATCAAAAGGTTACTATCATGCATATTTACTATATGATCATTGAGAAACACTTGTTATAGTTATTTCTGTAGAATAATTTGGATGAGACTGAAGGCCTTATGTTTTATGCCTACTGATCTTGCTATTTCCTAAAAACTGATTATTGGTTCCCATTCTTTTTTCCCTAAAAAGTACAGTTTGTGTACAGTCTCATGAATTATCCACTCAGAAAAAATATTTTATATGATTCAGATTTTAGGTTTTAGGTTCTTTCAATTTTGGCATCTTCTATGTAGAACCATGTTGGTATCTGACTTTACAATTCTGTGGCCAGTTTTTTTAAAAAACTTGGTGAAGTACTACATTGAACTTACACTAGAATTAAGTCCCATTCAGTTTTCCATACCTAGAGTAAAATACAGTTTGGAGAGGGGAAGGGCAGAAGGGCAGGCTATTCCATTTGTAAAATATAATTAGCAAAAATTTCAAACTAGAAAAAAAATACCTAATCCAATCATTTGATTCTACAGATGAAGAAATAGGCTCAGAGTAGTTAGATTAGACAGAGATTAGTAGTTTGCCAAGAAACTACCAATCTACTGCCATATCTTACTGGCCAGCATTTTTAGCAAACCTTATTTATTTATTTTAAACTTTTTGGGGAGTCATTGCAGGGAGATTAAAAAGCAGATGTTGGCAGAGATTTTCCCCTGAGCATTCCATTAAGAAGATATTATAAACTGCCATAGGGTCTTTCTCTCTTTGATCCTTAGTCAACCAGAAGGCATACTTTAAAATAAGTGAACAAACAAAAAGTATCTTACCACAACTTAGCATTACTTCACATGGTGCATATGTCCTTTATTCTACTGTAGAGTCACTGTACACCACGTGGCCTGGTGACCTGGATTGTCTTCTCAAAGCAGTGGAGGCTTCTTATGAAATCTAGGCCAAAACCGTACCGAGACCAGGGACAGCACTGGATTCTCTCAGTGTCTTATAATGTGGATCTCCTAGTGCGTACCAAATCCTGTGGCAGTTCTTTAGGAGTACAAAGAACAGGACCCTAGCCTAGTCCGACTGGGGAAAACAGCAGAAGACAGTATGAGATGAATGCCAGGCCAAGAGGCTCAGGCATAGATGCTTTAGAGTGCCAATTTTCATTCTCTCGGGAATCTTTCTGACTGTGGTAGTTCTGTTTCATAGTCCCCTACAACCAAAGGAAGAACAAACAAAAACATAAAATCTTAACCCAGGCAACTTCAAGTGGCTTAAAGCTAGAGGACAACTACAACCCAAACAGTCATACCTTCTAATTTTACTGTTATCAGTTAAATATAGGTTGTAATATTGCCTGTATAAATATTCCTGTATGTATAATACTCATCTGTAGCATTTTCTTTAGAAAATGGTTTCTTCTCAAGCTGCAAAATGTACAAGAAGTTTCTGTTAAGTTGTAGTACAATTAAAACAGAAAATTTAGCTTTAAACAGAATGCAACAGATTAGTTCTGTTTGAATTGAGAATCTACTAGCTCAGTTTTAATTCTTCACTAACTGCATAAAAGAAAGAAATACTATGTAGAAGGTGAATATTTGAATATTATTTCTATTCAGCAAAACTTATTTCTAAATTTTTAGCATTTATTCATTTTTGAGAGACACAGAAAGATGGAGCATGAGTGGGGGAGGGGCAGAGAGAGAGAGGAAGACACAGAATCCGAGGCAGGCTCCAGGCTCTGAGCTGTCAGCACAGAGCCCAGCAGGGTTTGAACCCACAAACCGTGAGATTATGACCTGAGCTGAAGTTGGACGCTTAACGAATTGAACCACCCAGACACTCCCAACAAAATTTATTTCTAATACCAAGGTTTAAAAAAAAAATATTGGCTTTAGTCCTCAGTATCTGTTATTTCCATTCTCTAAAATGTGTTGTGATTTTAGTATAATATGAGGAATACAGACACTTAACTCTAGAAGAATGTACAAATCTGCTCTGACAGCAGCCGTAAGTTATTACCTGCTCTGAAGTTAGTAAACTGTGTGGTTCTACATCCTATATTTTGATCATTGGAGCTTATATAGAGTGTAATTTTCCCCTTTGGAACTATGCAAAGTCCCTGGGTGCCTCATGACCATTTAAAAAGTAAGAGTAAGTTGTGAAACATATCATCTGTTGGGGGATGGTTGGTTGGGTAACTAAATAATCTTTAAGATCCTTTCCAGCTCTAAACATTGAGAGTTTATGTTTACTTTAGAAATAGACTTCTTATATTAAAGAGATATGTAACTTGCTTATTGGTTTCTCTTCCCTGAGATAAAATTTGTTTGGTAGGTGGTACAAAAATCTGACCAAATTTCTTAAAATCACACAACAAATTGGTAGCAAAATGAAGCGTCAGATTCAGATGCACTCCCAGACCTCTGGTCCTATACTGTCTTTACATTCAGTTACACACATAAAAAAGGAGATTTTCTCTGTAGAGTTGGGTGTTAAAATATCTGTAGTGGATTGAAGGAGGACCCTTATTCCAAACTCGTCATCAAGGTGTCTCAGTGACCAAACCATGCTGACTTTAATCACGAGCCTACAGCTAAGTGAATCTGAACCTTTGGAAAGACTTGGAAAAGCCAGAGATAACCTAGACCCAGTCTGGGCCATGGTAGTAAAAGGAGGATGATGCATCTGATTCTAAAATACTTTGTAAAGTTGAATTATTAGAGATAAGCTGAGTAATTACACCAGAAATAAGGATTCAGAGCAGCTGGTAGGTGTTCCTGTGTGGGGCTGTGGGATAGAGCTCTAGTATGTAAGCATCTGGAGGCATCTGGGAGGAGTGGAAATGGGGCCATCTGATTAGTAACTATGCCTTGTTATTAAACCGTGACTTTCTGCATTGTACATCCCCAGAGTTGGAAAACTTCCGCTGAAAAAAAAGAGAAGGGCTGCCGTGCTGTTGCTGAGGGCCATACAGTAGACACAAAAGCGCCTTCTTAGAGGCCTGCAGCAGAGGCAGCTTGTACGGGCAGGCCCGGTCCTCTCAAAGACTGGGAATCAGATTCTTTCCCCAGGGGGTTTCCAACTAGTTTGCACTTCAGAAAATCTTTTCTTTCTCCTGCTGTTCACGCCCTGCAAAGAATTTTCTTCCAACCAAAGAAATTGTTTTATAATCAAAGATCCTTGTCCTTAGTTGTTGGACATCAAAGAAAGTTTGGAGGAGGCTGGGGGATTATGTGAGTGCCTAGAATTTATTTTGAATGCAAACTTGCAACATTAGCAAGTCCCCCAAAGAATATACTCATCTCGGACTTGGGAGAGAGCCTAATATAACTAAGTCTGTATTCTTCCTTGGTTGGATGTGCCCCAGTAAGAAACAAATGAATTGAAAAGCTCTATCTGGTCTTAATTCCTGTATGTTTGGTTCTTGAGGTTCTTACTGGAAGAGGGACCCTTACTCCATCTGCCCTTTTAAAACCTGATATTGAGAAACATGAAGATCTATCGGTAAACTTGAAACAACAACAACAACAACAACAACAACAACAACAACAACAATCTTTTTTAACCTTCAACACTTCAACTTTTGGGAATTTGAGGTTTCTCCCAGGGCAGTTGATGATATCACCAATGTTGGGAGTCACATTCCCTGCATTCTCTGCTGTCTCCGAGGTGTTGATGACGTCATTTTCTCTCACAAAGGAAAACCTCAGCACCCTGAGGGCCTTGGCAGGTAAATGAAGGAGGAACTTACTTCTGGATTTAAACTGTTTGGCACAACCATATTAAGTACTAGCTTCACAGCCTCATCCTGGGGCCTGAATAGACCATTTATTATTTAGGGAGAATGAACACTGTAACTTTACAAAGTTATTTTCTGGATCAGAGCAATGATTGGTTTAATATTTTGGTTCTTGCAATTAGGAAGTTTATAGGCTGTTGTTCTAAGACATTATGACCTCGGCAGCTGCTGCTGCTGCTGCTTCTTTTTTAGAGAAAGAGAGTGAAAGTGTGAGTGGGGCATAGGGGCAAAGGGAGAGAGAGTCCTAAGCAGGCTCCACACTCAGCGAGGAGCCTGATATGGGACTCAATCTAATGACTCTGGGATCATGACCTACGCTGAAATCAAGAGTTGGATGCTCAACCAACTGAAGGGCTCCTTTGTAAATATCCTCTGAATCCATGAACTTTTCCAGGCTTTTCTGGAATCCATTTTTAAATTATCTGACTTTCCTTCCTAGAGCAGATTAATAACAAAACAACAAGAATTAGAAAAAATAAAGTGATGGATAGGACAGATTTAGGCAGAAGTATGCCCTAGGCAAAGTACATTCTTGTTATTTTAATCTTGGCTCTGTGGTTATGAACAGAAGAGAGTACTTGGTCTAGGAGACTTCCAATCTCTTCTGTCCCTTCATTGCAACCACAAAGTAGTGGTTGGAAATAGAATTCCAGGAACACCAAAAATGCTCACAGTTTCCAATAGGGGCAGCTTCAGTGCTCCCACAAGGATTCTTTGAGCACTCTTCCTCAGAAACTTCTTGTGGTATCCTTGTGGTTAGGAGCCTACATCATCAATCAAAAAGGCTTGTCCTGAAGACGAACCTGGTAGAATTGTCAGTTGTCTATCTTTGCCACCAAAAACAATCCTTTATGTTTTAACTCTGTTCTAAATGAATATGCTCTATACGTTTCTAGAGGAAGACAGTTTCTTTGAAAGAATCATCAACCGCCCATTCTCATGAAATTTTAAATACACTAGTTTATACTAGGAAGGTAAGTCAGGAGGTATAAGGTAGGCAGGGTTTGCCAAAGGTTTTTATTCCACTTAACAGTGTTAAACTAATGTGCCTGTGTTACTCCTATGCAGGTATTAGATTGTAGTGTTGGGTGTTTTTTTTTTTACACTAAGAATATACAGGTAAAATTCACTGAAATTTAAGACTATTCCTTTAGTTTATATAGGGAAACAGGAAATTGAACTGAAAGGGAAGAGCCTGACCTGCAACTCTTCATTATTATAATCTTATGTCTCCTGAGTTGATGTGTACTTGTACTAAATTAATATTATTATATGAAATGCCCTAGTTTTTGCAGCAAAGGTATGGAACAGAATTTGGCATTTTGTTTCCATTTTTACTGTTTTGTTTTCTAAAGGGAAGTTTAAATTGGAGCCTGTCTGGCAGGATTCCATACTTATACCAAACCACCTGTCCCGGCAGGGACAATGGAATCAAAAGTCAAGTTCTTTATGGCTGCACCTGCCTTGTAAGTGCTGCCAGAAGATCTGATTTTCTCCTGTAGCCAGATGCTACCCAGAAACTATAGTACTTGGCACCCAAATGGTGGGTACATGCACCCCAAAACTTGGATGTCCCAATTTCAGGAGGACAGTAGTACTAGTTCTCCACTGACTTCTGAGGTAGTCTTTTGTATTGCATTCAGTCATTATTTTACTGCTTATCCAATGGGGGAGATGGAACTTTGTGGTTCACTGGTTTTCAAGATTTTTGTCAGGATCTATCAATGGTGATGAATCATTTGGTAATTTATTATGTACAAATTGCGTTGTACTATTATGCCTCGGCTAAGCATGAAGGAGAATATGAACTACTGAAAAGAGATCAGGAACATTATCTCTGAAGTCAGAACACCATGCAGTGTTTTCCAGAAGAAGCTACCATTTGTCCCTGCTGCTTTTTCTGTCTCCCAGAAATGTAAGTTACCCTATGGGTCACCAGTTGAATGCTCTCTGATTAGGTAATTGTTTTGGAGGCCATCTAACTTCCTTGATGAGGACATTTTCTTTTTGAATTACCAGAATGTATTTTGGGTTCCCTTAGGGTAGAATTACTTCATTATGTTATAATTTATGTATAACTAGAGGCCTCCTGGCCTAAGAACATAATTTCTGTCACCAACCAGATAATTGAAAATAACATACCCACCAAATAGTGCTCCTTGCACACTATTCACATATAAAGATATAATAAGGCATAAAGGGTGTTCTAAAGTGAGTGGCAACATCCCACAGTAAAAAGAGTTCTCAGTATGCTCATGTTTTAATTTCAGCTCTGATTCTTTTTTTAAAATATTTTTTCTGTTTTTTATTTATGTTTGAGAGACAGAGACAGCATGAGCAGGAGAGGGTCAGAGAGAGGAGACACAGAATCTGAAACAGGCTCTAGGCTCTGAGCTAGCTGTCAGGACAGAGTCTGATGTGAGGCTCAAACCCAGGAACCATGAGATCGTGACCTAAGCCGAAGCCAGATGCTTAACCAACTGAGCCACCCAGGCGCCCCTCAGCCATGATCCTTAAGGAAAATTGCCAAACTTCTTTGAGACTGTATCCTCATGATTAAAATGGAGATAATAGTAATAGTCTGCTGACTTGAAATGACATGAGGATTGTCTTTGAAAATTACAAGTGTAAGGTATTATTATCAATAGTAATTAGACTTGAGCTCTTTCTTGAATGACTGTTAAGAAGTATTAAGTTTCAGGGTTATTGATTTAAGCTCAGTTAACCTAGTTCAATTCAATTTGGCATTGTCCTGAAATAACTAAGCATAGGACTATTTCTATTTTTTAAGTGGCTAAAAAGACAAAGCTTTAGATTCAAAATTTGTGGGCCAAAGGGCTGATTAAATGTTAACATAACGTAGTGACAGGTAGCCTTAATGGCTTAGAGAATGACTAATGGCATATAGGTTCTAGGGTGGGAACTTAAGTCCTGTTATGGCATTCCTTGTGAATCACTTGCCCTCCCTGGACCTTTGTATATGTGGCTGTTCTGTATTGGTGAGCCCATTAGGTTCCTTCCAGGATCAATGAGGTGATCAGTGACAAAACACAACACAGTTACTTTCTAAGTTTTTACTTCTCAATATCAGAGGGATCCTAGAACTATATTACATATCACTCTTACATTTTCCCTTTTTGAATTTTTGGAGTATTCTTTTAATTGCCACTGTCCTGAAATGATTGCTCTGAATGCTGAAGCTCTCAGCCTCCTGTGTAGCTTTACAATTGTTTTCTAAGGGATAGAAGGAAGGGAGTTCAGGACTCTGAAGGGACCTAATTTACCTAGTTTGTTATACTTGTACTGTGCTGGTCCCAACATGTTGTTCTTTGAAGCTTGGCAGATAAGGTTCTGAAGCCTGCTTGGAAATTACCCCACAGGTCCCTGAGACTCCCAGCTCCCCATCTGAGAAATATTAGATCGAAATGAGAATAAGCAGTTTCAATCATAGGACCTATCAAATATTTGTGGCCCAGAAATCATTTTTGGGTAAAGATATCCTTTGAGGCATCTCAGAGACTAATATTCTGCACTATAGAAAAATCTGTATGCCCTGCTGTAACTTTATGAATTTGAAGTCTCCCCCCAAAATAGGTAAATAATGGGATAAAGGTAATTATGGATCTTTTCATCTTTTCTGCTTGCTTGTTCCTTGTTGTGATTAAACACGTGTAGCTTATACTCTTTTAGAAACCAACTGAATTACCATTATTATACTTTCAACACTTGCATGGTATTATAATCCATTTCAATCATAGTGCCATAAGTGGGAGTCAGGAGACAAGTGTGTATGGGGATGATATTGAGGGCAAATGTTTTCTCTCGTGTTGGTTTTGAGAAGTGTCCTTCTCCTCATAAGGGATTTCTTGCCGAGGGACCATTGGGTGGTTCAGCTGATGAAGCATGTCACTTTGGCCCAGGTCATGATCTCACAGTTCATGGCTTTGAGCTTTGCCTTGGGCTCTGCACTGACAGCTTAGAACCTGGAGTCTGCTTCAGATTCTGTCTTCCTCACTCTCTGCCCCTCCCCCACTTGTGCTCACGTACGTGTGCTCTCTTTCTCACTCTCAAAAATAAATAAATAGGGGCACCTGGGTGGCTTGGTCGGTTAAACGTCTGGCTTCGGTTCAGATCATGATCTCGCGGTTTGTGGGTTCGAGCCCTGCATCGGGCTTTGTGCGTTGGAGCCCTGCATCGGGCTTTGTGCTGGCAGCTAGCTCAGAGCCTGGAGCCTGCGTCGGTTCTGTGTCTCCCTCTCTCTCTGACCCTCCCCTGCTCGCACTGTCTCTCTCTGTCTCTCAAAAATAAATTTTTAAAAAGCATAAAATAAATAAATAAATAAATAAATAAATAAATAAATAAATAAATAAATAAACGTTTAAAAAAAGTTACTTCTTGGGGAAAGCTCTTCTCTTCCCAAGGCCTAATAAAGATTAGTGCGAGATGTCTGTAAAGCATTTGAAGCTCTTTGAAATAAAAGCATGGATAAACACTCAGTATCATTGTTATTGTCATTAAAAGGAAAGCCCAGCATGTGATATTTTGGGTCACTTCCAGCGGCATTTTTTGATGTTCCCGATTCCTTTTTTGACCTTTACCTCTTGATATCTTTATACATTTATTGAGGCTGTTGGACAAAGTCTTGAGATTCTAAGGACTAGGGTGTTAACAATGAATGACTGCAAACCTCCACTTCTATGGGTTGAATGTCTGAAAATGTGTTTAAAGTAAGTAGGTTTCTGTCTTTGGATACCTTGTTGTTCAAGTTTGGCAATCTTAGTGGCAAACTTAATTTAATATCTGATCATTTGAATTTTTATTTCTAATTCTATCCCTTAGAACCAGAGTTTTACAGGAAAATTTTCATTAACTACAATAAATACTAAATAAACTGGGATATTTTTCTGTATTGTGCATGACTTAGAGATAAATTAAAAGAAACAGATAGAAAGGATCTAAAAAAACAAATAATATGAGAACTTCCAGAAATAATACAAGAATTTCATGGGGCGCCTGGGTGGCTCAGTTGGTTAAGCGTCCAACTTCAGCTCAGGTCATGATCTCGCGGTTCATGGGTCTGGGTCCCGTGTCAGGCTCTGTGCTGACAGCTAGCTCAGAGCCTGGAGCCTGCTTCAGATTCTGTGTCTCCCTCTCTCTCTGTCCCTCCCCCACTCACACTCTGTCTTTCTGTCTCTCAAAAATAAATAAGACATCAAAAAAAAAAAAAAGAAGAATTTCCTAGGGGAACCATAATAAGTTTAGCCAATCTCCTATACTTCAGAATGTAAATTATTTCATGCTAAAAATGATCATAATGATATCTTTATAGTGTTAGGAGATACCACAGATACCAAATAAAGGCTATATTATATTCAGTATAATGTATTTAGGCAGGAAAGTATACCAATACATTTTAGAAAAGGTTTCTCTGATACAGATTAAATTTTAAAAGACTTCCTTCTGGTCCTTAGCAAGCTAAATAAATCACAGACTTTTATTTTATGCCTTCTATATTCAAGGACTTGTGCTAATCAGAATATTCTCTTCTCTGATTGGCAGCTGTATTTGAAAATTGAGTAGAATTAATGCTCAATTTTTTTTTAATGTTGTTGGTCTTTCCTTTTGAGTTTGTGGGGTTGCTATGTGTTTCATTAAAAAAAAAAGAAAAGACAACCTTAGTTGATGAGTTGGGTTTTTTTGTTTTAGGTTTTAAATGGTTATGTACATACATATGTTTTCCCCTCGATTTTTTCAGTTGAGCTTTTTTTTTCAATCCCCACCCCAATTTCTGATCTATACACACACAGGTTTTTGTATTTTTTTAAACAGATAGTGTGTTAGGTTAAAAAAAATTTTTTTTTGTCTTATTTATTTTTGAGAGAGAGAGACAGCGTGAGCAGGGAGAGGATGAACAGAGAGAGAGGGAGACAGAATCCAAAGACAGGCTCCAGGCTCCGAGCCAGCTGTTAGCACAGAGCCTGACTTGGGACTCAAACTCACAAACTATGAGATCCTGACCTGAGCCAAAGTTGGACACTCAATTGACCAAGCCATCCAGGTGCCCCAGGTTTTTGTATTTCTAAGCTTAGCTTTCACCAAAGAAATGTAGGGGGAAAATTTTGAAAATTTGCATCAGAACCAAAGGAAACTCAATAGATTCTATAGGAAATTGGGTATAAGGATGGTAATCATTATGCCAACAACTAATAGAAAATTATTTGAAATTGGGGCACTTAGGCGGCTCAGTGGGGTAAGTGTCTGACTTCGGCTCAGGTCATGATCTCATGGTTTGTGAGTTCCAGCCCCACATCGAGCCTTGCATGGGGCTGTCAGGGCAGAGGCTGCATCATAATCTCTGTCTCCTTCCCTCCTTGCGCCTCCCCCTCGTGTGTGTGCGTGCGCACGCATGCATGCACATGCACTCTCTTTCAAAACTAAGTAAAATTTAAAAAATAAAATTATTTGAAATTAACATCATGTTTAGCTTTATGCAAAAGCAGCCACCCTGAAACTACTAATAATAGTAAATATGTGCTTGTGTGTATATACACATGAAGGATTGAAAATGAGTGTTTAGATTAGAATGAATAATATGTATTAGATATATATTTATAAATGACATTTTAAATGTTATTTACAGTCTTATCTTTTTTAGTATATATTTTAGTGTTTGTTTATTTTTGAGAGAGAGACAGAGCATGACTGAGGGAGGGGCAGAAAGTGAGGGAGACACAGAATCTGAAGCAGGCTCCAGGCTCTGAGCTGTCAATACAGAGCCCAGTGCGGAGCTTGAACTCATGAACTGTAAGATCATGACCTGAGCCAAAGTCGGATGCTCAACCCAGTGAGCCATCCAGATGCCCCTGTAAATGACATATTGTATATGTTCTATGTAGAATGTAAATAAATAATCTATCCTATATAGAACATGTAAATGGAATATAGAATATATGAATATATTCTAAATACTTATTTTCCATCCTTTATGGAAAGCTGCTTCCTCTATGGAAACCTTACACCAGTCTCTGAAAATATTTGCCTTTGGAGACCTTAAAGCCAAATTACTTCTGTGGCTTTTGAAATTTCACCTATTGAGAGGATAGTCACAGGCAAAATGGATAACCTCAAGACAGTCCCCCTCTGTGTTCTTTTCCCTTATAACCCTCTTTCACGCATAATTTCAGTTAAATTTACTTAGCAGAAAAGAATCAACTCAACCCCAAACTGATGTCTTTTGCTTTGTTTCAGTCTTGTCTCAGATTCAGGATGTTGGAGTTGGCTTTCTTTTCTTTCTTGTTGACTGTCTCCTTAAGAATTTTTTCCTACCTAATAGTCCTATTTCTTTTCTCTTATTTTTATTTTGGAGTCATTAAAAAATCTATGCCCACTGTCAAATCAAATGTCTCTTCTCATTATGAAAATTTATTATCACTTTTGTATCCTCTGTGTCATGTTGGTCTTATTTAGTTTGGGATTTTGATGACCAGGCCTGTTCCTCTCTCTGCCATGTACGGCACCAGATTCACCGTATAGGTTCACTTATCATTCTGTCGAATAAATGGTGTGTTGCTGCTATTGTTCATCTGGAGACAGTTTTCTGCAGACTGCAGTAACAGACAGCTACACATCAGATGACATACATGCTGACAGTTGTGTCTTCCCATCAGAAAAAAGATCCTTTTTTCCTCCCTATCAAATGAAAGCTTAAATTTTAGGGAAATTATAAAATACAGCAAATGAAAGAGAAGAATTGAAATCACAGCATCTGTGGTTTTCTCATTCCTTAATGATAAAGCAGCTTCCTAGAGAATTTTATTATAATATGTTGAGGAATGTTTCTAGTCATCCCTTTACAGTTTGTTTAGAAAGTAGCTTCTAAGCAGCAGTTCCTGCATCATTTAGAGAAACGACATTTCTTTTCTTTCTCAAGCTGCAGAACCGGTCTAATCTTTTTCTTTCTTTCTTTCTTTTTTTTTTAGTTTGTTTAATACTTGGTATTTATGATGAGGAACTAAGTTACATGATCTTACTACCAAAAGAATCTTTCTTACATTTTTGTGTTTCATAGCTTCCTGATTTCATTGCCATTATAGGTTTACTTGTCAAGGACCTGTAGCTACCTCTAGGAGTTCAAGTGTACACAATAATAAACTATCTTTCATAAAGAAGGAATAACTTCATGGTATTGTTATGGTAGTAGGTTTGGGTGCATCTTACCATGCATGGGTCCAGAGCTCTGGTCAGAAATAGTTGAGTCATGTGTATGTTGAAAACTAGGGAACTTACCAACACATTATATCACTTCATATTGACAATACCATTTCCATAATCTTTGGATAGGTAGGTCATGCTATGACAAATCATTTGGCTGCCTTGGAACCATTACCTTATATTATTCCTCAAAGGAATTTTAGATCCTGTTTAGTATTTGCTAGTTTTGCTAAGTAGTGAAGGCATAGAGGTTGTAATAGTAATCTTGTGAAGAAGGAAATCAGTGTTTCTTTTTTTTTTTAATTTTTTTTTTTTTTTACATTTATCTATTTTTGAGAGACAGAGTGTGAACAGGGGAGGGGCAGAGAGAGAAAGAGACATAGAATCTAAAGCAGGCTCGAGGCTCTGAGCTAGCAGTCAGCACAGAACCCAATGCAGGGCTCAAACCCACAACCGTGAGATGATGACCTGAGCTGAAGTCCGACACTCAACCGACTGAGCCACCCAGGCGCCCCAGGAAATCAGTGTTTCTTATCTATTTTCCGTATATTGTCAATCTGTCCAAGTAAACCTATTATATGGAAAACTGATAAGGAACTTTGTTTTCTTCTTGATATACTTACCTGCATAGCACCATGCCCCACTTTGGAGAACCCTGTGGTAGAGTTTCAGCTTTCTAGATAAGGTGGAATATCTGTAAAATAGCTGAACCATTGTGCCTCCATAGATTTTCACAACCCTGAAGGTGAAAGGAGTTGGGAGGATGAAAGAGGGTCATCCCCCACCCCTAAGACTCCTAAAATTCAAAGACACAGCTGGTGTTCCAGTAGAACCAGTGCATCTGGAGCAGTCCAGTTACTAGAGAGGTAACACTACGGCCTCCTTGGTATCCTCTAAAGTATTCATCTAGTGGCCATTGTCCTTCCCTGGGAATCTTCTCTTCAAGTCCTTCTATCCTTTTGTTGACCTGCTTTGAACTTCTTATGTGTTACTCTCTTTTACAGAGCAAGGGCTGTAAGCAGTGGATAGTAAGTAAGTAAGGATGAGGTGGACTGCCATCCATGCAATATGAGGAGGATTGTTGAACTATCTTGTTTCTGCGTATTAAAAACTGCAATAGCACTGTCCTCTGAGTTTTTGTTCATGTGACTTCTTCTGTTTCCCTAATGAGTTTCTAAATTATTTCTCTTCATTTGTGCAATATTCAATGCATTGATTTTTTTTTCATTCTATCTGATATCAAGTTATTGGTAACTACCTACATAGAGAGGCTAGAAACATGTTCTCTTCCTTCTTTGAGGCTATTTTCTAGAAGAGTATGGGGCCATAGTCTATGAGATTATCTGGAATTTCCTCATCCTGATAGGATTTACTTTTGTAATTTTACCTCTCAAGCTTACTACTCACGAAATCATATTCTTTATACAATTTCAGTGCATACAAGATTTTGATTTGTATTTTTTTTTTGTAGTCTAAAAATAAAACGAACTCCATCTAATTTTACCCCAGGAGAGAAAATTATCCCCATTAGATAGGGTCTAGAGAATATTGGAGGTGCTTTTTGGAAGCAACTCAACAATATCTAATTGTGTTTCTATTCAAGCTTTGTGCAAGTAAATGCACATGGGTTATGGCCTGTTGTAGAAAATACAAATGTTACAGTGCATCTCAAAAATCAGGTTAATTTCAGGGCGCCTGGGTGGCTCAGTCAGTTAAGCCTCCGACTTCAGCTCAGGTCAGGTCTCACGTTTGTGGGTTCGAGCCCCGCGTCAGGCTCTGTGCTGACAGCTAGCTCAGAGCCTGGAGCCTGCTTCCGGTTCTGTGTCTCCTTCTCTCTCTCTGCCCCTCCCCCTCTCATGCTCTGTCTCTCTTTGTATCAAAATAAATAAAACATTAAAAAAAAAAGTTAAAAAAAATCAGGTTAATTTCCTAATCTACACTGCAATCAAAATAGTCATGTCAAATTTGCCACCACCTCAAGGTGGATAGTCGGAAGAATTATCTTTTTTTTTTTTTAATTTCTTAATGTTTTCTTATTTTTGAGAGACGGAGCATGAGCAAGGGAAAGGCAGAGAGAGGGAGACACAGACTCTGAAGCAGGCTCCATGCTCTGAGCTGTCAGCATAGAGCCCAACGCGGGGCTGGAACTCACAAACCATGAGATCATGACCTGAACTGAAGTCGGCCGCTTAACCAACTGAGCCACCCAGGCACTCTTCTCTTCTAACATGATGGCCTATCCCCTACTACACAGGGTGGGTCGCCAGCTGTTCCATAATAGCAACATTGCTCAGCAAGTTAGGACAGGAGAATAAAACAGCCATATCTAGTTGAGGCTGCAAAGGAAATTCGAGGAAACACAATGTAATAATGATGACTATATTTATATATGAATAGAAGAATACAAATTGCATGCACAGTCTCTGAATTTTCTTGTGAGAGTATTTTGTGATAAGTTATAAATGTCTGTTCCCTCATCAGCCCATGTATGGAAATAATAAAGCCATATAACCCTGCCTTAGATTTAAGATATGTATTCCCCACCCCTACCCCCCAAAAAGATATGTATTCCCTTTGAGAGAGTTGTAGCAATGATGGTAGTTCTGGAGTGAATGTGCAACTGTCTTATGTATTGACTTTAGATTTAAAAGGCTTAGTTGTAGGGACTGCCGTTTATTCCGCTTTCAAATGTTTCATGGGCCAGTAGTTACTTAATAAAGAAATAGTAGAAGCTCCTACTGTCTTCCTTTGGAGTGCATAAGTTAGCATATAGTTAAATAATAACTAGACTTGGTGTTCACTGGCTTTGAGTTCTCTTTAATATTGCTGCTTCCGTAAGGCTTTTCTGGCATTCCTGGTGTTGTCTATTTTTCAGTCATAAGTTAGCCAATTTCCCCTGAGATATCATAATTAATACTTGTATGTATTTGTGTAAAAAACATTTTGATAATGGTCAAACAGATGCCATTTGGTCCCTTGGCACTCACCTCAATAAAAGTATCTCCATAGCTCCCCTTAACTTTATTTACTATCAGTTTTGAAGCCTCTTAGTCTTTCTTAGTCTTGAGATGATGTTCTTTTTCAACTTGTATATTGCTCTCAGAAAAAACAATATACTTCCATCCACCCTCTGAATGCTGCCCCATAAGAAAGCTAGCTTTCCAGATCCAGTGTCTTCGGGGCTTCTGCTTTCCTGTGGTAGTGCAGATCTGCTTCATTTCAAGGGTCTTGTTTCCCTACTCTCATCAACCTCTAGCTGCCTGCCAGCTGTGAAGACTCTTACCTACACCTCCTAAACGGCTTAGAGAGGAATCGGTTCTTCTGGACTCAGTGCTGACCTTGACCCTTTCCCCAGTCCTGAGTAGTCCTGGAAACCCTGCCCCTCAGCACCTAATTCATGGCTGATATTCTAACTTTCTTGCCCCAGCCTCAGGAGAGAGAGTACATTCTGAACACTCCTCCTTTTGTGTCGGCATCTCTGTGAGGTGCTTTGGAAGGACTCCAGCTAGGCATGGAAGGGTTCTTTGATAATATCTGATGGGTGGGTAAGAATTTCGGGCACCTGGCCAAGATACACATAGCCTGTAATCGTTAACTCAGTCTGTAAACAGTTCAAACGGCACTGAGAGGCCGTCAGTTATTACATTAGAAGAAGCCTTTCATCTCTCTTGCTTAGAAGCCAGGCGTCCAGCATTGGCCCCCACTGAGGCAATTGGAACCACAGTGCTCTATGCACAGCCACCAAGGTTCGAGACATGCAGGGACATACAATGGAGCCTGCTGCGACTGACTGACTTCCAAACGTTCAGCATTGGAGCAATAACTAAATCGTTAATTTCCTTTTGTTTTGCACCTGGCCAATGCTGGAAAGAAGAAAGAAAAAAAAAAAAAGAAAGAAAGAAAAGTAAACCTTGACCAGGAATAAGTAGTGGGGAAGGAATTATCATCTGGGATTGGAAATTTCATTTTTCAGCTCAATTTTCCTACGCATATTCATGTTCTGGAACCTTTACAGCCTCACCATTTACCTTTTTATTTTTGCCCCTTTGCTCCAAATTGAATCCAACTTTGGTCCTCAGTATACCCCATATTTCCAATTAGCTTTACAGTTACTCAATATTATTAGACCTGAAGTACAAGGCACAATGCTGGGCCCTGGAGAGCGCCCAAAGAGCATAAGATAACAGACATCCTGCCCTCAAGGTGCTTACTAATTGAGACCTTAAGATAATGCTAGATATATAGCAGAGATAACTACCACCATGCGAGTTTATAAACAAGTGCCAAGTAAGGTATACAATGAGTTTCTGCGGGAGTTTACAGAAAGGAGAAAGAACAGCAACATGGACAAGAGTGATTAGGGAAAATCCTTTCCAATTCTATGACAAGGTTGTTTTTTTTTCCAGTACTTTTCCTTTTATTAGTTTCTTTCATGTTTCTCATCAATTTTCTTTTGCCTTTCCCATTAAATTGCTCATTTTGCTAGCCACATTTTGAGCATTCAAGGCAAATAGTAAATGGACTCGTTAAGCCTCTTTTAGAATTTTTCTGACGAATAGAATTTCGTAGAAGTAGAGTTTCTGAGACACGCCTTCCCTGGGGTATTCGGTACCAAGGATGGTGTGGGAAGATCAGTGTATTCTAAGCATCTTAATTGTGGAAGACCCTTCCCTCATGAGTATTTTAGAAGATGTTCACATTAATTTTTAGGCTCTTGTTGCTGAAGCAGTTTGTTCTCCACAGCACAGGAGCAAAATTTAGATCAGGCCGTAGGTTTTAAGTGAACGAGAGAAATAAAATCCTGCACTCACTGTATTCAAGGTGAGCACCACAGCTCCAGATTTTGCCTTTTACGCCAGAATCCTAAATGTAAAGCAGCTGGACTCCTTTTCTCTATAAAAGTGTCTTAACACTTGCCTCATTTACTTCAATTGAAGGAAAATGATAGAACCGTAAAATGTTCTTCCAGAAAAAAAACCAGGGTGGTGGGGGAACTGTATTATACAGTCAACCCAAGTGGGGCCCTCATGATTTAATTAGTTAGAAAGTTCTAATGTGACCCCTTTTATTTTCTATGTTGCTTAGCTTTCTAGATCACCTTTTCATTCCCTTTACATATTTGGGGGTTTGCTTCTGGCTTACCATCCAAATTTTCTTTACTGTTTCTGAATGTAGCTTTGGGGGAAGGGAGCACAGATAAAATAGAAGGGAAGGCATGGCTTGTGGATCTGCAGCCTGGTGGTCTATCCTGTGCTCTGCTTTTGATTTCCCAATCTTAGATGCTGAGCATTTTCTGTTATCTAGGACGACTAACACTTTCCCCTACTTCCTAGAAAAAGCAGCTCAATCTTGAAAGAAAAAAAGAGAAAGAAAGAAAGAAAGAGGAAGGGAAGGAGGGAGGGATGGAGGGAGAAAGAAAAAGAGAAAAAAAGAAACCAAATCCTTCAGAAGAAAACAAGCACTAGAGAAAATAAAACCAAGTTTCTTTACCATTTTCTCAGCATTGTTATTTGTTCATGGTAAACAGGAGGATGGTTATTGGAAAGAACGTGTTAAATCACATTTATACAGAATTGCAGAAATACAAAATTTATAAGGTACTTCTACAAGGAAGTTTTGTGGCTTGCTATCCGATCCACCCAATTCAATGCTGGTTAATTCTGAGGTCATTTACAGGTTTAATATAACAGGGGAAGAATGGAGGAAATCCCTGCTCTCCTACCTGAATAATATAGTCTGTTTTTTTGGGAAATGATCATTCTTGAATTTTGACTTCCCATCTTCATTGTTTTCCTTAGGTGTGTAGTAAAGAAACTTCCTAGAATTATTTTGGTCCCTCTAGATCCGTGCTTCACAGATTTTGATGTATATCAGAATGAGTTTTAGAAGGCTTGTTGGGGTGCGTGGGTGGCTCAGTCAGTTGAGCATCCGACTCTTGATTTTGGCTCAGGTCATGATCTCAGTGTTGTGGGACTGAGCCCTGGGTTGGGGTCCACACTGAGTGTGGAACCTGCTTAAGATATTCTCTTTTTCTCATGCTCTCTTTCTATATGGAAAAAAAAAAAGAAATGAAATATAATAAAATAAGGCTTGTTAAAATACTGATTGCAGGGCCCTACTCCCAGAGTTTCTGATTCAATATGTCTGAAGTTGAGGCCTGAAAATTTGCATTTCTAACAAATTGCCAGGTGATACTGATGCTGCTGGGTCTCGAGGACCAATTTTTGAGATCCACTGTTCTAGGTTACTGCCTACTTTATGACCATGAGGACTTTAACAGCTGTCAGCTGCCTTCCCAGGCATAGCATCCAGCTCACATTGAAGGGGCTGTGGCTTTAATATCCAAAAGTGAACCCTTTGTTATGAGAGAATTTGTCCAACTTGCAGAGGCTAAGTGGGATGAAGGCTAGATCATTTACCTACAGCCACCTGGCAAACTGTTCCTGACTTTCAAGCCGCAGGTAGCTGGTGGGAGCTTACTTTTAGAAAAACTACTAGCTGGGCTACAGAACTAGCAATATGACAGGAGGAGAATGAAACCCAACGCTTTTGATTAGTTTCTGAATCATCCTCAAAGAGGAGATTCCAAGGTTGCTTTGCCTTTAGGAGTTCTCGTTTTTCTTCTCTCCACTGCCCTGAACTACAGAACTCTTTAGGTCACACATTAGATGATTTTAGAAGCTAAGTGAGTGAAATCTCACTCTAGTGTGGCAGACTGCACAGCATCATCCCCTCTGGATTTCTTGCAGTGGGACTGGTGTAAGCGAACCAACAGCCACAAGCTCTACTTTTAAATGGATTCACTTATGCAGCCATTTTAACTTTTCCTAAGTGTTTTCATGCACTAAATTTAATATTTACAATGTTATATTAGTAGTAGTGTAAATGGAGACGTAAACAGTATTTGGCAAATTTGTGTCTCCAGTCCTGTCTTTTCACTTAAACTCTGATTCTTATTTCAAATTGCCTGTAGGAATTAAATGTTCATCTCTAATTCAGAATTGGAGAGAATGAATTCATTTTCCTTTCTGCAAAATTAACTTCTTTTTCCAATGTCCATCTTTGGATTCATGCAACTCCCCTTCTACCTGCCGCTAGTTCTCCAGGTTTCAAACTTTAACTCCTATATTCTTGTGGTTCTGTGTGTCAGCAAGTACTTTCAACACTTCCTTCGTGATTTTGGTGATTCATCCTTTCACCTTTTAACTGGTTCAAGCTCTCATCATGTTATGCTAGATGCTGCAGCAGCTCTCTAACTGGTTTTCCTACCACCAGTTTTCTTTTCATCCCATTATAGTTTTTACTCAGATACTAAATTGTGCTCTAGATACTGTTTTGATCATGGGGTCCCCTTGTTTAAGAATTTAGAGTGGCTCCTTTTTCTCATATGCCAGCAAGGTCTAGCTCTTATCTCAGCACTCAATGGCTTTCACAATTTGACCCTACACCAGCTATCTAAGCTATCTCTGCAGGTCTCTTTTTCAGTTACGTGAGTCTTTTTGTACTTTGAAGACTTGAGAGAGACTGATCATGAACCCCGCTTTTCCTCTCACTTGGCCCCATGGTTGTAGCTGGGAATTTCCCAAAATCCATTCAACAGATCCTGTGGATCAGATCCTGCTTATTTTTACATATGTGGTTATTCTTCTCTTATTCAGATCCTGTCTTCTTTTTTTTTTTTGAAATTTTATTTTATTTTTTTTACTTTATAAAGTTTCATATTTTTTTAACATATGCAATTATTTTCCATCATTTACAATACAGTAGTTACAATGACACTCCAAACAGAAAAGCAAAGTAAAAAATCAAAACACCAACTTCTGTTTCATGTAATTAGACTTATACAGAAATTAGAAGGTTAAGTAACAATGAGTTAATCACCTAATTTCACAGCTATCTGAAGTGGCAATCGTTATATAGCAGCTTATCTATGATACATTCAAGATAAATGATACAATTTATTATTTGTTCATAAGCTACAACACAGCCTGCTTAATACCTTTCCTCAAATTCCACCTCTATACTACAATATGCTTGAGGTCCATGCAAAAAAGTAGCTACCTTTTATGTAGGAAATGGATGATTAAGTGTTTGGTGTTGTAAAAGTAACTTCATTTAAACATAACCACCCCCACCACCAAAAAAAGAAGAGGGAAAAAAAAAAAAGTAAAGAAAATAATAAGGGAAAAACCCAAGACACACTTCCTATGGGGAAAAAAAAAAC
>NC_043716.1:26780490-26843868 GCF_006229205.1 Suricata suricatta
ATAAATGAAAGATTGCACACAAAGAACTCACATCTTTTCAAGCTTCAATAGTAAATATTCTGCTACTATATATTAAATACTGCATGGTTTGCCCAAGCTAAGATGAAACCACATCATGAATCAATTAGCATTTTGCATTTTCTTTCATTATCTACTCAAAGTCATGCCTACTGCACCTCTAAACATTTCATTAAATCCAGCAAACACTCCCAAAATAAACTTAGATTGTATTGCAGTTTCACTTAACAGTATATAAAATGCTGTGTTGTGACAGGTATCAACTATCCATTAGATACTGAATCAATTTTTCTTAAGCACTAATAACTGTTTGCTTTTCTTGAAGCTAGATCATTCTGAAAGTTTCCTGTTAGACCTGAGTGCAAACATATGGTATCTGTCCTTCTCTGCCTGACTTATTTCGCTTAGCATGACACCCTCAAGGTCCATCCACTTTGCTACAAATGGCCATATTTCATTCTTTCTCATTGCCATGTAGTACTTCATTGTCTATATATACCACATCTTCTTGATCCACTCATCAGGTGATGGACATTTAGGCTTTTCAGATCCTGTCTTCTTTAGGGGCTAGCTTAATTCACCTATGGGCTATACCACACAATGTGACACTTGGTAATGAATCATTTTATGTAACCATTTAGTTGTGTTTATGTGTTATCTCCCTAATAAGACTTGAACCCCTGGCCTGGAGTGAACATAATTTTGATGTTCATCAAACACTTGCCAACTAAGAGGACATATGTCAGGACCATTTCGATATGCCCGTGGGGCAAAACTCCATGTGTACCCATCCAGCATCCTACTCAATAGCAACATTGTGTGACTGTCTATATCTTGACAAGGAACATTTGGGAACTATTGATCTTCCCTGTAACAAAGGGCTTGGGAAGAAATTGTAACAGCTGCTATTTTAGTGAGAAAGATGGCTCCAGAATAGGCTGATAGTGTCATGGCTAAGAATCAAACTTAGCATCAGACAGCAACTCTGCTAGTAGGTATTTGGCTAAGAAGGGAGTTCAGCCTCTGAAGCATTTCAGGTAGGTGTGGACTCCGCAGTTAGATATGCTGCTACTTTCTGAAGTAAGCCTACCTAAAGGCAAAAGCGTGGCCCAAAGACTCATTTATAGGCTACATGGAGGTACCCACCCGAACAAACACTATGAAGAAGCAAAAGAAAGTGGCCAGGACCTAAGTGTAGTCACTGTGTCAACAGCAATATCAGATAAGGTGATTTTTATAGAGTGGGGGGTGTGGTGAGGGAAGAGTCGACGCACCTGTGGTCGGTGATTCAGAAACTTGGTGCCACATTATATGGCACCATGAAGCCACCTTATGTTCCAGCCACCCCATGGTGGCTGATGTCATATAATTACCCATTTGCCAACTGGGCCAAGAGGAAATGGATTGGCTGAAAGCCAGAGTAAGGTATAGTTACCTTGTAGCTGAGCCACAGTCAAAACCTATGAAACCAGATGGCTTTTGGGGACTTTTTCCTATACCAGTGAAGTCATTGCCATTGTCAACCTAATAGTGGTTGGTTTTTATAGGTATCATGAATTTTTGCTTGCCTATTCCTAAAACAGATATGTTCTCATCTGAATTTATTTAAATGAGTTCCAGGCTCACAAATTGCTAAATTATGCTATCTCAATCAGGAAAGGCTCCAGACGATTCCTGTTGGCTGAACTAGGACTGAACTTAATCCTAGACTGACTCAGCTTCTCTTTTAAAGTTGTTTGAAATTCTGATATCCCGCCAGAGACTGTTTCTAAAGAGTTCTCAGTGTGAAGTATGAATCACAAACAAATGGACTCTGGAGAGACCAAAAGCACAAGCTTTCAATATGAATTCAGCATGCCTGCTATTGTTAGGGCATTGTGCTGTGTGAGAGAGAAAGAAATCTCTGCCCTCATAGATAAGAATGTAAAGCAGAAGGTGAAAAGTGCCACACAATAGATACACAAGTGGATCGAGACATTTCAGATGAAAAAGAGATTCTTCATGAAAGAAGTAGCATATAAACATGCCCTTAAATCTCATGGTTTGTGAGTTCGAGCCCCACATTGGGCTTGCTGTTGTTAGCTCAGAGCCCGCTCTGGACCCTCTGTCACCCTCTCTCTCTCTGCCCCTCCCCCCTCACACTGTCTCTCAAACAGAACACAACACAGCAAAATAAACAAACAGAAAAACATGCCCTTGAATGATAAGTAGCATTTTACAAAGTAACAGGATAGGAGTAAAGGCATTCCAAGAGAATGTGAGAGAAGAGTAAGACAGTTTAGTTTGGATAAGCAGTATGGTCCATTTTGGAGAGAAGTGGGGATAAAGCTGAAAAGGCAGAGGGGAAGAGGAAGGAATTAATACTTTTTGAGTGTAAGAGATGCTGTACTTTAAATACATTATTTAATCTCTAGGATGATCTTCTTGGGTAGGTTGTGGTATCTGAATTTTTTTTACCCATAAAGAAACCAAGATTCAAGAGGTTAGGCTCCCCACTCAAAGTCACACACATTTTTCAAGTGACAGGGCTAAAATATGAAACCAGGTGGTCTGATTCCAAAGCCAGTGCAGAGAGCACTGAAACCTTGATTTGATAAGCTAAGGAGTAGAGCTTTAGAATAGTGAGAGACTAGAGGCTAGTCAGAAGCCTATTCTAATTGTTCAGACTCCAGGGACATAGAGGGGTAGATCTCCAAAGAGGAGTTTAAGTAATTGGATGCAGGAAGGTGGGGGGGGGGGAGCTCATCATGACCTCAAGGTACTTGGCCTGGGTCTCTAATGACAGTACCATTAACAAAAACAGATGAGTTATGAGAGGTTATTGATTTAAGGTGGAGTGCAGGAAGAAGGCGATATGTAGGTTTAGTATATTGGAGATTGAAGTACCAGAAAGACTTCAAAGAAGTAACATGTGACAGGCATTTTATAGTGCAGGATAAATGGACTTAGGAAACAAATTTTGGAATCAGCATTGAAGATATTAGAGTGAATAAGAATCCCAGAAGAAAGGTAATAGAAATCAGATAATATATCTGATATAAATCAGATTTAAATGAGAGGAAGAAGAAAAGCGGAAGGCAGAGGCAACAAAGAAGGGACAGTCAGAGAAGTGAAGAACTAGAACAGCATTATGATCTGCAAATGAGCCAAAGGGAGCAGTCGGGAGAGTGTCAAGACGGGATATTCCACAAGTCAGAAGTCAAGTCAGCAGTGTTTGTCTTGCTTTAGCATCAACTCCTTTTCTTAGGGGTTCAGATACACTCTTTTTCCTTTCTGCTTTCAATTCTGTTACGGAGGAGATTAGTCAACCAGGAGAGCTATTTCCCTATTAAAGACGTGATTGGTGATCACATTTTAAATTTAAACCGGTGAGTGCTCTCAGTTTTACTGCCGGCAAAATAAAGTAAAAGTTTCAGGTCTGGACATTTATTTCCTAAGAAGGCTCTTATAATTTTGATGCTTGTATTCCTTTACTCTGTGACTCTTCCTGCGTTCTGCCACATCTCCTCTCGTTATTTTTTGTACAGGAAATCCATGCCCAGAATTCAGGGTTCCTGGTTGCAAGCCCAATATGCATAGTGTTGTCTCTTCAACTTAATTTGCGAAATGGGTGGTACTAATAAAGGGAGAATAAAATAGCTAATGAAGGATTGTAAAGCACTTTGCTAATCTGAAGTGCAACATCAAAGCCAATAACAGCCTTAATTCAGGGCAAATGATTCCATTAGCAGAGTAAAAATAAAAGGACAAAGGGTAGTGTTGCTTTGTACCTTGATAACAGCGTACAAATCAGAAGTGCTGCTATTGATCGTCATTGCCCTGTGAACTCTCAACTCGGGAATCCGGCTCCCCGCCCTGCTGACCCTCCAAGAACTGCCCATACCCACTGTGCCTGGTGATGGCACCTCTCTGAGTGTCCTGAGAAATGCAAACAGGAACTTCTGTTCTGCAGAGCCAGCCTGATAACTGAGAAGACTCCTCTTCCATTTATCAGCACTTAGATTATCTTTTCATATCTCTGACCATCTGTGCTTAACAAGAAAAATAAAGAGGTTTGAACAGTTAGGAAGCAACAAAGAACTCATAGTTCACAAAGAGCAAGTCAAGGGATGTTTGGAATATTTGAACACACAACCACATTTGGCGTGAGGTGTCCCGCTTACGTCCTCAGGACCAGAGCAGGCTGAGCAGGCTGTGGGGAAGCTAAAACCCATGTGGCTCCTCAGCTGAAGTTTTTAAAATTTGGGCTTCAGACACTTCAACTTTAAAGAATTTAAGGATGGAGGAAAGAAATACAATTAATCTCTCTTTCCATTTAAGGTAAGAAAACTTATTTGAATATGTTACTGCATTTAATGTTAACCTGACCCACTCAAAAAATATGGAGTACTATTGGGAGTAAATCAATTCTGAGTTTTCCCAGACCTTTTCTATGCAGATCACTTGGCCTGAGTCCTCATAAAATCTTGGTAGGAACTGAAGTTCGCCAGAAACACTCAGCCAACCCATGGCCTAAAGCCAGTGGTATGGGGGCCTAAGAGTTTCTTTGAATCGACACTATAGGGATAAAAATAAGTAAATACAAAATTTTTAATAGTTTCTCAGTGGTCCCTATCCTGAAGGAGCTTCCCGTCAAATCTGGAAGATTAGACAGAAGAGCCCGAAGGACAAGAGAGCACTTCCAAAACAAAGCACAAGAATAAGCTAGTCTGCCCATTTGTTCTACAGTCGCTCATATGTATGTGCTGGGACCTGTGAACGTGCATTCCCTGTGTGGTGTTGGACAAATGGGCTTGAGCCGCTTGTGTGTGCACGTGTGTGTATGCATGGCTGTAGATTTACACTTTGGCTTTCGTCTCTTGAAAGCAGGAGCCCATTCCCTTTTTTGGCAGGGAGGATGCTTTCTCTCCCTTAAGGCTTATGCTCAACTCAGCACATTGATACTGAGGGAAGACAATAAAAGAGTAACAGGATGAGTTATTAAGCAAGAAGGTTTTTCAGGAAAGAAGTGAGTTTTGCTCAGGGTTATGGAGGAGATTTAGGCATGATATAAAAGGGAAGGAAGTGACCTCTCCCTTGCTAAGAGGTCAAAATAGTATAAAAGCTGCCTTTAAAACTTTAACTTACAGGGAGTATACAGAAGGTTTTTGAAGAGAAAGCAGAAATCTGAAAAGAAGCATATCCTGATCAAATGACAAGGCAACCACCAACTTATTTGATCTCACATCTGTTTATTCAACATGCATGAATTTTTTTTTAACATCTATGTGTGCCTGGCATTCTGCTAAGTGATGAATAAGGTCTAGACTCTGACTTGAAGTAGCTCAGGATCTACTTTAGAAGGAGGAGGAAAGGACTAATAATTTTATTGAAATCTAAGAAGCAGGCACTCTACCGATACAACTGGTAAGATGTTAAGTGTCATTTGAGAATTTTGAATATATCTAGGGCCCCTGGGTGGCTTAGTCCTACATAATCTCACGGTTTGTGAGTTCGACCCTTCGTCGGGCTCTCTGCAGACAAGACAGAGCCCGCTTCTGATTCTGTCTTTATCTCTGTCTGCCTCTCTCTTTCTCCCCCCCCCCAATAAACAAATATTTACAGAAAAGAGGAAGAAGAATTTTGAATATATTACTTCAGGGGAACAATGGGGGAAGGTGTTTAATTCTGGGACTAAAGCCCAATAGGAAGAGTAGAGAAGACCAGACCAGAAGGTTGAGGACAAAAAGAGGTGGAGAGCTGCAGGACTTAGACCTGGGAGT
This sequence comes from Suricata suricatta, assembly GCF_006229205.1. Classification (NCBI taxonomy): domain Eukaryota; kingdom Metazoa; phylum Chordata; class Mammalia; order Carnivora; family Herpestidae; genus Suricata; species Suricata suricatta. The sequence goes on from NC_043716.1 coordinate 26,786,271, forward strand.
CTTTGGCCCCCCAGGGGAAGGGGAGGTGCCACTTTTTTCCCCAAGCAGAGCCAAGGAGATAGGGAAAGGCCCATGAGAAGAAAGCAAAAGGAATTTATCAAAGAACCAAACTACTTTTCCAGCTCATACATGTTTTTGGTAAAAGATTTCTTAAAGGCCAAGATGTGTTTTTTTCTGGTTTCATCCTCTTTAACTTTTAGAACCCTGCTATAAGAGGCTACTTACATATCTTACTCGTTAGTTCCTAGGAGACCAAGAGATGCTGCTATTAGAAATTACTAGGGACATGTGAGTGGCTCAGATAGTTAAACATCTGACTGTAGATTTTGGCTCAGGTCATGATTTCATGGTTCATGAGATCGAGCCCCACATTGGCCTCTGTACTGACAGCATGGAGTCTGCTTGGGATTCTCTCTCTGCCCCCCCTCTGTTCCCTCTCTCTCTCTCTCAAAATAAATATTAAAAAAAAATAACTAAAATAGGGGCACCTGGCTGGCTCAGTCAGAAGAGCATGTGACTCTTGATCTCGGGATCATGAGTTCAAGCCCCGTGTTGGGTGTAGAGATTACTTAAAAATAAAATCTTTGGGTGGGGGGAGGAATTACTAAAATATTCAGAGGATGGAAATACCAATTGGCACCGATGCCGAGATACCCAGGCACTATCCATGAAGACTCAGTGAAGTGCTGAGCCCCAAATGACAGTCCCTTCCAGGCTCTCGCAACACTATCTTTCACTTTTTATCTCCTGCCTGGAAGGCTACACTGTGGGTGGGAATAAAAATCTACTTTCCTGTTGCATCCAGGAAGCTGCCAGCAGTCTGTTTGCCTTGCTCTTTGCTGGCAAATCATTAAACAGTCCCCCAAAGCAGGCCTCTTCCCCAGGGCCACCCCATGGACAGGGATTCAGAGTTGTGGTCAAAGGGCTGTCAGCAGTCAGTCTGGAGCCTTTGGGTTGTCTCCAACACAAGCCTATTCTGACTGTTGCCTCTTCTGAACAGAAGCCTCCTTGGCCTGGTCTCAACCCCCAGTGGTTTCTGAGGAGAGACTCTGGGCATCTGGAGTTGGCTGGTGGCTCGAATAATTTTGTCCTTCCCCTCCTAATGTAATTTCTAAGTACAACTAGGCCCATGCTCCATCCCCCCTCCCCTTTCCAATGTAAATGCTGCCTTGTGTGTTAGCTGCCCAGGAGCTGGGGTCTAGGATCAGCCAAGCAAATGCCATTAACTTCCCATCTCCACTTACAACGTGGCAATTAAAACCTGAGCACAGATTTAGTTGAATTGACCCATCTGGATACAATATCTGCCCTCAAAGGATTGAAAAGCACTGCAGCCAGTCAATCATAGACAACTGGAACTGAGTGTGCAGGATAACTTGAATTCCCTACAACCTCTGAGCAGGAGGAGAAACCTGAAAGACACAGAATATGTGAAATAACTAGATTAATTTATCTATTTCGCACTCTTGCATTAAACTCACCAAATTTAGAAATACATGGGGCGCCTGGGTGGCTCAGTCAGTTAAGCATCCAACTTCTGTTCAGGTCATGATCTCACAGTTTGTGGGTTCAACCTCACATCAGGCTCTGTGCTGACAACTAAGCCTAGAGCCTACTTCAGATTCTGTGTCTCCGTCTCTGTGCCCCTCCCCTGCTCGTGCACTGACTCTCTCTCTCTCTCTCTCTCTCTCTGAAAAATAAAAAACAAAAAAATTTTTTTTTAAAAAAAGAAATACTTGAGTAGTTCTACTGGTAGTCCTGCTAGGCCTCTGGAATATTTAAATAAATAATCTGATTTCCTCAAGTTTCATTTCTTTGGTCTTTTTTCACAAGGGCTGTCTGGTTTTAGTCGTTGGTCTTGTCAGCATTAGCATCTTAATATCAGTAATTACATAAAAACAACACCAACACTGCTTTCAGCAGATTTCTAAATTCTTACCATCATCTCTAGCATGAGTTTGGCTGCAACAAGAACAGCAAAATCATAAAGCAGACTGTGTCAAAGCTGTTTGCAAGTAGCACATTGAGTTAAGTTGGAGCCCTTGTGGGAGTGCAGTTAACTACCTTACTGTGGTAAGAGTGGAGGCCATCCCTGGGAGGGGCCCTGGCAAAAGCCTCCTGAGCCCATTATCTTGGTAATTTGAGGGCAAGTATTGCCCTAGCAATACTTCCACCCATGACAAGACCTCAGCTTTTCTGCAGATGACCTCTTTTAACAAGACTTAGGTAAATGAGGAGCCTCCAGTGGTGCTTCTTGTAGGATGGAGGTCAGTGAAGGCAGTAGGATCTCCCTGGGACAGTGGTCACTAACTGAGCAGCAGAACTCAGCTGACATTTCAGGACATCTTAGCATAGGAGTCTTGGATGTTTGATCCCTGAGATCATCACCTGGTGGAGGAAAGGAGTTCAGACTCCATGACTAAGATGTCTTCCAAGGTCTTGACCTTCCTGGGCCTGAGAACCTGGGTATCCTATTTCAGAGCTTTCCTTCTAAAGAGCGCTCATGTAACTAAAATGATATTTAGTGGGCTCCCTCTCCTTTGTTCCTAACTTTTTGAGTAGATTTCTGGTGCCCCTGGTAACTAGAGGTCATTCTGGGCTGAGTCAGGACAAACCCTGTTTCCGTGTGGGAATGTAATAAACAAAAGCTCTACTACTTTGGGTGGCTGAGATTTTCTTCTTCTCTCTGTCTGATTATTGCCAAGTAAGCTTCTTCTCTGATACCAGTTTATTTCAAAAGCAACTTAGTAAGCTCTTTCTCCTCCCTTTCTTCTTCCTGCCCATGACTCTGCTTATGACCCTGGGAACCACCCATACATAGATGCCAAATAGAGTGTGGGGTCAGAAAAACCCCACCATGGGAGCCATTTTAAGGTCACAAAGTCCATCTACATCACAGAGCTTGGATATGATCTGAGATGAGGATAGGTGAATTTTTTAAATATTTTTTTTAACATTTCTTCATTTTTTGAGAGAGAGAGAGAGAGAGAGAGAGAGAGCAAGCATGAGTGGGGGAGGGGCAGAGAAAGAGGGAGACACAGAATCTGAAGCAGGCTCCAGGCTCTGGATTGTCAGCACAGAGCCCAACATGGGGCTCAAACCCATGAACCTTGAGATCACTACCTGAACTAAAGTCGGATGCTTAACTGACTGAGCCAACCAGGCACCCCAGAGGATAGGTGAATTTTTAAAAAATTTTTAATGTTTTAATTTATTTTTGAGAGAGCACAAGTGGGAGCATGGGAGGGATGGAGAGAGAGGAGAACAGAAGGTCTGAGGTGGGTTCAGCACTGACAGCAAGGAGCCTGACGTAGGGCTCGAACTCACAAACTGCGAGATCATGACCCAAGCTTAAGTCGGACGCTTAACCAACTGAGCCACCCAGGTGTCCCAGTGAATTTTAAAATTGAAGAATAAAGTCTTGAATGTGGAGCGAGACAGTGAGGGAAATTGTAGTCTGGCTGAATGACCATTTTTTGGGTCCAAGCTTCTGTGACCTCTAATTTCAGGACACACCTTTCTCATCCTAAACAAACATGGACTACTCACTGGGAAAGCATCTCTGCGCAGTGTCTGGATCTGGCTGCCTTTGTTGTGGCTAGAAGAGGAGATGAGATAGGCCCTAGGGGAGAGGAAGGAAGCTGAGGCTGCTGGGCAGAAAGAGCCTAGGCCTGGAGGGAAAATGAGCAGACAGACCTTGCTTCTGTCCTATTGCTAAGAATGATTTAAGTCTGAACATTCTAGAAATAGAGGTCATGTACTCAGCACTGTTTGTTGCACCACACAGAATACCGCCCATTGCGTGTACCTGGAAGCGGGATGGCTGGATAGACAGGGTACTGGGATCGAATTCTGGAGACCTCCAGGATTTAGCCAGCTGTGTAACCGTGGGCAGTCTGTGACTTGAGTCCCATGTTCCTCATCTGTAAAAAGGAAATGTTGAAGGTCCCTTATAGGCATGAACCAGGCTCAGCTGTTAGCAAATCACATCTCTTTATAAACTGGCAACTGGATTCGAATGAAATTTTATTCATTATTCCAGCAAAGATGAAGGGCCTCCAAAATGCAAAGCCCCAGACTGGACAAAATTTTGATGAGCTCATTTTCCCCCTCAGCCTTTGTCTCCCTGCTTCCGGTCGGAAGCTGGCACATCATGTCAGTCCTTCTCTTGTCAGCACGGTTGCTCACCAGCACACCTGTCCATTGGGGAGGGCTTCTGGACCCAGTGAGAAACACTGGAGGCCTCTGTCGCCCATCCTCTGTCAGTCCACTCTCTTCAGGGGGCCAAGGTCGTGCTGCTCTAGCCCCACCAACGTTATTTTCTTTTGTACCTTGAAAAATTACACAATCAAGCAGGAGTACATTTTCCTTGTAAAAAAAAAAAGTAACAGAATAAAGGAAAACTCCTTTTGACAGTTTCCCAGCCTCCCAACTTAATTCAGTAGGAACCTCAGTCATCCCAAAGACAGTGAACGGCTAAGGTAAGGAAGAGAATGAGGTCTAGAGGTTTCCAAATCCAAGCCTAAACAATCACCATTAGGATCTAACCTGTGGATGTGAGATTGACCTCTTTCAACAAAGGACAAGGTGACCAAACTGGGCTTCAGAGAGAGGCTATTCTGGTGCTGCAGGCAGGAAGCAGCAGCTTGAGGCTGTTCTGTTTTTCCCAACTCCGGAGCTACTGGAGCTTGACTTTATGATGCTGGTGTGTCCTGCTGCTGGAGATAAGAGTCAGGTAGTTCTAAGTTCAGGTAATGGAAGTTGCATAGAAGAGATTGATTATAAAATCTGAAAAGAGGAAATGAGGGGAAAGGTGCCTTTGATGCCTGGCCAGTGTTCCTGATTACAAAGGCAAAATTGTAGCAGGCAGTAAAGTTACCTGTCCAAGGCCTGGGTGAAGGTCCGTATGTGGAATCAGAGAACTAAGAGATTATTGCAGCAGAGGTGGGGGGAGGAGGGTGACTGGAAACAAGAGACAGCAAAGAATTGCTTGCAAAAGCACACACCCCAAGATGAGGAGATGCCGCAGATAAAGAAAGACCAGCATTAAGTTTGGGGCTCAGTTGAGCCCTGGAATGCCCTTTGTGAGGAGGTAATGAGATCACATGGCCTCCTTCATGGGAAGGAGGCGGGCTGAGAACTGGAAGAGCTTGTTCAGTGGGGTTTGGAGGGCTGAGCACAGGGGGGAAGTGACCGTGGATAATGAGCTGTCCCAGACTGAGCCTTGTAGAACACTGGCATTCAGAGGCACTGTTGACAATCGCCAAGGGAGTAGCAGTCAGAAGGAGGTCTTTGTCCCTTCCAGCAATAAGGAGAGATTTTATTATTCCAAATACAATAATAAAACAACGACTGTTTAATGAGCACTTATTGAGTGTCGGGTTCTGTGCTAGGCAGTTATTATATCCATTATCTCCAGTCTTCATGATAATCATCCCATTCTGTAGGTGAAGAATATGAGGCTCAGAAAGCCTAGGTAACCTGTCCAGGTCACACAGGCAAATGATGGAGTCAGAATTGGAGCCTTAGGTCTATTTTGGAAACAAGGGGAAAATCAGAACTAATAAGTTAAGGAGAACAGAGACATAGAGAACAGACCCATCCGAGAATATGAAGTACAACGCATGCCACCAAAGGACAGCATTCATGTCTTTACACAGGCATAGAAAATATGCGTGCAAAGCTGAGTTCTTAGCCTGAGAGCAAGCTCAAGGTCTTCTTAATTTGCCCCTCCAAGCAGTGTCTGGTACAGGGACGCTCCAGTTCCTGATTTTCCAAGAAGTCACAGATAGCCAATCCTTAAGCCCATCCAGTTTTCAGGGACCCTCCCCATCCACACGCTCCCTGAATCCTACCAGCCAATTCCCTTGGCTGTCTCCTGGTGTCACTGAGAGGGTAGGTGACATGTCCTTATTAGGAGACCTTGCATCCTAAAGAAGCAGGTACATTTGGATCTATTTTCTTCTCAGGGGCCCTCTTCCCAGCTAGAATTCCCTGCAGGAGGGAGCAAAGACAGCCTGTGTTGCATCCAAGGAAGGCTAAAACTGCCTTGCTAGGTAATAAGCAGTGTCATGGTTGAATGGCCTTTTTTATTTGTTTTTTCTTGTTGTTTTTTTTTAAATCTGAGCATACTTGAAAAAGTCTTACTGTAAAAGAGTCCAACCATACAAAAGTGTAGTGAGTATGGTTTTCATGCCACAAATGTGACTATACAAGAAATAGGTTTTCTTGAGAGCTTCCCCTCACAGAGCAGCCGAAACAGAAATATGTAAGACACCCCTCTAATATTTGTCCACGCAGGTCACCACAAATACCCACATTGTTCAAGCACAAGTGTTCCCTTGAAATCCATGAGACACATCGTCTTTGCCAGGGTCCAGCCTTCTGGGGTCTACTCCTTCTGGGGCACAGTCTGAAGATTCCCATGTCTTGGCTTATCCCCAGGCTTCTCCCCCTATTCCCCAGGATTCCAGAGACCCTAATAGCCTCCACCCGGTCCCCCCATACACACTCCTTTCTGCCTTCAGAACACACATTTTCCTCAAGGAGTTCAGTCTTTCACAAAAGCCAGGAAGATAGGTCTTTAGCAATACTTGGCTTTGGGCAAATGCCCCTGAGGCAGGGAAATAGAAGGAGAGGCCCTCTTCTTGCATTGGCAGGAGAGAAAAGACACAAAATATAAATAGCTCTCATTCTTTTCTGTTCTTCTAGAATAGCAAAAAAGCAAAACAAATATCTCAATCTATCATTCTATGATTGAAAATTTCAAAGCAAAACACCAAAGTCTCTCTTCATGATCTCCTCTGTAAATCCTCTCCCAAAGCCATTGTTACCAGAATTTGGTGTGTATTGTGTTGCCTTTAGAGTTAACTGTCAGCTATGTGGTTGTAGACCATCAACATTTAATAAAAAAAGTATTGATCTGGTTACCTACTGTGTGACAGGCACTGAAAGGGCGGTGGAGGTGAGTTACAGCCTGGAGAGAGAGGAAAGAAAGCAAACAACTGAAATACCCCTGCAGAAGTCTGTGATGGGGGGAATACAGGGACCTAAGAGGGCCCACAGAGGGACCTCTGACCTATTCTGACCGAGCAGCAAATGCCAGAAGGGTTTAGATACATGAAACACGTTGTTTCTGAACTGTGGCATGCAAGGAGGGAGAAGAAGTGTGGGAAGGGAATGGGAAGCCATGAGGCAAGGTGTGTAGGCATGAGCCCAGAGCAGGCAGAGCCTTTTAAGCCATGTTTCTAGATACAGACTTTAATCCCAAGAGCTATGAGAAGCCTTTTAAGAGCTTAATGTGGAAGAATGACACACTCAAGTTAGAATTGTAGATCACTCTGGCAGTAGTGTGTAGACTGAGAGGTGTGAAATGACTCCAGGTAAGAGGTTATTTCAGTAAATCGGAACACCAATGATGGTAGCCTATTTTAGAGTAGCCAGAGTGGAAATGGAGGAAAGAGGACAAATAAGAGACATGTTTGGGAGATGGAATTGTTAGAGGCTGGTGATTGATGGTTGTTGCTGATGGGGGTAAGGGTGAAGGAGATAGAGCAGGCTAGGTGGACAACATCTGTTTTGGGGACTCAGTGGATAGTGGTTCCAATCCCTAAAATAGGGACCATTGGAGGAGAAGTTTAGAGGGATAAAATGATTAGTTCAATTTTGAATATGCTGAATTTAAAATGTCTCATTTAAAGCTCTTCATGCTCAGGGCTCCTGGGTGGCTCAGTCGGTTAAGCCTCCGACTTCAGCTCAGGTCAGATCTCACGTTCGTGGGTTCGAGCCCTGCGTCGGGCTCCGTGCTGACAGCTAGCTCAGAGCCTGGAGCCTGCTTCCGGTTCTGTGTCTCCTTCCCTCTCTGCCCCTCCCCTCTCATGCTCTGTCTCTGTCTGTATCAAAAATAAATAAAACATTAAAAAAAAAAAAGAGTTGGATGCTCAACTGACTGAGCTATAAAAAAAAAAAAAAAAATAAAGCTCTTCATGCGTCTGGGTGGCTCAGTCGATTGAGCTTCTGACTTCGGCTCAGGTCATGATCTCCCATTTCGTGGGTTCCAGCCCTGTATCGGGCTCTGTGCTGACAACTCAAAGCCTGGAGCCTGCTTTGGATTCTGTGTCTCTCTGTCTCTCTGCCCCTCCCTTGCTCACACTCTGACTCTCCCTGTTTGTCTCTCTCTCAATCTCTCTCTCAAAAATAAATAAATAAATAAATAAAAGAACCAATATAAAGCTCTTCATGCAGAAACCTCCAAGCCCTACCTGTTGGACATATAGGTCTGGAACTCATGAGAGGTCTGGGCTGTTCATATGTAATCAATGACCTCTGTATGGAAACTAAAGGCATCCATTGGTTGGAGTCACATAGGGGATGCATAGAGGGTAAAAAGAGAGGAGGGCCTAGAACACAATCCAATATTTCAGGGACTTGTTTAAGAATATAAAATTAGGGTGGTAAATTTTCTTGTTCATGAGTTGGGAGAGGCATCATATTTTCAAAGTTAAATAGGAATTATTCTTAGTTGTTTTTTATTATTATTATTTTTAATTATTTTACTTTATCCTACTTATTTCCATCTCTTCTGATCTCAGCTGTGTAATTTTGAGCATGTTACTTAACCTTTTTTTTTTTTAAGTTTTTATTTAAATTCTAGTTAGTTAACATATAATGTAATATTAGCTTCAGGTGTACAATATAGTGATTCAACACTTCCCTACATGACCTGGTGCTCTTCACGGCAAGTGCACTCCTTAATCCCCATCACGTATTTCACCCATCCCCCCGCCCCCTGCAGCCACCTCCCCTCTGGCAACCGTCAGTTTGTTCTCCATGGTTAAATTATAGAGTCTGTTTCTTGGTTTGCCTCTCTCTCTTCCCCCATGTCCCTTTGCTCATTTGTTTCATTTCTTAAATTCCACATGGGTGAAATCATATACTATTTGTCTTTCTCTGGCTTATTTCACTTAGCATAATATTCGCTAGCTCTGTCCATTTTATTGCAAATGGCAAGATTTCATTCTTTTTATGGCTGAGTAATATTCCATTATATTATATATTCTATATACTATATGTGATATTATTATAATATAATGCCCATTATATTATAATATATAATTATATTAATTATATTATAATTAATTATAATTATTGATATTTTAATATGGAATATATAATTATATATAATATATTATATATAATTCCATTATATTATATATATCATATATATAATACACACACACACACACACACACACACACACACACACATATACCACATCTTTATCCATTCATCAGTCAGTGGACACTTGGGCTGTTTCCATAATTTGACTATTATAGATAATGCTGTTATAAGCATCAGGGTTACATGGATCCCTTTGAATTAGTATTTTTGTATTCTTTGGGCAAATACCTAGTAGTAGAGTTGCTAGATTGTGCAGTAGTTCTATTTTTAACTTTTGTTAAACTTACTGTTTTTGGAAAACAATACTGTTTTCCAGAGAGGCTGTTCCAGTTTGCATTCCCACTTACAGTGTAAGAGGGTTCCCCTTTCTTTTCATCCTTGCCAATACCTTTTGTTTCTTGTGTTGTTAATTTCAGCCATTCTGACAGGTGTGAGGTGATTTCTCACTGTAGTTTTGATTTATTTGCATTTCCCTGATGGTAAGTGATGACAAGCATCTTTTCATGTGCCTCTTGGCCATTTGTATGTTTTATTTGGAAAAATGTCTATTCATGTCTTCTGTCTATTTTTTAAAGTTAGATTGTTCACTTTTTTGGGTGGTATTGAGTTGTATAAATTCATTATGTATTTTGGATACTAACCCTTTATTGCATATGTCATTTGCAAACATCTACTCCCATTCTGCTAGATTGCCTTTTAGTTTCATTGATTGTTTCCTTCGCTGGGCAGAAACTTTTTATTTTGATGTAGTCCCAATAGTTTATCTTTACTTTTGTTCCTCTTGCTTCAGGAGAACTACCTAGAAAGAAGTTGCTATGGCCAATGTCAAAGAAGTTGCTACCTGTGCTCTCTTCTAGGATTTTTATAACTTCAGGTCTCACATTTAGGTCTGTAATCCATTTTGAATTTATTTTTGTATATCGTATAAGAAAGTGGTTCAGCTTCATTCTTCTGCATGTTGCTGTCCAGTTTTTCCAACACCATTTGTTGTTGGAGAAACATTCTTTTTCCCACTGGATATTCTTTCCTGCTTTGTCGAAGATTAATTGACCATATAATTGTGGGTTTATTTCTGGGTTTTCTATTCTGTTCCGTTGATCTATGTATTTTTGTGTGTGTGACAGCACCATATTGTCTTGATGGCTACAGCTTTGTAATATAGCTTGAAGCCTGTAATTGTGATGCCTCCAGCTTTGTTTTTCTTTTTCAAGGTAGCTTTGTATATTTGGGGTCTTTTGTGGTTCCATATAAATTTTAGGATTGTTTGTTTTAGTTCTGTGAAAAATGCTGTTGATATTTTGATAGAGATTGCATTAAATGTGTAGATTGCTTTGGGTAGTATAGACACTTTAGCAATATTTATTCTTCCAATCCATGAGCATGGAATGTCTTTCCATTTCTTTGTGCTGTCTTCAGTGCCTTTCATCAGGATTTTGTAGGTTTCAGAGTACAGATCTTTTCCTTCTTTGGTTAGGTTTAGTCTTAGGTATCTTATTGTTTCTGGTGCACTTGTAAATGGGATTTATTTTTAAATTTTTCTTTCTGCTGCTTCATTATTAGTGTATAGAAATACAATAGGTCTCCATTCATCAATTTTGTATCCTGCGTCTTTACTGAATTTGTGTACCAGTTCTAGCACTTTTTTGGTGGAGTCTTTCAGGTTTTCTACATGTAGTATCATATAATATGCAAATAGTGAAAGTTTTACTTTTTCCTTGCTAGTTACTTAACTGAGTAATGCCTCAGTTTCCTCATCTTTAAAATGGAGACAATAGTAGTTTCTACCTCATAGCATTGTTACAAGGATGGAAAGAGTTAATACACAAAAGTGCTTAGACTAATCACTGGCCCACTGTATTTATTCGATAATATAAACTAGCATTATCATCATCCCCATTAGCATGAACGATGGAGGGTTGGCTCTGGGGTCCTTTGGAGTTACAGGACTCCAGAGTCTGGAGTCAGATAGAGCTAGTTCTAATCTTGTGTGACCTTAACTTCCCTGTGCCTTAAGCTTCTTTCTCTTCTTTAAATGGGGATGATCACACCTACCTCATAGTGAGATAACATCTAAGGGCCTGGCAGGCAAGAGGTATTTACTAATGGTTAATTTCCTCCCCCTCCCTCTTCTATAGTCCCTTCAGGATCAGGAAAGTCTGGTGACTCTGACACCAAGTTTTTTCTCCTGCATCACCTCAGAGGCATCCTGTAGTATAGCGCTGCATTGTACACGCTGGTTCCCTCTGTGAGGGCCTACAGGCCAAGTGGTGGTTAAATATTTGCAAATCTTTCACTAAAGACACCTCTTCAGGCTCCTGAGTGGCTCAGTTGGTTGAGCATCCGACTCTTGATTTTGGCTTAGGTCAGGATCCCAGGGCTGTGGGATTGAGCCCCATGTTGGGGTCCATGCTGAGCATAGAACCTGCTTAAGTTCTCTCTCCCTCTCCATCTGCCCCTCTCACCAGCTCACATGTGCTCTCCCTCTCTCTCAAATTAAAAAAAATTATAAGAAAAACAAAATTAAAAAAAAAAGACAACTCTTCTCTGAAGTGACTTTCCCACTCACTTGACACTCTGGTCTGTGAGAGGTAGGTTGGGATTATCTGGAGAAAGCTGGACCATGGGCAGTAGTAGGGGAACAAGCAAAACTCCCATAGACTCCCATGGCTATGACTTATAGGTCCTGAAGATCTCACATCTTTTGTTCTGTTGAGGTGGTTGACTTCTGACTCCTTACCACACCAGTCTTCTGTCATCACCAGAGAGACCTTGCTCAAACGCATATCTACAGTCTGCTTCTTGGTCTGGTGTTTGCTGACCTTTTCAGCCTCATCTCCTGCTTTCCCCTCCACACCAGACCTAAATGCCTGCAGTCCCTCCTTACCCCTACCTGAGCTTCCATGCCTGGGCATAGGCTGCCTCCTCTGCCAGGAATGTACCTCCTCCCCCTTCCCATGGACCCAGTGGGTGAGCACATACCTACTCAGTACCGAAGGACTCACTGAAGTCACTCTGCTCTCCCACATGGGATAGTTACCTCTCCTCGAGCCCTCCAACAGCATTAAAACATCACAATACAATGTGTTTGTATACTTGTCTTCTGAGCTGCTTTAAGGCAAAGAACCTATCTTATTTATTGTGGACTCCCCAATGCATGCCTGGCACCAAGGAGGCCCTCAGTGTTGGTGGAATGAAGAAATGAATGGATGCCTGGTTGGGCAAAGGGGCAGATGGACAGACTAATGGAACTTGTTGAGACAGGAGCTACAGCTTCACTGAAGTGAGAACATCCCCTAATCTGGCCCTGACCATTTTCTGAGCGGGGTTGGGGTGTGCATAGCATTTCTCCCACACTAAACTTTGACCACTATCAGAGTAATTATCCTTAGATTCTGGGAGGAAGAATGGAACTCCCTCCATCTCAACTCCCCCTGCCCGAAGATTTGTATTCACAGGGACAGAATTTGAAGCTAGGTGGTGCTTGGTTTTGAAAACCTGCTATGTTCAAGGGACTGCAGTGACACAGTGCGAAGAAATAGCGTAAAAGTGCTTTCAAAAAGTGACTGCACTTTTATTTATTTATTTTTAAAGATTTTATTTTTAAGTAATCCCCACACCCATTGTGGGCCTCAAACAACCCCAAGATCAAGAGTCACATGCTCTCTACCAACTGAGCCAGTCAGCCCCCTCCCCTCCCGCCCCCCCCCGCCCCCGCCAAAAGTGACTGTGCTCTTAAATCCATTATCAGCACTAACATCTTCATAAATTCAAAATGCCCTCTGGTTCATATGCTGGTTCTTTCTGGAAGGCCTTTAGAATTCAGCAGCAGTGAAGAAGGAGTATGGGCACCTCCCTTGTACAAAATCCCCTTGCTTGCAGGATATGCTGGGGTTTCTGCCACGTAGGAACCTCTGGCGTGTGATTATCCAGGGGCCAGATGAATCCTATTTTGTTCTCATAGCACTCTGGGAAGATTAGATTCAAGTGGGTATTTGAGTCATCTTGAGTAGGAAACGAGTATACAAAAGGGCATTCTTGTCCTCTGGTCTGTTAGCACACTGTGGGCCCACTCCCCCCTGGGCCATTGCTTTGCACCAGCTGGGCTAGGGGCACAGGGTCTTGGACTGGCCCTCCCACACCCTCAAAACATGTGCTGGCTCATCTCCACTGCATCATTCCTGGGGGAAGAATGAGCTCCTAGGAAATGTGATGTGCAAGGCTCTTAGCCAAGCTTCATCCCCAGATAGTGTCTTCTCCCTGGCAGTGCCCTGCTTCATCCAGGATGGGATACAAAGGAGATATTGAGAGAATCGGGGAAGCATGGAGTGAGTAGACCCAAGCCACAGGAAAGATGGGGATGTCAGAGGGCATCCCAAGGAGGCAGGAGGCACCGGTAGCATCCAGCACTGCCCTGGGAGAGCATCGAGGGAAGGCAAGATTCTGAGCACTGATACAGGCTCTTAGCCTAGGGTTTTGGAGCAGGTAGAAGAAATAGGAGACGAGATAGGCTGCAGCAGTTTGAGGGTCGTTGGAGCAGATTTGCAGCAGGCTCTTAATTGAGGTTCCCCTTTTCGACACCCCTCATACCTACCTGTACCACACCTCCATGTATCCTTGGCTCTAGTACCCCTTAAATGGCAACTGATGCTTACTAGCTTCCTTGGAGGCAATTTATTAAGAAGGGCCATTAAGGAGGACACTTGGGATGAGCACTGGGTGTTATATGTAGGAGATGAATCACTGGATTCTACTCCTGAAATCATAATTGCACTACATGCTAACTAACATGGATGTAAATTAAAATAAAAGGAAGGAAAGAGGGAAGGAAGGAAGGAAGGAAGGAGGAAAGAAAGAGAAAGAAAGAAAGAAAGAAAGGAAAGAAAGAAAGAAAGAAAGAAAAGAAAGAAAGGGAAAGAAAGAAAATAATAATAATAATAAGAAGAAGGACCTTCCTGGTCCCTGTCTGGAACAGTAGGGAAGAGCTTGGCTCATACAGCTCCTGCTCCCTAGAGCCTCCCTAACCTCTCTCTCTCTCCCTCTCTGCAGTCCCACCCCCTGTACCTGTGCAATGCCAGCGATGATGACAATCTGGAGCCTGGATTCATCAGCATTGTCAAGCTGGAGAGTCCCCAGCGGGCCCCCCGCCCATGCCTATCACTGGCCAGCAAGGTAGGTTCACACTTGACCTCCCACACACTCTGAACTTCACCCAGATCCAGGCTGTGAGAGGGCCCTTTGTTCTCTGTCCCTTTCTTACCTAGGAGAGATGTGTCCAGTTTGCTCAGTTTTTCTTCACTCATGACTGGTCTGAGAGGGGTGGAAATTCAGGCCTTTGTTCTTTCCCCACCAGCCATCATCTACCAGCAGAACCTCTCTGACTATCATCTAGGGCACGTGCCCTTCTCTGTATCCTGCCTCTTCCTAAACCTTTTCCCCTAACCAGCATCAGAGCAAAGGGGAGGCCAGTTGAAGGGCTTTTCCATCTTCCAGAAATATTAACTGAGCATATGCAAGAATTGCAGAAACAGAAGCCATTGCCCTATCTTTAAAAAGTTCACATCCTTGGGGTGCCTGGGTGTCTCAGTCGGTTAAACATTAGACTCTTGATTTTGGCTCAGATCATGATCTCAGGGTTCATGAGACTGAGCCCCACGATGGGCTCTGCACTGAGAGCAAGGGGTCTGGTTGGGATTCTCTCTCTGTCCCCCCCTTGTTCATGAGTGCACACATGCTCCCTCTCCTTCTCTCTCTCAAATCAAAGAAATAAACTTAAAAAAAAAGAAGAATTCACATTCTTCCTTTAAGATTGCAAACTGGAGGCTCTACATTTCCATGGGGCCTCATCATTGGCTGGAGCTGGTGACTTTTACCCTCTTTCCACCATCATGGGCTCTCTGGCTTGCCATGCTACTCACTGGCCTGCTACCTCTAAGGTCCTGTGAACATTTGTATTTGTTCTGCTCTAACATTAGTTACTGTTTTCTGTGTGCTGACCATGTGCCGCGTGGGACAGATTCTTTATACATTATCTCATTTATTTTGCACAACAATCAGGAAAACTAGACATTTTATTCTCTATTTGACATGTGAGGCAAGTGAGGGTCAGAAAACTCAAGTAACTGGGTCTCATGGCTGGCTCAGTTAGAGGAACATGTGACTTTTTTTAATGTTGGGTTTTTTTTTTTTAATTTACTTTTGAGAGAGAGAGAGAGATAGAGTGTGAGCTGGGGAGGGGCAGAGAGAGAGAGAGAGAGAGAGAGAGACAAAGAATCCAAGGTAGACTCCAGGCTCCGAGCTGTCAGCACGGAGCCTGGCACAGGGCTCGAACTCAAGAACTTTGAGATCATGACCTTTGCTGAAGTTGGACACTTAACCAACTGAGCCACCCAGGTACCCCAGAGGAGCGTGTGACTCTTGGTCTCAGGGTTCTGAGTTTGAGCCTCATGTTGGGTGTAGAGATTACTAAAAAGTAAATAAATAAACTTAAAAAAAAAGAAGAAGAAAAAACTTAACTTGTAAGTGTGACCCAGCCGGGAAGGGGTGGAGCTGTGATTTGAACTGAACCTTGTCTAGTTCTCAAACCTGGGCTTTTAATCTCTCTGCTCTGTTGCCTCCCATTTTGGCTGGGAACACTGAATGCATGTGAAAAGGTTCTCCTGGTGACATAAGCCAGAGCATTCTGTGTGGCACACTCAGGTGGATTTGGGGAATGGGGTCCAGCTCTGTGGTGTGGTGAAAGAGGACAGCTGTGGTGACAGTCCCAAGCAGTGTGCCTGCTCATTGTACTCAGGCCCAGACTCCCTGATTTCCAGATCCTCCTGAGGGCTGTTTCCTGAGCCATGAGTCTCAAGGAAACAGCCTGGGCTCTCACCTGGTCCCATGGAGGGCAGGATTCTGAATGTGGCGCCCACAGGTGGGTGGAGACGTATCCTCCCAGCCTGGGCCATGCTGATGCAGAAGAGAGCTATGGAGGATGTGGGCAGTCGGGACCAGGACACACCTGGAGGAGCTGGAGAGTGTGGTCTCTGTGTATGGCTGGGCAGGTCCTTGATGGCCGCAGAATTTTGTTAGGTTGAAGGTACCCTGCTTTGGACTATTTCATTTCCCTTGCTTTACAGAATATGGGCAAATGTCATTCATTTGCTCATGTGGTAGATGATTGCCTAGTGTTAGGTGGTATGAATGTGAGTGCAGGTGGGACGTGTGTGTGTGAGTGAGTGTGTGAGATACAGAGATGGGAGGGGAGAGACAGAGGAGGAAGGGCTCAGAGACACTCTGCTGTTCTCCTAAATCAGCGCAGGCATTTCACATACATGTGAACCCTGGGCAACCCGGCAGGACGTTGTCCACGTGGGAGGTTTTCTTCTCGCCCCCGGGAGGATCACAGTCCTGCGGGAGGAGTAAGGCATGTGCACAGCACTAGGAAACAAGGAACACGTTCTCGGTGCTCTTTTTAACCTTACTGGGCCACCACCATAAAATGGGACTTTTATTTTCCAGCCCAGGGGTCGTTGTGAGGATAAAAATGATGTATGTCAACTACCAAAAAGTGCCTGAGCTGAAACACACACAGGAACAAAAGCCATTAGGGGTTTAGAAGAGGCACGTGGGCTGCTGCCCTGGGACCTGTTTTTCTTCTGCAGCCTTTGCGGTCACTGCTCATGCTTCCTCCCCCTGCACTCACTGCTCAGCTTCTCCGTACCTGGCTTCTCCCACATCTCGGTGGGACAGGACGGCCCTAGCCCCACATTCTCCAAACTGGTCAGGTCAAGGCTTCCCTTGGGTTTCGTCCTTTGACCTGACCAAGCAGCTCCTACCTAGGATCCACTGGCTCAAAGGAGGTCTGTGAAAGTACTAATGGAGGGCTTTGAGCTACTTCCAATATTTCGTAAGTCCCACAAGCTTAACTAAAATATTTATTTGTTGCTTTTGGTTACAAGTTATCTCATAGGAAAATGAGCTATACATAATAAATGCAGTTAGTTTGGTAAAATGTTAAAAAGTATATGGCTTTAGTGATAAAAAATGTATGGTTTTAGTGATAAAAGTTTGAAAACTGCTAACCTCAATCAGCTCTGCTCTGGAATACCCATGTGCAGTAGTGACATCATCACCATCAACAGAGCTGGGCTCTTGAGCTAGATGGTCCTGGGCCTGAAGCCTGGCATCTCCACTGCTCCTCAGTGTGACCTGGACATTTTAGCTCACCTCTCTGGGCCTCTGTTTCCTCATCTGTAAAAGGGGAATAATAATGGGACTTACATCATAAAATAGTTATACAGTACAGACGGGAGCTGTTAGCCCCATGCCAGGCACATAGTAATCACTGAATAAATGATTATAATACCACTGTTGTCATCACTGCATGTCATCATCCCATGCTTTTAACAAGATTGGGTTTTCTTTCATTATCGCCTCTCTTGATCTTCTCTGCAACCCTCGCCATAATTTTTCTGGACTCTTCCATTCTTGTCACCACCACCAACCCCCTCCCCCTATCCAGTCATCCAAATTGGTTTCTGTTTCTCTATTAGCAACTCCACAGCCATCCTTGTGATCAGCCAGGCCCCTATCACCTCATGCCTGGACTAGATCAGTGGTCTTCTATCTAGTGGAAGGAGCTGGCTTTGGAGGCAAACCTCTTATCATAGAGACGACTACCTGGGAACCAGGCACTTGGAAGGCTAAGGTCCTGGGTGGGAATCCTGCCTCCACTGCCTGTCAGCTGTGTGACCCTAGGCAAGTTGTTCAGTCTCCCTGAGCCTCAGTTTCCTCAATTCAAAACTGGATAATTGTCTTACAGAGTTTTTGTGAGGAGTGAATGAAATCATATGCCCAAAGCATATGGTAATAGCTGATATAACAATAACTAATACTTAGGGGACACTTACTGTGTGCTGGGTACTATTATAAAGTTTTACATGGATTAACTTACACAGTCCATGAAACAACCCTGTGAAGTAGGGTCTATTATAATCCCCAGTTTACAGAAAGGAAAACTGAGGCATACAGCAGTTAAACACCATGCCCAAAGTCTAACAGCTAATAGTTGGTGGCAAATTCTGGACTCAAACCTGGGCAATCTAGGCAGAGTGGATCTCAATAAAGGTTAAGATCCCTTCTACTTCCTCCTACCCTTGCTTTCAAGCCCAGATGAATTGTACCTCTTCTAGTGATTTTTTTCCTGACCAGCTCAGCCCAGCTAGCCTATTAGGGGGAGATGCCTCTCTTCTGGCACACTGCCAGGGTCTCTGTCCATGCCAAGTTTCAGGGAGGTGCTTTGTGGGGCAGGGGTAAACCAACGCTGTTAACCCTACCCCGATCCTCAAACTCAGCTCACTCTTACCTGTTTTGTGTATTGAAAATTTGTATCAGATTGTGTGTGTGTGTGTGTGTGTGTGTGTGTGTGTGTGTGTGTGTGTCTGTGGTGAGGGATGGGCTTTCTGCAGTGAAAAAAGTCTACTGGTCTATTTCATTCATTTGTACTCTAAAATGTTTTCAGCATTATATTATGGATATGTCTTGTCTCTACAACTAGATAATGAGCCATTCCAGAGGGCTTGGCCTTCCCTGGCTTGGTGCCCTGGCCACAGTAGGTACTTAGCCAATCTTTGATGAGGAGGAGATTACAGAGACTGTCACTGTGTCTGGAGAGGAAAACCTATGGTCCAGAGAAGTGCAGAGGGTAGTGTACCAGTCCTAGAGTGTACTGGTCCTGGTTGCTAGAGGCCATGGGCAGCCTTGCTTGCTGCCCCTAGAGGGCTGGCTGCCTCTTTGCATCTCCCAAAGGGATCTCTGATAGTTTTTCCAAAGCTGAGTCTTCCCATGCAGAGGGCTTTCCCACGGTCTCTGTCTTCCAGATTCCAGTCTTCCAAGAAGTGCTTTCTTTGCTCTCTCTCTCCCACTTTCTTGGAGGCAGGTGGACCAGAGGGAAGCATGGACAGCCCCAGTGTGGGCTGTCCTCTGGCCCCAAATCTTGCTTTTTGATTCCTAGAACTCTGAACACAGGTACCCACTGCTTGAAAGTCCTATTTGTTTCCCCTGTTGGCCAGTACTCTCTCTTTGATCTCTTTTTACAACTTTGTAATTATGGGCTGTAATGGGCTGGAGTGTTTGAACATCAGGGTAATTACTTTCCACTGTTCTGACCCCAATCCTTCAAAGAGAGAGGGGTGGGTAAGTAAGAAAATCTCTGTAGAAGGAAGTCTGTGCCTGTCTCTCATGCTCTTTCAAGCTGGGCTGGGTCTAGGGTCTCAAGCTGGGCAGGAGACCCTTGCCCTGGCAGCATGCAGGAGCCACGAGCCTCAATCCATTGACTACTGAGGTGACCTCCCCATGCCTTGACTGAGTACTGGACTATGACATTAGCAGTGGGAGACCCTTTCCTTTTCCTATGGCGCTGTTCCCATACCCTGGCTTGGAGGATTTCAGATTCTTCTCTTTCCTGGGGTCACCTGGTTGGGTTGGACTGCTTGGGAGTAAGTGAGCAGGAGGACAATGAAGGCTGTGACTTCTCAATTTCTTCGGCAATTCCATTCTGGAGTCCTGTGAATTTCCAGTCAATTAGGCTGGCGAGCCTGGGCCTGGGCTGGACCTGGGTGCTGGGAGAGGGCCCAGCCCAGCTCCTCAGCAGCTTGGGGAGGGAGGGAGAGGAGGAAGGAGGGAAGTTACCCTCCTGACCAAAACAGGGCCCAACTTGAGTGTCCCCACCACCTTCTTCCTGGGCTCCCCTGCCTGTGGGCTGCCAGTTCTGAGGGGGCCCTCTGGCCCCTGCTGCCTCCTGGGGTGTAGGGAGCAGGGAACGGGAGCAAACCGCTCCCCTGGCCTGCCTGGCAGGAGACCTGCCCCGACAGGCTCCCTCCGGGAAGGAAAGCAGAGATCAAAGCACTGAGAGTGTGAGTAAGACCCAGCGCTGACTCCCCTTCCTGCCACCACGACTGGCAGAGGGATTAACTCCTTCAGCGCCTGCAGGAAGGCCCCAAAGACTCAGAAGGGACCTAGGGGCACCAGGTCCCAGGCTGATATCAGGGCAAAATGAGCCAGGGGAGAAAGCCTGGAGAGCGGCTGTGCTGGGCAGGGAGGCTGACACCAAGGCAAGGCAGTATCTGTCTGTGGCTCCTTTGCCCTTGCGCCTCCACCCTACCCCTGGCTCTTATCTCAGTTCTCTTACCCCACACCCAGCTTCTAGATTCCTGCTTCTCTCTGTCTCTGTCTCTCTTTATCTCTCTCTCTCTCTCTGGTTCTGCTCTGCCTGGTTGGCTAGACCCTGCTCTTGGAACCTTGGCAAGCATGCATGTGCGCACCTGCACAGTTGTGTTCCTGTGATAATAGCCTCTCAGGTCCCTCGGGACCCAGCCTCCAGTGCCACCTTCCGGGAAGGGATGAGGGATAAAGCACTGGACAGACTCCATTAAGTCCTTGAATTGGAGCCGGGAAAAGTGTGGCAGTGAGAGAGAAATCAAGAGATGGGCTGAGCCTGGGCTCTGCCATGGAGACCTTGGGTGACAGCAGGGTCCTGGGCCCTTGAAACTCTGTCTGAGCTGAGGGGATGCCCCGCAGGCTCCTCTTGTCAGGCAGGGCTGGACCTCAGAAAGCCCAGCTCTATTCTGAAGGAGTTCTCCACTTGTTTTTTCTCCCTTTTTCCCTCCCTGTACTGGGGACTGGTCACCCTACCCCCACTCCCTTGGTGGGTTCTGGTCACTCCCCACTTTTTGCTCTCACATTTAAAACATTTTTTCTTTAAGATTTATTATTGAGAGACAGAGCATGAGCATGGGAGAGGCAGAGAGAGAGGGAGACACGGAATCTGAAGCAGGCTCCAGGCTCTGAGCTGTCAGCACAGAGTCTGACGTGGGACTTGTACTCACAAACTGCAAGATCATGACCTGAGCCGAAGTCAGACGTTTAACCTACTGAGCCACCCAGGCACCCCTGCTCTTAAACTTCTTAGTGAAGGCAGACTTGTGGCACTTTGAGGGCCAGGCGATGTCTTATTTGTCCTTAGCTCTAGAGCCAGGTCCACTACCAGACACTTACTAAACTCTTGTTAAGGATTTATTCCATTTCAAAAGGAAGGATTGAATGTTGTCCTTGAAGGCAGTTGGTCCTCGGGGAGCTGAGGGCAGGACACGGATCCTAGTCCCACGGAGCACATGTTGTGTATGAGTATGCAGAAGTGCAGTGCGCATAGCGTCCCAGGAAGGGACAGGCGTGTGAGGGGCAGGGCCGGGGCATGGACAGGTGGATGGGCCGTGTCCTTCTCTGACTGCAGCTGGACCTCTGCTCTGTGTCTCTGCAGGCCCGGATGGCAGGGGAGCGAGGAGCCAGTGCGGTCCTCTTTGACATCACTGAGGACCGAGCTGCTGCTGAGCAGGTACCCGGGGACATTGGGGCGTCTGAAGAGGGAGCTGGATGGAGGGAGATAAAGTCATCTGGGGAAGGACAAGTCAGGATATAGCAGCCCTTGTGGGCACTTTCCCTCCTGCAGCTGCAGCAGCCCTTGGGGCTGACTTGGCCGGTGGTGTTGATCTGGGGTAAAGATGCCGAGAAGCTGATGGAGTTTGTGTACAAGAACCGAAAGGCCCATGTTAGGATTGAGCTGAAGGAGCCACCAACCTGGGTAAGCATGCCAGATCTCCAGACCTTGCCCTAGCGCCCGCGCTCACTACCACCGTGTCCCGTGGCAGCTCCCATCGAGAGCCCTAAGACTCCTGGAGCTAAAGGGAATTTAGAAACCCGATAGTTCAACTTTATCCACTAGCTGTATGCCTCTGGACAAGAATGAATCAACTTGGCCAGCTGAGTTCTAAAGCTGTTTTCAGTTCTGTGGTTTCAGGGCACAGAGAAGCAGAGCCAGAATGAAACCCTGGCCCCCTAGCCCCTGACACCCTGGCTGGTGTTTCTCCACCAGCTAGAAACCTCTCCCAACTGCTCACTGGGTGGCTTTCACTTTGCAGAGGGGTCCTTCTCCTCCTTTTCCCAAGCACACAGGTCTTCAGATAGTACCTCTCACGGCGGACACCTGGAGGACCCTCTCCTATGATTGACCTTGGGCAGATAGGGACCACCAAACCCCACCTGAGGTTCCTCCCCACCTCATCCCCTCTGCTGGAAGGAAGACTCTCTAGCCCTCACCCTCCTGGGCACCTGAATTCCTCCCAAACTGGCCTTTCCAGAAACATGACTCTTTCCGTCTCTGCTCACTCCTCCAGCCAGATTATGATGTGTGGATCCTCCTGACGGTGGTGGGCACCATCTTTGTGGTCATCCTGGCTTCAGTGCTGCGCATCCGATGCCGCCCCCACCAGAGCAGGCCGGTGAGTGAGGCGGGCTCCCTGGTGGAGGTGGCATGTTTATGCATGTGGGAGGGCAATGAGCAGGAAGGGAAAAGTGAGGAGAGAAGATGCCCTTATGCTCTTGAAATAATTTACATTCAAATGCCTGGGCACCTGACTTGCTGATCCCTGGCAGCCTCTCTCCACAGAGGCTTGCCCATCATTTATTTATTCAGCAAACATAGAGAGCTCCTAGTATGGGCCAGGCACTGTTCCAGGTATTGGGGATTGTGCAGTGAACAAAAAGACAGAAGATCCCTCAGGGAGCCTTCATTTTAATGGGAAGAGACAGACAATAAACAAAATAAGTAAAATATGTAGTATTTTAGATGGTGGCATGTTCCTGGGAGAAACATAAAATGGGAGAGGGAAAAGGGAATGTAAAAGGGTAGAGTTAATTTTTATTTAAAAAAGTTTTTTTTTGGTAATGTTTATTTTTGAGAGAGAAAGTGTGAGCAGGGGTGGGGGAGGGGCAGATAGAGAAGGAGAGACACAGAACTCAAAGTGGGCTCCAGGCTCTCAGCAGTCAGCACAGAGCCCAACGCAGGGCTTAAACTCAGGAACTGTGAGCTCATGACCTGAGCTGAAGTCAGATGCTTAACCAACTGAGCCACCCAGGCACCCTAGACAGAGTTAATTTTTAAAAGCAAAGCCCTCATTGAGAGGACAACATTTACAGGAAAGACCCTAAATGGGTGAGGGGGTGATAATGTGCAGATATCTGGGGAGCATATGATCGAGACAGAGAAAATGGTAAGGGCAAAGGCCTTGAGGCAAAAGCGTGTCCATTATGTCTGAATTACAGCAAGGGGGCCGTGTAGCTGGGGTAGAGTGAGTGAGAGGGCAGAGCGGGAGGTGAGGATAGAGGGTCATGGGGGGCCCGGCTTACTGGACTGTTTAGGCCATTAGCAGGACTGTATTTTACGCTGGGTGAAATGGGAGCTATTGGAGCATTTTGAGCAGAAGTAGGACCATGATCTGACTTACGTTTTAAGGGGGTAGGATGGCTCCGTGGTTGTGTGGTTAATGGGATTAGGAATTCAGTTTGATATTAGATATCCAAGTGAAGATGTCAAGCAGTCAGTTGGATGAAAAATTTCTCTCATGAGTCATCAAGGAAAAGAAAGCTTGATGGTATGAATGGGGGATGGGGTGGGAGGGGCTTGCCCTGCTGGGCAGAGCCATGTATGAGCTCGAAGGGGACAAACTCCTAGGGGTAGCCAGTCGGCCATGTGATCTAACCGGGTGACTGGGAGCCAAGCACAAACCTGAGGGCCAGGGGTGAGGGAGGAGGAGCCCTTGCCCTATTCTGAGGCCCACCCTTCTTCTCAGGATCCCCTTCAACAGCGAACAGCCTGGGCCATCAGCCAGCTGGCCACCAGGAGGTACCGGGCCAGCTGCAGGAGGGCCCGGGCGGAGTGGCCAGACTCAAGTAGCAGCTGTAGCTCAGCCCCTGTGTGTGCCATCTGCCTGGAGGAGTTCTCTGAGGGCCAGGTGAGGCGGGACTGGCAGACGACTTCCGTGACCAGGCTGAGGGGGGGCGGCTGGACTTTGGGAGGCTGGAGGAGGCACTCAGGCAGGTGTGGGTGCCCTGGTTGCATCGGCATCCTGTGCATCTTGCATGAGGCAGAAGTAGGGGACAGCCCTGAGGTCTGGATATTTTCCTGGTCTTCTAGGGAATGATAACTATTGTTTGTTGAGTGTGTACCATGTGCAGGATCTTCACTGGGTGCTTTAGATGCATTATCTCATTTTAGCCTCATGACAGTGCAGGGTGGGGGTAGATTAGTTTTTCACACTCATTTCACACTCAGAAAACTAGATCATTTCTGTTAAGAAACTTGCCCAAGGTCATGCAGCTAA
This sequence comes from Suricata suricatta, assembly GCF_006229205.1. NCBI lineage: Eukaryota > Metazoa > Chordata > Mammalia > Carnivora > Herpestidae > Suricata > Suricata suricatta. Next base: position 26,810,648 of record NC_043716.1, read on the forward strand.
GTGGCAAAATCCAGGTTTACTGGACACCGAAGCCCTTACTCTCTCTATTCTACTGAGGGGTATTTTATAAGAAGCCGAGGGAGGGCAAAAGGAGAGGCCAGAGGGAGTCCGGGAAATCCTGGTTACTGCTGACGCTACAGATAACTTTGGCTTGGACCCCCTTGTTTTCTCCAGGAGCTACGGGTCATTTCCTGCCTCCATGAGTTCCATCGTGTGTGTGTGGACCCCTGGCTACATCAGCATCGGACCTGCCCTCTCTGCATGTTCAACATCGTAGGTAGGAGGTGGCCCAAGTCCTCCCCTGTGTGCAGGCAGATGGGTCTAGAACGAAACTGCTTTCTGAGGGATGGTTTTGCCTTGAAGCTGAGGAGAAAGCAGGTCTGCTGTAATAGTTCTTTAAGTTGTGCACTGCTCAAGAGTGCTTTGTATGAAGAGGAGGGCCATTCATATCGTGGACATCTTCATTACTTGAAACATTGTATCTTTATGACAACTTTGCTGATTCTAAATCTGGGTGGTTTGTATATTTATCATTCCGATTTTCTGACAATAAAGTATCTTATTCTAACAAAACCAGGATATTATGAAAATTTTCTAAAAGATGAAAGTAATGTGAGGAAAGATAGCCTTTTTCTAATTTACCCCAAGGTACACTGTGGACTGGTGGTGGCCCTGGGTCAAAGAGCCCCACATGGGCTGATGACAGGAGCAGGGATCGACAGACACAGTGGAGCTCCCAGGGAGGCAGACAGACTGGAAGGAGCCAGGGCGTCTCAGGGCACTGGCAGATAAGGAATGTCCCCAGTCCCTCAACTCTGACCAAACACGCAGGTGTTCATATAGGTGCACTACAGTCATGCTTTCCTGAATGCACCCTCCACAGGTTTGTGGAGTCAAACACCCATGCTCTTGGTTCTTTCTTCCAGAGGGAGATTCGTTTTCCCAGTCCCTGGGACACTCTCGGTCTTACCAGGAACCTGGTCGGAGACTCCACCTCATCCGCCAGCATCCCGGCCATGCCCACTACCACCTACCTGCTGCCTACCTGTTGGGCCCTTCCCGGAGTGCAGTGGCTCGGCCCCCACGACCTGGTGCCTTCCCAACCACCCAGGAGCCAGGCCCGGGCCCCCGGCACCACCGTCTCCCCAGAGTTGCACATCCCCGGGCTCCGGGTGAGCAGCAGCGTCTGGCAGTGGCCCAGCACCCCTATGCACAGGGCTGGGGGCTGAGCCATCTCCGATGCACCTCGCAGCACCTCTCTGCTTGCCCAGCACCCCCACGCCGGGCCCGGCCTCACGACAGCAGCGGCTCTGGAGAAAGCTACCGCACAGAACGCAGTGGCTACATGGCCGATGGGCCAGCTAGTGACTCCAGTTCGGGGCCTTGTCATGGCTCTTCAAGTGACTCAGTGGTCAATTGCACGGATGTCAGTCTGCAGGGCATCCATGGCAGCAGTTCTACCTTCCGCAGCTCCCTGAGCAGCGACTTTGACCCCTTGGTATACTGCAGCCCTGAAGGGGAACCCCAGGGGGCGGAGACTCAGCCAAGTGTGACCTCTCGGCCCCGTTCTTTGGACTCAGTGGTGCCCACAGGAGAAGGCCAGGTTTCCAGCCATGTCCACTACCACCGCCACCGGCACCACCACTATAAAAAGCGCTTCCAGTGGCAGGGCCGGAAGCCTGGCCCAGAAACTGGGACGCCCCAGTCCAGGCCTGCTGTTCCTCGGACACAGCCCCAGCCAGAACCACCTTCCCCTGATCCGCAAGCTGGCAGATCCAACCCAGCCTCCCCTTCAGGACAGCTCCCCAGTCCACAACGGCCCAAGGCCCTCATCGAGGCAGCCCCAGGCCCAGCCGATGCCTCCAGCCCTAGTCACAGCAGCCTCTTCCACTTGCAGAAATCCAGCCTCCCTGTTCGACATCCACAGAGGAAAAGGCGGGGGTGCCTCTCAGAGCCCACCTCAGCCTCTCGGCCCCAGGACTTGACTGCACACCCACCTTGCGAGGTTTTTCCCCATTATGCTACCAGCTTGGCATACCCTTGGTCCCCAGAGGCCCATCCATTGATCTTTGGACCTCCAGGCCTGGACAGGAGGCTGCTACCAGAAACCCCAGGCTCTTGTTACCCAAGTTCACAGCCAGTGTGGTTATGTCTGACTCCACGCCAGTCCCTGGAACCACACCCACCTGGGGAGGGGCCTTCCGAATGGAGTTCTGGCACCCTGGAGGGCAGACCATGCCCTTACCCACACTGCCAGGTGCTGCCAGCCCAGCCTGGTGAGTTTCCAAGGGGAGAGGGTGTGGTGGGTAGAGGATATAGGGGTATTGCAGGTTGGGTAAAGTCAGCCAACAAGGGGTTGACAGAAGCTGAGAAGGGTGCAATGGGTGGCATTCAAAATAATGAACAACAGGCATAGCACGGGGTGCCGGCTGAAGCACTCTGCCAGCCAGGCACTACTCATTTAGCTGCCAGATCACAGGGCAGCCATGGGGCAGTACAGCATGGTGAAACATCGGAAATCCACCACTTGGGGTTATTTGGGACTACAGCTTCAGTGTAATTGTTTCAATATCTTAATAATTAGTAAAGCCGTACCAGTGCACACAGTTTAATTATTAGCTTTAAATACAAAGAAGGCCAAGAAGTGTTCCTTGCTCTTGAGGAAAGCATGGAGAATTACTGATATCCATAATCCTAGGCCATATGAGAAGAGCCATGTAAATGAAAAGGAAGGAAGGAAGGAAGGAAGGAAGGAAGGAAGGAAGGAAGGAAGGAAGGAAGGAAAGAAGGAAGGGAGAGAAGGAAAGAAGGGAGAGAGAGGAAAAGGAAAGAAAAAAAAAAGATCACGGTAGTTCTCAGCAACCCCTGTATTTTTCTCCCCTCCCTCTGGGGGTAAAAGAACAACTAAGGCTCCCCTCTAAGCATCCTTGTTAATAAGACCTCATTTTCCAGGGACCTTGGTACATCCCTGATACTGTATTACAACCAAAGGTGATAATGTAAATCCTCAACTTTAACTTGGTGTTTTTTTGCTCAAATTCTCCTCTTCCTCCTCCAGAGTCCCCTACCTCCCCATTTCCCCCATCTTCTCCCATAGTGTGGATGACACAGCTCCTTGCCTACAGCTGTCACTAGGCACCCCAAAACAGGACCCAAAGGTCCTGAAACATAAGACCTCACAGTCCATGAACCCTACAGTTAAGTCCTAGAGCTATTATCATTCATTCATTCACTTCTTCCCTCCTTTTTGCTTCCTGCATTGTATGCTTGTTAAATGCTAGGTTCCAGGCTAGGCTCTGAGGACATGGAACTTGTCACCAAGAAATCCAGGTTTGTGGGGTCACAGGCATGTAAATAGTTACAGTAGAGAAAATAATTGCTTCCATAGAGCCAGGTAAAGCAAACTTTGGCTATGTGTTTGATGACTCCATTTGGACCCTGTCCTGTGCTGCTGGTCCCAGACCACCACCTCCCCTCTCGCCCATACTCAGGACCAGTTTCAATGCCTCCCTCTTCCCTGCTCCTCAAATCCAATCAATGCCAGTTCTGTTAAATGTATCCTTGATGCCTTTTTTACTTTCTTCAGAACTGATGGCCCTTGCTCATGTCTGAGATGCAGCCTGAAGATGGAAGCAGGAGCCTCCTAGCTCTCCCTTCCCCTCTTACAGGGCTGTGAAGGCCGGGCACTGTCCATATTGTCCATGCAGAGATGTGCGGCACAGTTAGCTGTTCACATACTGCGGCTAGGCTCATCATCCTCAAATAAACTGTCCAGAAATTTCCAAATGTTCTCTTGTCCACAGTGGGGGGGGGGGGCGGGGAAGCCAACCCTGGTTTGGCCTTCAAGGCTCTAGCACCAGCTAGCCCCCATCCTCCTTCCCAGCCTTATTTTTCACTCTTCCCCTTCCTTTTCTTCCCAGTTCCATGCTTTCACCAAACCAAGTAAATACTCCTTGCAGTCCCTATAGCCCAGAATATTCTGCTGCCTTCTGATTCCCATAAATGGAATTCGTAACCTATTTCTGCAGGACCAGCTCATTTCTCATCGCCTTCAGGAAGCCCCTTCCTGATTGCTCCACTGGAACATGATTTGTCCCCTTCCCAGGAAAGGTCTTAGGACCCAGTGCTGTCGCACTGACAGAATCTCCCCTTGCACGTATACCTCCTCTTTACAAGACTGTCAGGTCCCTGCTTATTCTTTTTGGTCTTCTATTTGGTGCATGGTAACAGGCCAGACTCATAACTGCTTAATAAGTATTGATTGGGTTAATGAATGAATAGTAAGTATTTGTAACACACTGGTTGCTATATATGTTTCTCTTTATCTTTTTTTTCCCCTTCTCCCCTGTGTCCCAACTGGGGTCCCTCCCATCTTTTGATCGAATTGCCCCTTCTGGACACATTCCCTGCTCCCCACCCTTGTGGTTCCCTGCCAGCCATACTGCCCTGCAGGTGGAACAAGCGAGAGGCTGGCCTGATCCTCAGTGACCTCTTTCCTCTCCCTCTCTAAATGCAGGCTCAGAGGAGGAGCTTGAGGAGCTGTGTGAACAGGCTGTGTGAGATGCGCAGACTTTGCTTCAACCAAGAGTGTGCTGCGGCTGACTCGGGGCCCTACCTGGCATAGAGTCCTGCTCCTGAGGGAAGAAAGGACCTTGGAAAACACCCCTCTTTTTTTTTTTTTGCCATACTTCCTGGATCCTCTGGAAGAGGGGTGGTGATGGAGGGTGGAAGGAGGTGTTCCCTGCTCCCAGCTCCGGGCCCTGCGTGCAGAACGCACCTGCAGGGCAGCAAGTCTGTGTCCGGCCTGGCAACCAGCTACTACCTATGTGGGCTGGCTCCTGAAGGGAGAAGAGGAGGCTAGGTATGGGTAGTTAGGTGTTATAAAGGTGCTGCTCCTTTCCCCAGACCCTGCAGGTCTTCCTCATCCCAAGGCTCATGTGCATGCCTGCCTGTGGGTCCTGCCAGGACCTCCTTTCTTGGGTGAGTCCTGCACACCAGCTTTGACTCCTCGGTAAAGCTGCTGTATCAGCAGCAGCCCTGGCTTTTTATCATTTTCCTTCTTTGCAAAATGATCAAGAATCTAGGTGAGCCCTGAGCCCTAAAAAGGGAGGCTCTGCAGCTTCTCCAGGCAGTGCCTGCCCTGGTGCATCAGGGAGAATGTTCTTCCCTTCTTGTTCTTAATTGTCAGATCCACTCTACTAAGTTAGAGGGGAAGCTATGGGAAGCCAGGGTGTGGAGCCGTGTCCCGGAAGTGGTCAGGCACCATGAAGAACCTGGGATGGAGCCTCTGACTTTCAAACTCCCTTGTCTCTCCAGCAACTCCCACTTCCTCTGGATGTTGGGGGTGGTGGTAGTGGGGAGGGAACAATTCTTTCCTAGAGATTGCCTATCCCAAAGTCCCAAAGTAGATGGAAAGAAGAGGATTTCTGCTGAACTTCATCTAGAAAAGGGAGGATGGAATGAAGGTAGAAAAGGCAGAATTACAACTGAACAAGGACAACGAATCTGAGGGTCTTCTCTCAGAGCTGGAATGGTGAACAGGGGACAACAAAGGAAAAGCAAAATGGGACATTTGGGTTTAGATGGCCCAAAGGCTCAACTTCCCATTATAAGCCATACAGGCCAGGGTGCCCAGGAAGGTGTGCATGCAGGATATCTGGCCCCGGGAGCTGGTACCAAGTGGCAAGGGCTGAGGGGCCTCCTGAGGGTGATCTTCACCCCAGGGCAGCTTGATCGTTGCCGGCTCCTCAGGCATTATCCCATTTGGAATGTGAATGTGGGAGCAAAGTGGGCACAGGACCCTACCTGGGAATCTTTCCTCAAAGTCAGTGGGGAACTAGCACCTACCTAAGCATCCACATGGGTATTTATATCTGAACCAGACAGAAAGACGCTTGAATCAGGCACTATGTTGAGAAATGTATTTATTTGCTAATATATTTATCCATAAATGCGGTCTGGTCTTGTGGTTTTGTTCTTTCATCACTATCACTTAGGGTAACAAATTCACCTTCTCCATTGACAGAAATAAATTATTTCTGATATTAGAAGCTAGGTAGGCTCTGATTTATGAAAGGACAGGGCAGAGTGGTAGACTAGGTGACAAGAATTGGTTTCTAAGCCCCTGAAAACACGGGTTAGTGAGATAAGGGAAGGGGGACGCATGACTAGATTCTCACTGTGGTCCAGTTACTATCAGACTTTATTGTATTTTTTACTTCACACATTCTTATGATGCTTCAGTGACTTTGTGACCTTGGGCAAACACTTTGTGCCTCACTTTTTTTCCACCCATAAAATAGGCTTACTTCAGAGAGTCATTTCAGGGCTCCTGTGAAATAAGCGTGAAAGCATGTTTGGAAAGTATCCAGTGACAGAGAACATTCTAACCCAGTCACAGAACACCGCATGGCATGGGCTCAAGAAGCACACCCCCCTTGAAGAAGCTCTGTTTCAGTTGGGAGGCCTGGTTGGAAGGATAGAACAGCAGGGCCTGAAGGTACTTCTATCCCAGAGCTCCAATTCTGATACACACAAATGACTGTGCTCTGCCTGCTCATGAGACTGCTGGCAAGATCAAGAGCTGGTGCTATGTTGGTATGAATTCCGCAGAGCCTGGGGCAGCCTCTGCTCTCATCCTCACAAAGCACATGTCCCCCTTCTGCTTCTCCAGGAAAGGTTTCATAGGGGGTGGTCATTGTTGCCCAGTTTTGAACAGGAAAGCAAAGAAGCATCTAGCTCGCTATAGGGTGAAATGAAAAAACAACAAAAAAGACACAATCTCCAATCCCCTTCAGAGGTTCTGAAGTAAAGGACCCGTGTCTAAATGCTAACAGCTGCCCGAAACTTCAATTAATCAGCTGGAACAGGGAAAATACGTAAAGAGTTTTAAAAATAATAGGCCTGGTATCAGCCATCGGCTCACGAGCCAGCATTCCGTTGGATGGTGAACGGAAACCCTATACTGCTCTCAAGAAAGAAAGGGGCTGTCCCTGATTTCTTTTCCTCTCTGCAGAGATAATCCAGAGGGAGGCAGTGGACTCTCTGGCCCTGTGCTTTTAAAACGCGAAGACAAAAAACAATCTCGGCTGGCATCTGGGATCCTCCTAAGGGGACAGGCGGCCCGCTGCCAACAGCCTAGATCAAACGGCCCGCCCCGCCGGGATTCCAACCTAGGCCACGGCGTGTTCCCGCGCAGGCGCCAGCCGCGCCGCCCCTCCCCCACGGGCCCTACCCACAGGCCCAACTGCCGCCCCGGCCTCGCCCTCGCGCCGGCCCAGGTGGCGGGTGCGCGCGGCGGCCCAGGTGACTCCCAGCCTTCCCCGCCTCCAGGCGGGAGAAACCATCTTCTTCCGCGGGGGGGAAGGGTGGGTCCGCGGCTTCCCACACCGGAAGAGGAAGTGCGAGGCACCGGAAGTAGAAGGCATTCTGGGTAAATCGCTGTTTACTTCCTGCGGCTGAGGAGGCTGTGGCCCAATTCTTTGCTGTTCATTTGTCGGAAAGGATGGCACTGGAGACGGTGCCGAAGGACCTACGGCATCTGAGGGCTTGTTTGCTGTGTTCCCTGGTCAAGGTGTCCTTCGGGGAGCCGGTTGTAGGGGCGATGGGGTGTCAAGGTTGTGGGAAATGTGGAACGGGGCTGGGGGATAGCGAAGAGACCAGTAAGGCCCAGGACCAGGGGTTTGGCAGGGGATGTGGAAAGATGCTGGGGGCCGTTGTTTAAGTCGGGAGGAGAGCGAATCCTCAGCACAGGTCTGATCCTTAACAGATGTTCAGTGAACTTCTGTTGAAGTCGGCCAATGGGAGTCAGAGGAGGGTGAGGCTCTAGAGCTGAGGGAGTAGTCGGAGAGGATGCCTGACCCTGAGGAGACTAGGGAAAGGAGTAGGTAAAACGCAGCTGGTAATAAGAGAGGGAGGACTGTGAGGGTGGAACTTTAGGAATGGGGGCGTGGTGGGCGGGGAATTTGATGAGACAGAGCCAACACAGGGACTCCTCTGCTTGGCCAGGTAGAAGTATGGAGAAAGCTACTTTTTCTTTTGACCTTGTTTATACTCACTCCTCCCCGCTCTTTTCCCCATCCTAGACTATAGACCAGTTTGAATATGATGGATGTGACAATTGTGATGCATACCTTCAGATGAAGGGTAACCGGGAGATGGTATATGACTGCACCAGCTCTTCCTTTGACGGGTAAGCCCCTCTAGAGTCCTTCGGTACTCTCACTCACCAAATGAACGTGAGGCAGACTTTTGAGATCATAATCCTACTTGTTCTCAAAGTTATTTTGAGATACAGTAACTCCTGTTCCATCCAGTACAGTTGCTACTAGCCATGTGTGGCACTGAGCACTTGAAATGTGGCTAGTCCAAACTGAGGTTTGCTCAAACTGTAATATATACACTAGGTTGACAAGACTTAGAACGAGAAAAAAAGAATGTAAGATATTTTAATTTTTTAATATTAATTACATGGCAAAGTGATAATTCTTTGGATACACTGGGTTAAATGAAATATATCATTGAAGTTAATTTTGCCATTTTGTCTTTACTCATAAATAATGGCTACTGAAAAATTTAAAATGACATTATATTTCTGCTGCACAGTTCTTCATTAGAGACTGTCAGCTCATTGTTGGTAGGTAGGGTCTGTGTTTATGTTGTGCACCATGATTTGGCACAGGGCCTGGAAGGTGGCAGATGACTAATAATGTTTGCTGAATGCATGAAGATCCTTTTTGAAGATGAAGGTAAGGTACAGAAGTGGTAAATTACTGCCCGAAAGCTGTTGCTTTTAGATATGTCGAAGAGAACCTGTAAGAAAAATTTTCCTTTAGTGAGATTGTCCAATGGGGAGAAAGGGAAATGAGTATCATAAGTAGCCAGGTCTCCATTTTTTCCACCAAGGTAGGAGCCAGATGGCAGTATTCTTTGGGGGTTAAGGAGATACTGTAAATATCTCGGCATCTAGGCCAATTAAGGATTTACACACAAATTGGGCTCAAACCCAGTACTTGCTGAACCTTCAAAATGGGGCCAGCTCCATCCATTCTTTGATTTCCTTTAAGGAAGCATGAAGGATTGGGCAAAAAAGATGTTGTTGTCATGGAATCTTACTTCCTACACATGCATGTGCACAGTCAGAATCTCAGTCCCTTCGATTATTTATTCACACTGTAACAAAGTTGCTAATGAATGAATAAAGGGACTCTGATCTATGAGTAAAGTACTGTGTTGGCTGCTGTGAGAGATGTCAAGTTACCCAGTGATGTATTTACTAGTAAGAGAGAGGCGGTGTAAAGTTTTGTATATTGGAGTATTAAAAAATTGTTATAAAATATGTAGACAGAAAATTTACCATTTTTAAGTATAGAATCCGGTGGCATTAGGTGTAGTCACAGCGTTGTGCAGCCATCACTACCATCCATCTCCAGAACTTTTTTCATCTCCTCATTTCCCCCTCCCCACAGCCCCTGGCAACCACCATTCTCTCTTTCTGTATAAATTTAAAGTGTACTGTAGGTGCTTCACATAAGTGGAATCATACAGTATTTTTCCTTTTGTAACTGGTTCATTTCACTAGCATAGTATCTTCAAGGTTTATCTGTATTGTAGCATGTGTCAGAAGTTTTTTTTTAAGCTGAATAATACCATTTTTATATCTATCACATTTTATCTATTTGTCTGTTGATAGACACTTAGGTTGCTTATATCTTCTGGCTGTTATGAATAACACTGCTGAGAACGCGGCTTTGCTAATCTCTGATCAAGCCCCTGCTTTCACGTCTTTGGGGCATATCTCTGGAAGTGGGATTGCTAAGTTGTTCTATGTTTAGTATTTTGAGGAAACGTCAGATGGTTTTTCATAGTGGCAGCACCATTTTACCAGTTTATCCACACCTTTCCCAACACTTGTTTTTTTGTTTGTTCGTTTTGGTTTTAATAGAAACTACCCTATTGGGTATGGAGTGGTATCTCTGTGGTTTTGATTGTCTTTCCTAATGAATGGGGATGTTAAGCATCTTTTTATGTACTTATTGGCCATTTGTATATCTTCTTCAAAAACATGTCTGTTCAAGTCCTTTTCCCACTTTTGAATCAGGTTATTTGGCATTTTATTGTTGAGTTGTAGGAGTTATTTGTGTATTCCGGTGCATATTAGGTTTTGGAGAATGGGTATATCAAAGGCTAATGGAGATCGGAGGAGGCCAGATGAACTCAGCCAAAAGCAGAGGAGATAGCATGGGAACCAGGCTCTTAAAGAAGTACAGTATTTTTGAGGAGGTTGAGGTGAGAGAGCATTTAGAAAAAGCATTCTAAACGGGAATGACTAGAGCAAAATCATGGGGTGGGAAAACCAGGGTATGTTTGTAGAATGGTGGGAATTTTGTTTAGATTAACTCATAAGGTAGGATAACAGGCACTGTAAAGCTAGATAAGAAGATTATGAAGGACAGAGGAAAATACAGTTTTGATCAGGAGAATGGCCTGCATATGTGCCTACCCCAGATCATTCTGCCAGGCCGGGGCAAGTGTTACCCTACTTAACCGCCCTGGAGGATGGGGTCACTTCCACTCACAATGTGTGGCTAGAATGTAGGATTTGGATGGGGAGGGAGGCCCTCCAAATAAGAATCCAAGATTGTTACCAAGAGAAAAGGGAATGGTTATTGAGGAGGTAATCAACAAATGTCAGTGTCTAGAACTGATCTGTCACAATAGGCGATCACTAAGCATTTGATTGAATCAATGACAGAAATGACCTCTGAGGCTTCTGAAGGCACCTGATACTTACATGTCAAGCTCAAAAGGCAGGCTTCTAGCTCTTCAGTAGCCTTTCTGTTGCCTGTGTTTTAGGATCAGATGTATCCTAGGAAGAACTATTAGGATAATAAGAATTAATGTTTCTTAAGCACCTATTCTGTGCTAGGTGTTTTTCATGTCTTTGAGTTTCATATGTGCATTGAGCTCTACAGCTCATTAGAGGCATATCTTGGCCAAGTCTAGTTTACTTCTGGTAGGAGGGCCCATCGTTTTCATTTACCCTCCCCCTTTGCACTAAGGCCCAGCCCCCTAGTGGTCATGTTGGTTGTAATCAGAAAAAGCTGGTTTCCCAGGGAGTCTGGGCTAAGGACGTTTTTGAGCCTGGTGAAACTAGTCCTTTGGGGATAATGACTGACTTGTGATTGGCGGGTAAAGAACCTTCTTCAGTACTAACTTTGGATCAGCCCCTTTGCAGCATTAGAAGTCACTTTCCCCTGCTTTAGTAAAGACTCAGTACTTGGCTTTTTCCTGTGTTTCCTCTCCCAGAACTGTTTTGCCAGCTGGAAGCAGAGTATAACGTGGGCAGTCTCCTCCATCGCTCTTCTCCAGTGGGCGAGGCTCAGCCTGACTTCTGTTTCTTTCCCTTCCTCAGAATCATTGCGATGATGAGTCCAGAGGACAGCTGGGTGTCCAAGTGGCAGCGAGTCAGTAAGTGTCTCCTGTCTCCTTCTCCTGGCCTAGTTGTGTTGTTTCTGCCCTTGGGTTCAGTGGGAGAGTCTTAGATCACTACGTATGTGTCCTCAGAGTGAGAAAGATAAGAGTGTCCTGTCCCCTGTCATTTAACATTGTAACCAAAAGAGGTGATTGCTCTCCTCTCAGAGCTGCAGCATTTCTTTCGTTGTTAGCTTCAACCTCCATTTGGTCTTTAGACTTAATTTACTCTCACTGCCATCTTTTTTTGCTCTCTTAGGTAACTTTAAGCCGGGTGTGTATGCAGTGTCAGTCACTGGTCGCCTGCCGCAAGGTAATAATAATCATAATAGCAGCTGATATTCATTTACTGTGCCCAGCTCTGAGGAAGTCCTTTTTGTGATTGCACACTCGTCCTCACATCTCTTTGAGGGAAATGCGGCACAGAGAGGTTACATAACTTGTCCATGGTCACCCTGCTAGTTAAGTAAGGAGGTAGAATTTGAACCCAGGCATTTTGGCTCCAGAACCCTTGGTTTCAACGAGTACAGTGTGTCTTCTGTTTTCCTCTCACTTTTACCAAGTCATCGCCAGACACTTACCTGACTCCAGTGGTAACAAGCCAACCCAGCAGGACTGGTGATGAGCTGTCTAGGAACTCCGCTTTGCTTAGGAACAACCTTTCTTCCTACAAAGTGGTAGTGGAGGGACTTTTCTTATCCTCTGGAATCTTCCTTCCTCACAGAGTTGTTTCTTTTCCTGCCACAGGAATCGTGCGAGAGCTGAAAAGCCGAGGAGTGGCCTACAAATCCAGAGACACAGCTATAAAGACCTAGCAAGATGCATGGCCGCCGGCATCTTGCCTCTGCTTATTTTTTGTTGTGGAACTAAATGGGCAGAATTTCAGACACTCCCCACCATCCAATTCTGAGACTCAGCAGACTGTTGAGAGCACAGCATGTCCCTGGGCCTTTTTACCTATGGACTGTTGGTGGGGGTGGTTTGGGTTTATGGATTAACAGAGACTGAATGGAATGGGAGGTAGGATACTGGTCTTTCTACTCACAGCCCAGGTCTGTGCGTTTACCCATGGGCAAGACTCTGGGTCAAAAGCCAATAAACATGAACCTCTAGGGAAGTTCTTAAGCCCACGACAGATGCCTTACCTCCTCCTTTCTTCCTTTTACCTGGGCTCAGTAAGAACCCCTTAACCCTGTAAGCACCTTGGCAGAGCAGCAGAAGCCCTTCTACTCTCCACTACCCATCATTTGGGCTCCGGAGTTGCAGCCTTTCTAGTGTGCTTTCTTGGGTCCTGTTGGAAGGTCTGCTGTCCTGAGTCTAGGCAACCCCATCACGTAGACCTTTGCTGTCTAGACCTGGCACAGCAGGTATTTCTTAAAAAGTCCTGAGGCTTCATAAGTATTCTTTGCCCATTGACCATGTTTAACACACACACACACACACACACACACACACACACACACACACATATTATATCCTTTTTGATTCCTATTTGCTGCTCTTCCTATACGTAAGTCCAGTCAGTGCTGACCATGGCCCTCTCTCCCACACCTACTCACATCTGCTGCTTCCTCTAACCTGAGACCCTTAGGTGACTGCTGGGTCTTGGTCTGGTTAGTTTATGCCTCTGTAGGAGTTGGGCCCGTCCCTCTCTCCTCTGGCCTAGTAGGGGGTTTGTTATTCGTCAAGACAAGTTATTTGTTTTGGAATGAAAATTTACCATAAATTCTTATTTACTTAAATTTTCACAAAGAATCCTATCAATATCCCCATTTTGATTGCCTAAGTTTCCTGTTCTCCATCTGTAAAACAATGATAACACTCTGCTTGTTTTCCTCAGTATTGTGGTGATTATAAAAATGAAGCAATGTGAAAATTCTAGAATTTAGGTTTTATAAAAGGTAAAATTCACTTACTTTTTTAAAATTAGTTATTCTTTAATGTATACAGTATGCGCACAGTCAACCAAAATAGTGGAGAAATGCCCGGAATCACCACTGCAGAATGGACTCTCGACTCCTACGCAGAGGTGCCTACTCTAGGGCTTTGTGTATCTTAGCCACCTGGTGTTGCTAGTGAGTCAGTGTCTCCTGTCACCTGTGGCCTGGAATGTGTGGGAAGGAGGGAGAAGTGCTGACTCTCTAGTGACCCCTTCCCATCCTTGTCCTTGTCCTCGTCCTCTCATGGGCCCATGGGAAGGAGGCTGGTTGTGGCCCAGCTTGCTCATGTCGCACACAGAGCCTCAAACCAGAGCCATTATTACTGAGGTTTTCAAGCGTTGAAGGAATGGCCTATTAACCCCAATTTCAACTGAGTTTTTGAAAGATTTTTCCAGCCCAGCAAACTGAAAGAGCTCAAGGGGTGGCAGGTTCTGTTCAGTTTCAATTTGAAAGTATCCTTAGGAAGTAGCCCCACAAGACCAGCCTTACATTCTGGAGGGAAGAAGTGGGTTTCAGCAAGAGTGCCTAGGCCGTGCAGCCAACACCCAACTTTCACTGGCTTTTCTCAAAAAGTCCCTTGGAAATCCCCAGCTGCTGTCCTGCATGTCTGACCCTGACGTGGCTGCTTGGTGAGAATGGAAACAGTTGTGGGGAGGGGAGGCAGCAGGAGCCGTGCACAAATAACCACACTCCGGCGGCCTCAGCCCCACTCTGAGCGGAGGCCCTAACTGTTAGCCTCGCAGGAAGCGAAAGACACAGGCCCTGATGGTTGTGGGGGAGGGGTGGCCAGTTGCTGGGACCGGATTTCACAGACTTGGTGCCAAGTAGGCCCTGCCTGGGAGCTGCTTCTGAATTTGCTTTCTTGCTTTCACTGGTCCTTGAACCTGCTTACGGTGCCACTCAGCAGCCCTGACAAGCAGTAAGGTGCGGGAGTCCCATCGCCTGCTGGGAGCCCAAAGAGACAAAGAGGGATCTCTGGTTCTTCAAGGCTCCCTGGGAGAGAGCAATGCTACGTGGGAGAGAAGGTTTCAGGTGCGGGTGCCACTGCCCTGTTGCATGTGCATGAGGGCTATGCCTGCTCGCCGTGCCTGTCAAAGGTTCAGCCCCGTTCTGACTCCTGAGTTCTACTCACAGTCTTGGTCTTCGTTTCTCACTCAGTAATTTGGTTTCTCCCTTCAGAAAGCAAGGCTCCTCCTCCCTAGTTCAACAAAGACTGATGCAGGTTAGACAAGAGTAGTGACCAGGCTGCCTTCCTCCCCCCTCGTTTTCTCATTCCTCAGTTTTCTACTTCCTACCCACTATTGCCGGTGGGGTAGGCTGGCTAAGTGGTAATGGATTGCTGAATGCAGCCTCTGGCCCTAGGCAGTGATTGGTGGCTGATAGAAAAAGGGTCAGAACATTCTGGTCAGAAGCCATTTCCCCAAGAGTTAAATGGGGATGACCTAGGGAGGGTTAAGCTCAGGCTGGGCTCTTTAGGTTGGGCCTCATTTCCTCTGGGCACGGCCACTGCCTTCTTACTCCAAGCCTGTCTATAAGTGGCCATTCACTTTTTTTTTTTAATGTTTTATTTTCTATTTGAGAGAGAGTGAGAGATCATGAGCAGGGGAGGGGCAGAGAGAGAGACCGAATCTGAAACAGGCTCCAAGCTCTGAGCTGTCAGCACGGAGCCTGAACATGGGGCTCAAACCCACGAACCATGAGATCATGCCCTGAACCAAAGTCAGACACTCAACCAACTGAGCCACCCAGGTGCCCCTATAACCTGCCATTCAATTCTCATGGCCCCTCCCTGACACCTGATCCTGTGAGTGTATATAAAAGAGAGAGGTAGGTAAGGTTGAAGAATAGACTGATGTTTTACTTTGGAAGTCTGGTTCATGTTGCTCAGTAAAGCCTTTTATTTAAATAACTTTTTACAACTAACAAAAGGACTTTCATGTCCATTATCTGATCCTCACAAAACCTCTATATCATAGTTTTTTTTTTCCCCCTCTATATCATAGTTAACATCCTTACCTAGTGATGAACAGACTGAGGGTCAAAGTTAAAGTCACTTGGCCCTGATCAAGAAGTAGAGCCTTAGCTCAAGAAATACATTGCCCACACCCAATTTAGCATAGTGGTACCAGACTCTGGGCTTGCTCCCTTCATGAGTATTCCAGAACCACCATGAGGCATTAGGTTATTATTGAGTGAAAGTGACATGTGCCTATATGTTGAGTCCCCCAAATACCCTACACCCACCACTTATATCTCTAGTCCCCAAGTCTATAATTACCCACAGAGGGGCATCTGGCTTGCTCAGTTGAGGGCGCATGTGACTCTTCATTGCGGGGTTGTGAGTTTGAGCCCCACATTAGGTGTAGAGAGTACTTAAGTAAACTTAAAAAAACAAAAGCCAAAACAAACACAAATTAACCAAAGAGAGGGAGGCAGTCTGGGAAAATGGTCCAGGGAAGTGATCCTTGGGATTTACTCAAGGATCCCTATGCAGGACTTTGGGCAACTGATCCAGCCCTTCTCCAATTCCCTCCTGACTGCCTCTTCTTTTCTACTCCAGCAGGTCTTAGGCATCTGTTGACCTGTGCCTCCTAATTCCCAACCTCCTCGGCTTTTTTACTCCCCACCTCCATCTGTGGCCCAATTATGGCACCTTTGCACTCCACCGGACACGGAGACTCGGGATGAAAGTCTACATACATAGACAGTCAGGGGCGTTGTTCCTGCCTCCCAGTTACTTCGCTGCCCTAAAACAAAGTTTCCACTCTATAAAATGCAGCCAATAGAACGCTGGTTTAGGTGGTAGGAGAGTGGTTGCCTCAGAAAGGGGGGAGTGGAAGAGGCCACATGGGACCCTACAGTGTTGGTCATAGTGTTTCTTGATCTGGGTGCTAGTTCAAGTGCTTGATCAAGTGAACAGAAGGTCGTTCACTTTCTGAAAATTTATTGAGTTATATACTCATGGTTTTCTCACTTTTCTGTTTGTAGCTAACTTCCAATGAAAAGTTCACTTAAAGACAACAGTCCTATCTTAGGATAGTTGTGAGAAGTACACTAATTTGTGTGAAAGCAATTTGAGAGCTGTAAACTAGAAAGTGATTCTAAGGAATTCTCTTTACCCAAAGTTGTCTGTTCTCGGTCAGTGTGGCAAGAATGTCATCCCTGGAGTATCGTTGGACGATGGGTGTTCCAATTCGTCTGTCACACACAAGCATACCACATCTGAAACATTCTCCTCTGCGCACCACAGCTTTTAATTTAATCTCTCTGTTCTCTTGTTTTTTTTTTTTATGACATAAGTTTGTGTGTGCTGTGTGTTTTAAATATATACTTCCTTGCTATTTGGATACAAGATTCTGGATGTGATTTAAGCTCTACTTGGCTCAAAGTCATTGTTATAAACCTCCATTTCTGTATCATGTGGTGAAGTGGTTCTGAGACTGATTGTTTTTCTACCTCTTGGATTCATGTCAGCCTGTCAACTGTCACTTCTGCTGCCCATGTGTAGCTGTCCCTCTTCCAGTCTTGTCTGAACTGACAGAACAGACAGCCACACTTGGTAAAAATTGCTACTGGTTGGGCCAGTAAGGCTTAAACTGAGGAAGAAAGCACATGGCTGCCTTTGGGCCTCTGAGGCCTTCACCAGAGTGTTGGGGCTGAAGAATGACCACAGATCATACAGACAATGAAGGCTGGGAGATCATGGCTCAGCCCGGCCCCCTCTCCCCAACACACACTTTATGGGTGAGAAGATGGAGCACCGGAGGCAGTGGTCAGCCTGCTACCTTATATCCTGCACTGCCTGACTTGGTGCCTTCGGCCTACAAATGCTTGTTTTCTCTTTGCTTTGAGATCCCAGAGAGCAGGAACTGAGTGCAGAGAAAACCACCTGTGCTGGTGGCGCCTAGATGCCAAATTGTCTGAGAAATATGACGGCCCCTCTTCTGCAGACCTGTGGCACCCCTATTCTCATACTCCCCTCCCGGAGTGAAGGGCAGGTGGCATGGGGTCATGGACAGAGCACTTGACGCCCCAGGTTTTCTTGGGGGTCCATCCCGCGGATGAAGGCCTGGGCCCGTAAGAAGTCAGGGGCCTGGCAGGCCCATTCTGAGAGCTCCTATGTGCTGCTTCCTGCCTATGCACTCTCTTTCCTCCACACTGAGCTCTTGAGCTACAGAGAGAGCTTGAGGTAAGGCAAGCAACACCAGGATGGAGGGACCCCAGCTTCTCTCCAAAATGGATTCCTCATTCTTCCCCAAACCCAGCAACTGTCACTCTTTCACCCCTCCTCCCATCCCGGAAAATACCTGGAAGGAAGTGAGTGCTCTGGGGCCACTGGCAGACGAAGGGGTTTAACGGTCACCCTCTCCCTTGGGGCTTGAGTAGCAGAAGGCAGAGGGGGAAATGCAAATTCGTGCTTGAGAGAAAGAAGGACTCCACAGAGAGGAAGACAGTGGCAGCCATCACCGAGCTTTCCTCCTGGGCGGTGGTCCCAACTGGGGCTGGCAGGGCCCAAGGCAAGGGAGCGATCACAGGTCCTGGGAGAAGCCAGCAGCTGCCCCCACCCTGTGCTGGCAGCTGAGACACTGGCACTTTCTCTGGGCAGCTGAATAGACTCACTTCCTCAGCCCTGAAGCCCAGGGGAGCAGGGAGATGGGGGCAGGGTGCGGAGCTCAGTGGGGCCAGGCAGGGAAGATGGGGTGGAGGAAGTCAAGGTGGGCACGGCATGTCCCTGGTGAATGAGCCTGAGGAAAGCGTGTCTCTTCTGCTTCTGCAGCAGGAGGGACTAGGCTTAGATTAGAAGGACGCCTCTGACTCCACACCTCTCCTCCCCTGCTAGAGACACCAGAGGCCAGAACTGAGAACCACGTGATGTCCTTCCAAAGGGATCTTTCACAGCACTTGGGAGGCAAGAGTCTGAGTGAGAAGCAGTTCTTGGGCTTCTAATAAACTACTGTATCAGTATGGCAATTACCAGTTTCAAAAGTGGCCACTTTCATTATTGCCTCTGATCCTCAGTACCATCTGTGAGGCATTATTCCCCTTTCACAGATGAGAAAACTGAGTTTCGGTTCAAGTGATAGCACTGGCCCACGGTCAGTAGCCAGATAAGGCTACACTGATGTGTCAGCCCAACTGTCCTATGGCCTCTCTCGATTTCTGCTATGGCAGATGGGGACCTAGGGTCCTTAACTGGGGCAGGAGCCAGGGGTCCTCCTAGTCTTCCTTTTGCCCCCTTAAGCCCCAGGCTCCAGGTGGGGCTTTCAGGGCATGTGGATCTGCTGACCTCAGTAGGGGATGAGTATGAGGGCCTCTCAACACCTCCCCGTGCTCACTCACCCTTGGACCCTGCCTGGTGGGCCTGGGCCCCCTGTCCCAGTCCCCAGCTCCCATTTTGCCCCAGGCCTCTCACCCCACCCCTCCAGCCACAGCCCAATGACATGGCTGCTCGCACCCCATTGGTCAGGCTGGGAGCATTTGCCCTTATTTGGCCAGGCCGGCTCTAGGCTGGGCCTCCACCCCCAGCCTGGCCCCCGCAGGCTCTTCTCTCTCACTTCATCTTTTTGAGGTTTGGCTCTGGGGCCCTGGCAGGCGTCTCTTCAAACGCACTTTCTGGTTGAGTCATTTTTTAACGGCTCCAGTGCTGTGAGCTGCTGCTGTGGCTGCTGGGGGCCCCGGTCTTCGTGGCCAATTCTCCCTCATCTGCCTGCCTAACAGGCTCCCAGGGAAGGGGCTGGGGGGTGCCATTTGTGTTGGAGAGATTCTGCAGACCACTTTGTCACCCATTTAGAGATTTAGAGCCCTCTGCCCCCGCCCCCCCCGCCCCCGCTCCAGGCCAAGCCTGGGGAGCAGGGCAGTCTGCCTGATGCCTGAGTTCCTCCCACAGCTTTTTCCAATGCCCTTTTCCAGCTGGGTTTGCGAGCAGATGTAGGCCACATCTCCCCTCTCTGTTGGGTAACCCCTCTGGGGTCTGGTTCTTTTCGGAGGCACTTTGAATTGAAATCCTTTAGGGGGAGAGAAACGGGATGCAGACTATTGGTTGGTTTTCAGGAAGGTGAAACTTAACCTTGCCGAGTTTCCGGTTCTTCATCTCTAAGTTGGGGATACTATCATTTACATCACTGGCTTGGCATGATGATCAAATGAGATTCAGATTGAATGTGTTTTATAAAGTTCTCTAGAAGCCTTGGCTGCTGCCCTTCCCCCAGCTCCGTGTGTGTAATATGGGAGTGAATGAAGAAACAGCCCAGAGCAGTTCACTGGGCAGACCTCAACTTCTACCTTTCCAGCTGTCCCTGGGATGTGAGGAATCCTGGGGCGGCGGGCGGGGGGGGGGGGGGGGGGGGGGGGGGGGGGGGGGGGGGGGGGGGGGGGGAGCAGAATGCTGGCAGAAGGAGATAGACCAAGGAGCACCCACCCACCAGCTCATCCTCCCTTGTCCCCAGCCAAGATAAGGGGAGGATTCTGCTCTTGCTCCTGAGCCAGTTGGGGAAATCCATTACCTCCCTAGTGGCTGGGCAGGTCTTGGAACACAGACCTTGCGGCTTCCTCTTCCAAGGTCCCTAGGCCCTCCATGCTCTTGGGAACTTTCCAGAGTACAAACGGGTCCTTGGTCAACCTCCTCTTCGTTGTATAGGTAAAGAAACAAATGGTTGGGGGTTGGAGGTCAGATTCTGTGGCTGGTCCAAAATTCTACTGTAAATAGCCACAGGGTGGGGGCTGGGCCCCTAGTCTCCTGCCTCCTGGTTTTGCCTTCTGGTTAGTGGTCCTGGTGTTGGGGTAAGGAGTTAGGATGATGAGAGACCACGGGTTCCAGGCACGAACACCCTGCCTTGTCCCAGCTCTTGGACACATATACACACAATGAACACAGTTTATTCGTAGCGGTTAAAACTGGAACAGATGCAGCAAGTTAAGCCAAGCACCTGTGTTGGAGAGAACCAGGAGGATGCTTTCTCTGCTTGTGTCCCTGGGAGATCCCAGTGGCCCTTCCCACAGCAGTTATCAGCGTGGTTTTCTTCCTCACACACAGCCCCCTTTTTCTACCCAGCCCATTCTGCCTCTTCCCAGGTGCTATGGACAAAACCCTGAACTTGGCCTCAACTTGCTTTGTGACCTCAGGCTGCCTTCTGCCTCTCTCTGGGCTTGCAGATTGGTTTGCTGACTCAGGCCAGGTTACTACTCCCTGACCTTGCTGCTTAAAATGTCTTTAATAGGGGCACCTGGGTGGCTCGGTCTGTTAAGCATCTGGCTTCAGCTTAGGTCATGATCTCATGGTTTGTGGGTTCAAGCCCCGCATTGGGCTCTGTGTGACAGCTAACTCAGAGCCTGGAGCTTGCTTCAGATTCTGTATCTCCCTCTCACTCTGACCCTCCCCTGCTCGCACTGTCTCTCTCAAAAAACAAAAACAAAATAAAAAAAAATTATGAATAAATAAATAAATAAATAGTCTTAAATACGATGGTCTGGAGAGCTGAGCCAGAACCCTGTTCTAGAGCAGAGCTGGCCTCCCAGGGTGCACTGCAGCTGCCTCTCACCCCAGTAGAGCACGAGAGCATGAAGTTGACCCTACGGGATGTTTGGGCAGTGCAGACAGGGCTGAGGGGAAACGTGCCTCCTCTCCTTGTCTGGGGGCCTCTCTGCACTACTGGTACTCCCCACGGCTTTGAGATGAGTCAGGGGACCTTCTGAGGTGCCAAGCTGACCCCTGCAAGGGACAGGAGCTGTTTTAGGTTCTTGAGGCCCTTCCTTTTCTCAGAATCTGCTTCCTTTAGCAGCAGCCCATCCAGGGAGGGTGGTGAAAGACCCCGGTGTTGGGGACTCTTGACTCCAAGTTTTTTTAGTCCCATTTTGTACTGCTAGGGGCTCAGTTTCCATCCTTTGTAGCCAGGCATGCTCCCACCCCCCCCTCAGCCCCCCGCCCACCACCACCCTTGCTCCCTTGAGGGCGGGCCTGTTCTGCCTGCTGACTTCCTGTTTGTGAGTGGTTAGGTCCTGTGGCTTATGTCTTGTTGTCTCCTCGCAAGGCAGGTTATCTGGGCTGCCATCTCGGCCTGCCTGCCTGCCTGGCCAAGGCCCCAGACCTGAGCAGCTGCAGGGAATACTTGGTTTTCTTCTCCGCCTTCATGTGCAGACAAGGCCCTCGTCATTTCTCCACACTGCTGGGCTTGCTTCCTCTGCAAGTGTTAGGCCTTCAAAAGACTATTATTCCCCTGTTTCTCCTCTTGCCTGGTCAGCTTCTGCCCTACCCCCTCTTTTTCCAAAGCCCTTCCATCCATCGTGCCTTCTCCAGGAAGCCTTATCTGATGGGTGCCCTGTCACTCTGAGGTCGGCCCCAGCCAGGACAAATTTGCCCTCATTGCTGTAATTTTGTAAGATGTCAGTACATGTGGAGGTGTGTGTGTGAGTGTGTGTTCTACTGCACCTCTCAGATTCAGTGCTTGCTCACGTAGGAGCTCTGAAGCTCTGCGCCTGCTTCGGTACAAATCGCTCTCACGCCGACACGTAGAATTCTCATGCCCTTCGTATATAACTGTATCTTGTCTTTCAGACTGAGAGTCCTAAAGACGGGTCCCGTCCCCTTTTCTGCTCAGGCCGACCTTTGCCTACTCCCAGCCTCAGCTTGGCACACAAAGATGGCTATACCCTAGGTCAGCGAAGATGGTGTAGGAGGGAGGGGTCGAGAGCCCAGAGCTCTCCAGGATGCCAGACCGAAGTGGCCTCAGCCCTGTCACCTGGTGAAAAAAAGGCAGTCCCCACTTTTTTCTGATGTCAGCTGCCCTGCCTCTATTCCTTCTTATCCTGGTCCCTACTTCCTCCTCCCCTTTTGCTCCTCTAAGCAGGAATATGATCCCTGGTCTAAGAGTGTCGGAACTGGGAAGGACTGTGGAGGGCGCTTCCTAGCAGAGTCCAAGCACGAGGCTGCCCAGTGAGTGTCTGGAGGAGCCCTGACCTACTGCCAAGGGGCGGAGTTTGAAGAATCAGCTTCAGCTCCTCTCTCCTCCACAAAGAGAGCCATCCTTTCTCAAGCACCTCTTCTCTCTGCCTCTGGCCACCATCTCTCATCCCAAACGGCCGAGGCAACAGGCTGCTTTGGGGGCAGGAGCGGGAGTCCCACCTCTCGCACAGAGGTACCTGTGTTCTGAAGCCATCCCCAGCTCCCTCCAGTCACCCTGCCAAGTGCTGGCCTCAGGTTCCCACGGGAACCTTCCTGGGTGTTTCCAGGGAGGAGATTGGTGTGTTCTGGATGTGTCCCGGATGTGCTGCAGGTCTTCCTCCACGTGTGTCCGTAGGCCTGAGCTGGCTCTTACCCGCGTGTCTGCGTGGCTCTGGGACTGCTGCGTTTCTCTGGAAAGGAGACTGGGAATCTTTTGCGCCCTTTGGGCCTTGTGTGTCCGGGTGTGGGGGTCTGTCTGCGCAGGCACCCGGTGCTCTTCCCTCAGGGGCCTGTTGGTCAATCATGCAGGACCAACGTGGGTTGTACCAGCCTGGAGCAGCGTAGAGCAGGCTTCCAGTCCAGTGCTCCTGTTCCACTCAACTGGGTGGTTCTTGTCTGTGTGTCCTTATTTCAGACCTGGCCCCTTCCTGGTCCTTGATTTTGTCTTGGGCCCTGTCCTGTTTCTCCTGGTTTGAGCCCCATCAGAGCTGGGAGCCATTGCTGGGCTGGGGGAGAAGTTCAGGGTGGAGCGACACTGAGCCCCACCTCTGCTCCGTCTCTCTTCAACCCCAGCCTCAGGATGGGAACCAGCAAAGGCCGCAGCCCCTCCAGAAGCCTCCTGACTCCAGAAGCTCTGGGGTGGAGAGGCTCTCTCCTAAAAAAAAAAAAAAAAAATCAGTGGTGGTCTTTGACCTTGGGCATTGAGGACATATAAAAGAAAAGCAGCCTCTGTTGTCACAGGGACCAGGCCTCAGGGACACCTTCACCCTGCTCAGGACAGGAAAGGGGCTGGACTGGAGACTGTTGAGGGAGGTGTGGGTCCCTGGCAAGGAACCTCAGGTCTGACTTGCTGCAGGTCACATGTGGAAGGAGTCCATGGCAGCTCTGGGCCCTGCAGCCATGCCTCTGGCTGCCAGCCTGTGACTCTCTCTGCTGGGACAAAGTACCTCTGAGGTGATAGCTCCAGGGGCAGCTAGGCAGAGGGTAGTGGTGGGAGGGCAAGATGCTCCAGGAGGAGGGGCCCTGGAGGGTGGGGGTCCAGGAACTCAGGTTACTGCACAACTTTGATATTCTTATCCTCTTATCGTCCAGGGCAGCCACTTCCCCTCCACCCAGGGTCTGAAGCAATGGTGGTCTGTTAAAGGAGCACTGTCCTGTTTCTGGCCAGCTTGCCCTTCTCACTGCTGTCTCTCCAGATCCCAGTGGATGACGGGCCCTGTTCTCCTTCTCTCCGTCCCATTTAGGGGTCTGGGATGGATAATAATTCTCCAGGTTGAGGATGGCCTTTCCTGAAGGAAAGAATGAGAGGCAATCTATCTCCCCACTGGACCCTACTCCATGTCAATCCTCTTTGGCCCTTGAATCCAAGAGTTTCCTGAAGTTTGTGTGGGCCTGACCCTGAATGGGGGACTCAGAGAATCAGCCCATGGCCTTCTGGGAAGGAGTCACTGGGTGATTCTTGTCCACGCCTACCACCCTCCCATTCCCCTAATCCATTCCTCCTGATTCCAGAAACAAGCCCCCTGAGAGGTTTGGAGAACCTTGGGGGAAATGTGTGGCCTAGATCTAGCCCACCCCAGCCCCCACCCAGCCCCCCACCCTACTCCCCTCCCCCAGCCAGGGGCCCTGGGATGGGCAGTTTCCTGCCTTCCCCATGGGGAAAGCGGGGGTGGCACGCAGGTGGGCGGGCCCCGTGCCCACATCCGGTGGCTGCCAGAACCTCCCTTCGGAGCCTCTTTCCCTGTACTCCTCCAAGCCCAATGACACCTATGCCCTGCCCTAGACCCTGGCCTCACCACTGCCCTGTCCTGCCCTCCTATCCCTACATGCCCCCAAGGAAGCATAATCATCCAGTCTAGTGCCAACAGGCCCACCTGGCCCAAGTGTGACCTCTGGGTTGAGCTGAGGGCACAGGCCTGGGCTTCCAGAGGCTGGGCCTGGGGGAGGGGTGGCTTTGTGGGCTGCTGAGGCCTCGGACTAGGTGAAGAATATTGTGATGTGCTGGTCTGGGCCTCCCTTCACACATCTATACCTTTGTAGGCTCTCTCAGCAACACATATGGAGGAGCCATGGCTTGGTCTGAATGTCACTGCTGTCCCAAAGGGAAGGGAGTGTTCTGGGCTAGGGTCATGGGGGTGGAGCTCAGAGAAAAGGTCCTTTTTTCTTGTGCTGCATTCAGGAACCTGGGTTTTGGGGACTCACTGAAGGCCCTGACAGGAGGAGCCCTTATCTCCTAGGGTCACCCCCAGTACCATCCCCTGGACTTGGTGTCATGGGGGAAGGGCAGGCCCAGGGTGCCGGAAGCCACCTGCCCAGGGTGTGTGAAATGGTCTCTTCAGCCCCCCTCCCGCCAATACCCAGCCTTGTCTCTAGTTTCCTGTCAGTCGGTCCTCCCCAGGGAGGGGAGGGGCGCGCTAATCTCCGCTGCGGTGTGGGGGCGGGCTCCAAGACCGTTGGGCGCCCTGAGATCTGGCCCACGTGGCCTCGGGGTTATAAGCCCTGCCCGCCCTGAAGGGAACCCCACTTGGGAGCCTGGAGCACAGGGCTTGCTCCCCTGGGCCTTGCAGCGTCAGGTAAGGATCTGAACCTTCACTTCAGCCCCAACGAGGGCTCCTCAACTCTTGGCTTCACGGAGTGATGAGGGGTTTGGGTTGCAGGCTCTGGGTTACTTTGGGGAGGGACTTTGAGAAGTTGGGTGCTAGGGCTTACTAGCGAAGCTCTAGGCAAAGAGGTGCAATAACCCTCAGATCTATCGGCCTTCATGGTGGGACAGCTACTCAAAATCCTGGGCCTTGACTTCCCTCTAGACAAGGAAGATTAAAATGGCTCCTGGCCCCAGATGAAGAAAGGACGGGTCCAAGTCTTCAACGGACAAGGGCTGGAGGGTGTAGGGTGGGGAAAACAGGGGGTGGCTGGAGGCTGAAAAGTGGGATTCCGTGTCATCAAGAGTCACTAAGCGGCTCCCTCCACCCAACATGGCCACCATCTCTGCTGTAATAGCCTTGGGCTTCTGCCTGAGGAGCTACTGGATGGTGAGGGAGTCAGGCCCTTGGGCTGGTGAGGAGGCTGGGGACAGAGGCCTTGGTGGGAGGGAGCTGTGGCTACCTCAGTTGGACTCTGGAGGGCGGGTAGTGTGGCTGGAAGGGGTCACCCAGGGGGTCAGAACTGGGGGGTCAGAACTAGAGTGGCTATGGACTCTACCTGAATGTTTCCAAAAGTGGGGGGATGGGGTGGAGCTCTAGGGGGAAGGGAAGAGGGAACCAAAGAGGAAGTGGGGGGAGGGAGCTAGAGGAGGCAAGATCTGGCGCCATGCTGAGTCACCACCCACAAGGCCCAGAGCAGGCCCTCTGGGGGCCATAGGGCAGGGTGGTAGGGTCATAGGAAGCCACAGGGAGGGCTGGGGGCTCTTGAAGCAGGAGTCAGGAGGAGGAGCGGGCAGCCTGAAGAGTACTCGCAGACGGACAGACAGACAGTGCAGTCACCCATAAAGTAGAAAGCACTACTAACAGCACTGGAGGGTGTAGTGTTTCCTACTTTATGGATGAGTGTACTGTGGGCTTCGGAGACCACGCCGCTACCGCCCGCCGCCGACTTCCTCCACGTTCAGGACCGTGTGTGACAGGTGAGCCCCTCAGGCCCCCTCCCGCCCCAGCCCAGATCCCAGAAAGGCCTCTGCTGCCCCCCACGGCCTTGCCCCTCCTGGTTCTGGCCAACTAGGAAAATTCTACTGCCACCCAGAGATCTGGGCAGGCAGCGCATTTGGACTTGCTGCAGCTATGGAGGGGCCCCCCGGCTCAGGGGACCAGCCCCAAGTGGACAGATGCCAGGATGAGGAAGAGGCTGAACAAGAGGGTAGATGGAGAGGCATGGGGTGGTGGTGCTGGGGATCCCAATGCTAATAAAGAATGGACTCTACTTCTGTTTTGTTTGAGACTATATTGCTGGTGTGTGTGTTGGGGGGGGCTGCTGAATGGGGGCACATGGATGGGGTGGGGACATGGAGGGATTGGAAAGGAGAATCACTCACTCTTTTGAGAAATGGGCTGGGCCCTGCCTGTGAGACCAGAAGAGTGCTCTGGCCTGGGCTGGCCTGGCCTGGCTAGCCTGGGAGGGAAGGAAGGACCAGGGGTGGGGTGGGGTGGGGTGGTGACACCTCCCTATAAACCCAGGAAAGGGGGCAGGATTATGAGGGGCCCTCCTACCTTCTTCCTTTGCTCTGGCCCTGCCCTGCCCTCCACTTGTCTTCTACACCCCTAAACTGAAGGCAGCCAATCTCCAGTTCTATTCAAGGAAAGCCCAGTGGGTCCTTGGTGGTATAGGAATTGGGTATAAACACACTGCAGCACACACACAAAGCATCTTATACATAAGTAAGTGCACAGATACTAATATACGAAGCTTACACAATCATGCATGTACATGCATTTCCATATAAGGACCCCCCCCACACACAGTGACATACACATGTGACATGGTTCGCATGTCAAATAATGACTACAGATATACTCAGGACACATACATACTCAATTGTATACACACATGCAATGATACGAACACATACAATGTGTGCTACACATAGAAGAGCACACAAATATAGTGACATTCACATAATAAACACATTGGTTCCATACACACTCACTTATACCGACACATCCATATATGATTTTATTTAATTTTTAGTATTATTTTTTATTTTTTTAATGTTTATTTATTTTTTTGAATGACAGAGAGAGTCAGAGCATAAGTGGGGGAGGGGCAGAGAGAGAGGGAGATACAGAATCGGAAAGAGGCTCCAGGCTCTGAGCTAGCTGTCAGCACAAAGCCTGTTGCGGGGTTCGAACCCACGAACCGTGAGATCATGACTTGAGCCGAAGTCGGACGCTTAACTGACTGAGCCACCCAGGTACCTCCATACATGATTTTAAATATACAATAGATACATGGTGGCATGTCTATCTAGATACACAGATCTAAATAAAGCCATGTCATTGTCATTACATATACTTACATAACTATATGAGAGAGCCATTACATATTGTGTAATGTCATATAATGGCATACATATACATGTGTTGTGACATATGTGTTGTAATTTCTGCACTCGAAGTCATATCGCAAATACACATCATAGCATGCAGACACTGTAGCAGGTAGGCACGTATGCAATGGCACACATGTAGAAACATGCATACATATATACTCAGTGAGACTCATACCCTCATACATATGTCTCTGTGCACATATAAACTAATACAATGGCCCTCTCCCACATACACAGACATAAATATATGCCTATTCTATACACATGCATGTAAATAACGGCATGCATATGTCCCCTGACATAAACATCAGCGACATACATGCAGCAGTGCACATACTGATCCACGCACTACTTTCAGGAAGTGAGGATATCATCTCATCCACATGAACTCCCCAGCTATTCTATCAGCTCTGGCCTGGGTGGAGCCCACACGCAGGGGCTCTGTGGTTCCGTGCTGCTGCTATTCCCCAAGGGCTCCACATGAGGGCCCCCCACCTCGCAGAGACTGGCTTGTGAGCGGAGGGACGGAGTCCCAGCTTCAGAGGGGATAGGGGCTGCCTCTCTGAAGCCCCTCCCAACAACCCTGTCTCTGGGGACCCCATCTAGGCTCCCGGCCCCACATACATGTTGACTTGTGGGTAGAAGAGTTCTCATGTCCTTGTCCCCAAAAGCCATTTTCTCATAGCACAAAGGCCTAAAGTTAGACAGAAGATGAACTTCCTTGCCATTCAGGGCAAAGCCAGCCCAACAGCCTGTGTTGTCCCTGCTGGTGCAAGAGGGCCAGATTGCCCCCTAAATGAAGTCTTCCAGGAGGAAGCTGAAGCAATTCTCTCAGTTAGTCCCTACCACTGTCTCTGCTGCTATCTTCCTGTTTTCATTCTTTTGATCTCTCTGTCTCTGTCGCTGTCTCTCTCTTTGTTTCATCTCAAACCCCATCTTTTCTCTACCTACCCCTCGTCATGGCTGGCTCTGTCTATCGGTCATACTACCTCCTGTCTCTGTCTCTACTGGTCTTGGGCTGGGGCCGATGTGGGGAGGACTATCTACAGTCCTCTCGCCTCAGTACAAGGAAGGCGTAGGGGCGAGTGGGGAAGAAGGGTGGGAGGCCACATGGAGGGGGTACTGGGCTGGGATTCCATGAGGAACCTGCTTTTCCCTCTGTCCTGACCCTGCCTGCTGGTCCAGCCCACCAGTCCAGCGCCATCACCATGGAAACCAGCAGCCGACTTCCTATTGGTGGGCGGGAGAAGACTGGGAGGGGGAGGGGAGGGCTGGTTCTCCCCTGCTCATCCCCCCCATTCTGAGGCTCAGCCCTCCTCGCGCCCACCATCTGGGGCTCCGGGACTATCGGGGACCCTTGCAGTCCCCAGAGCTGAGGCCAGCAGGGACAGAGACTATGAGGCAAGCAGCCCACCGACCCAGACCTCCTTAGGACCAGCCGACCGCCCAGCAAGCAGGAGAGCGGCAGCAGAGAGAGGGGCAGGAGATAAAGGACCACAGCGGATGGTCGGATGGTCGAGGATCACCCCAGCAGCTCCCGCACACCCAAGCCACGCTGAGGGTTGTGATGGATAGCCAGACTCGCACACGCTGACGGACATACAATGACACCAATGCACACACAGCTGCACAGCACTGAGCTGCTCAGATACAACCAGTGACAGCATCACACCCTGCCACAGCCCTGCAATACAGACACCCACACCCACACAGAAATAACTGGTAACTCCAAAATAGGCATAGACAGTGACACACAGAGCCACTACCCCCAACACACACAAGCAGGGGCACCTGCCTCCAAACACACACAAGACAGCGCTGACCTGAACAGACCGGTTTGGAGACACACGCAAACCCTCAGCCAGGCGCTGCTGTTGGTGGCCTCTGCACATCCTCCCTGCCCCCACGGGGACACCCTTGCTCCTCCACATACCCGCGCACACACACAGCCACGAGCGAACATAGCTCGCATACCCTTAGCTTCAGCTCTGGCAGCTCTGACTCCTGCAGCCTCCTTTGTGGGTGAGGAAGAACAGCCAACCTTGGATGGAGACTCGGTGAAGCCAAGAGCTCAGAGACGAAAGGGTCTGGCCTGGCATGACCCTTGCCAGCCCCTCCACTTGGCTGGGTGATGTCCCCTGGCCTGGGTCCTGGGGCCCTTTGGCAGCATCATGGAGCAACTGACACCTCTTCCACAGCTGGGGGACCCCAGAGCCATGGAGCCGTGGGCCCTGCCTGCCTGGCACAACTGGACTCCAGGCCAGGGGAGCGAACCTGGAGGCGCAGCCCTGGGCATTGCTGACACTCCTGCAGCTGGGCAGGTTGGGGAGCTGAGGCCCGAGGAGAGCTCCGAGCTTGAACCTGAGGGAGCCCAGAGCCCTGGGGCTATGGGGGGCATTGACCCTGAAGGAACCCAAACTGGGCTGCCCAGCCTGGGGCACCAAGCAGCAAGCTCCAGACCTAGCTGCCTGATGCTGGAGGACGAGGAGGTGGAGGTTGTCCCTAAGGTAAGAAAGCTGGGGATGGCTCGGGTCTACAAGGTGGGGTGTCTACTGACGCCCTCCAGCCTGGGCATGTTTGCAGTCCCGCTGCCCACCCCTCCTCTCTTGGCCTGTCTCTGTCTGTGGATCCTTCTCTGTGACTGTGTGTCATCCCTTCTCTGGGCAGGAATCTCAGTGTCTCCATTTTTTGCCATATGTCTGTCCTTCTGACTCTCTGCCTGTCTGTCTACATCTGGCCCCTGCCCCTGCCCCTTCCCTCTGTGAGTCTCTCTTTGACAGTCTGTCTGTCTGTGTCTCCTCCTCCAAGAGTCTCTGTCCTTGGGGGCTGAAGGATTCTGGGGGTGGTGGTGGGGTGGGGGTGTATGGTGGCATCAGAGTCCAGAGGAAGCAGATTCATAGGAGGGGGCTCACTGCTAGGCTGAGCCAGGGAGGACAGGTTTGGGGTAGGTGTGAGCAGCCTCCTGTAGAAGAGGGAAGGAGCGGGGCTTTGGGGCAAGGAAGGGGCCGGAGGGGCCAGAAGGAGCCTGGACGGGTGGAGCTGGGAGCTTGAGCTGCCATTTCCCAGGGAGAGATGGGCAGAGATGGAAAGAATTGGGGACTAGCAGAGAGGGTCTCAGGGCTGAGGGAGGCAGTGGGGACCTTCTGGGCCTCCTATGATCCCCTCTGAAGGCCTAGGACATGGGGGAGAACCTTCTCCTCTCCATGTCTCCTTACCTTTGGGGGGCAGGATGCTTCCACAGGAGGGGCTTTGACTAGGCTCCTGAGGTGCCATGTCCTGTCCTTTCCCATGCCAGGGCAAGCTGGGCGTGGGCTCGGGGGACAGGCCCAATCTGGAGCTGCTGAGGGCCCTGGGGGAGCTGCAGCAGCGCTGTGCCATCCTTAAGGAAGAAAATCAGATGCTGGTGAGGCTTGGAAAGCAGGTCCCTGGTCTTGATTGGGGGTGGGGGGAGGCAGGCTCAGACACCCCAGCCCTCTGCCTCCGCGCCTTCCTCATCCCATAAAGCATCCCTCCAAGTGTGGGCATGGAGGTGACATGATCCCAAGATGCAGAGAGGGTGAACTCCTACTTGGAGTTCTCAAGGACTCCTCTGTGAGCCCAGGGCTCTCGTCCAACTCCTGGATAGTTAGGATCGGGTCTGTGGGGCACTCCCCACATGGCCCAATTCTGGCTGACCCCTTGTCAGAGGAAGACCAGCTTTCCTGAGACAGAGGAGAAGGTGCGGAGACTGAAGCGGAAGAATGCCGAGCTGGCGGTCATTGCCAAGCGTCTGGAGGAGAGGGCCCGGAAGCTGCAGGAGACTAACCTGAAGGTGGTGAGGATGGGAGGCTGCTGGATGGAGGCTGGGTGACCAGGGCGCCAGGCTGGGCCTGAGGGGGTGGGGTTCAGAAGTCATGGACTCCTGGCACCCAGGAAAGCAGGAACCCAGGGGCCAAGGTGTAGGAAGGGCAAATGCTGGCTGGGCTAGGAGGCTGAAGGTTTCTGGAGTTACAGGAGGGAGGGAAGGGTTGGGCGGGGAGTTCCTGAACAGGCAGGGAGAAGGTTTCTGGATTGCCACGCGCTGGTGCTGGCTGCTGGTGCAGCCTCCTGCTGAGCTCATCTCTGGGTGCAGGGCTGTGGGGGCAGGGATGGAGACCCATGACAGTGGCAGCCCTTAATTAGCAGCAGCCTATGGGC
Organism: Suricata suricatta; assembly: GCF_006229205.1. Classification (NCBI taxonomy): domain Eukaryota; kingdom Metazoa; phylum Chordata; class Mammalia; order Carnivora; family Herpestidae; genus Suricata; species Suricata suricatta. Next base: position 26,842,434 of record NC_043716.1, read on the forward strand.
CTAAACTAGGATGTGGAGTTAACCCTTCCAGTTCTGTCTGAGGATTGCTGGGACGGAGTCAAGTGAGGCTAGTGGTCTCCTAAAGCCCCAGATACAGGGTAGAAGCAGGAGGCCATACTTCTAGGTTTTCATCCTAATCCCTCCGTTGGAGGGAGCTGAGGAGTGGGAGAAGTGCCCAGCCCTCAGATGACCATTGGCCTTACTCCTCCTCTGGCCAGGTGAGTGCCCCTGTGCCCCGTCCTGGGGCCAGCTTGGAGTTGTGCCGGAAGGCCCTGGCCCAACAGCGAGCCCGGGATCTCAGTGAGACAGCCAGTGCCCTGCTGGCTAAGGACAAGCAGATTGCTGCCTTGCAGCGGGAGTGCAGGGAGCTGCAGGCCAGGCTCACCCTGGTTGGCAAGGTGCGAGGAGGCCCTGGTCACCCCTTTCAGTTCAGCCCTCCTCTGGGCCACCTGCCTGGCTTGTGGGATGCTGGACGAGATGTTGATGAGATGCAAATGAGGCGGGAAGGTAGAAGCTGCTGGGGACTAGGTTCCCCTGGCAACGGCCCAGGTGGGAGCGGGGAGAAGGAGCCTGAACTGAAGGGGGTGGAGCTAGGAGTCCCAGACCTGGGAATTTCTGTGCTCCAGGCTTCAGGCTGTATGCCAGTGGGTCTGGCTGTATGAACCCACGCATGCCTCACACGTGTGTGGAGCGATGTTCACAAGGCATTTTAGCACAGTGCCGGGCACACCGTGAGCGCCCAGTAAATGAGTTACTGTGACTGTCTGTACACGGGCTCGCGGAAGCATGTGGCTGTGCACGCTTGCACCTATGACCAGGCATGTATGCATGGGAGGATGTGCACGTTCCCGCGCCTAGGGGCCGCTCCGGCACGGTGGAGCGCGGGATGGTGTGGGACCGGCAGGGGCTAGGCCTGACTCCTCTCTCTGTCCCCCAACCAGGAGGGCCCCCAGTGGCTCCACGTGAGGGACTTCGACCGGCTGCTGCGCGAGTCCCAGCGGGAGGTGTTGCGGCTGCAGAGGCAGATCGCCCTGCGCAACCAGCAGGAGCCGCCCCCGCCGCCCCGGCCCCTGGTCCCGGCTGCTCCGGCCAGAGCAGGGGCGCCTGCCCCCGGGGCCCCGGGAGAGGTGAGCTCCGGCGTCTGGGCAGGTGTGTGGGCGTCCGTAGATGGGGGTGGGGGACGCTCTGGGAGCTCTCCCGGCATAGCGTTTGGAGCCCCGATGACCCGGTGGTGGCGTGCGCATCCAAGGGCTGGAGAGCTTTCCCGACCCCAGGGGGCAGGGTCGCCCGTACCTGCGCTGAGCTGGACCGGGGCGATTCGAGGTCCACCCTCCGCAGGCTTGCGCCCCACGGGGCCCGCCCCGTCGCCCCTGCCGCGTCGCCAGTGGTACCGCCCGGCCGCAAATCCGCGGTTGCCCTGGCAGCCGCCCGGGGC
>NC_043716.1:26843968-26883310 GCF_006229205.1 Suricata suricatta
GCTGCCGCCGCCGCCGTAGCGCGGGGACGCCCCCTTCAGCGCCCGCCTGGTCTTTCAGGCCCGGCCCCGGCTCCCCGGGGGTGGCGGTGCGTCCGCCTCGGCTCCAGGTACGGGCGACCCTTGCTGGGTGCTGGCCGTGGGCGGCCTCTGTCGCGAAGGCTTGGGACCCCACTCCGGACCCCCAGAACTTATAGGTCTGGCTCCTCTCCATCCTCTACTTGGTCGGCACCTAGTTCACCTCCTTCTGGGAACACGGGTGGGAGAAGGTGGATTCCATAGCGACCAAGGCCTCGGTGTGGGGGGCGGGGGTGCTTCTTGCTCAGGTTTTGCCCCTCTGCTTGGCCCAGGAAGGGGGATACAGCTCCCATCGAGACCTGTCCTCTCTTAGAGTTTGCGAAGATAAATCTGAAGTGCGACAGGGTGGGCTCGACGGACGCTAGGAAGAGGGTCTGGCCAGGCTTACACTGCTCTAGGCAAAGCCCAGGTTTGGATGGTCCAGAATTCCTAGCCCTGAGAGCACCCCGTCCCAGGGGCCCCGGCAGCCTCCTAGTTCTCTGCCAGTCACTGAAGGACACCCAGGACAGTTATTGAGTGCAGTGCTGGGCTGCTGGTGGAAGCTAAAAAGGGAAAGCTTTGGCCTGGATAAAGGACCCATCTCCCTGGGCACACATGGGTCTCAGGATCTCAAAGCAGTGTGTCTGGAGGACACAGGGGCGCAGCCTCTGCACTCCCACATCAGCTGGAGACATAGACAGGCAGCGCCCCCATCCCCACCACCCCCATTTCTGGCCAGGGATCTCTTTGCTGACTATGAGATGCGGTGGGAGCCTGCACAGACAGGCTGGGCAAGGGGGCAGGCTGCCCTGAGGCCCTATTCTCAGATGCCAGCCTCCCCACTGCCCCCTGCATTCTCAGGCCAGGCCCCAAGAGGATGTGGAAACCCCACCCACGGGCCTAGGGGAGCCAGAGAAACAGCGGAGGGTGCAGCAGCTGGTAAGTCCTGGGTCAAGGGCTGGAGGCAACCAGTTGTGGGCAGGTCTGCCTTCCCCCATGAGGAGCCCTTGGTTCTGACCCCACAGGAGTCAGAGCTCAGCAAGAAGCGAAAGAAATGTGAGAGCCTGGAGCAGGAAGCCCGGAAAAAGCAGAGGCGATGTGAGGAGCTGGTGAGCTCCCAAGGGTTTCCCGGAGGCCAGTCAGGTGGTGGGCTCCCTCACGGCTCTGCTTTCACCCCCTGTCCTTTGGGGCTCTCCTGTCCTGTCTGGCGCAGGGTCCAGGTTGCGGGGGGGGGGCCTTGTCCAGGAGGGCAGGGTCCTCTGTGTGGGTGCCAGCCTCCCGCCCCAGAGCCCCCCTGGTCTCTCAGGAACTGCAGCTGAGAGAAGCCCAGAATGAGAATGCCCGCCTCCTGGAGGAGAATTCTCGGCTCAGTGGGAGAGCCACGGATAAAGAGCAGGTAGCGGTTCTGCCCACGTGCTGTGGGGCTGGGCTTCTGCTGGGGCCCTGGTCCCTGGGCAAGGGGCTGTCTTCTGCACCCCCTGAACTGGGCCAGAGTATGGAGGGTACTATTCCCCCTGGTGAAGGAGCTGCTGGGACAAGCTCAGGCACCCAGCTCCCTGCTGCTCCCCCCTCTCCAGGTGGAGTGGGAGAATGCAGAGCTGAGGGGCCAGCTCCTGGGGGTGACACAGGAGAGGGACTCGGCCCTTCGCAAGAGCCAGGGCCTGCAGAGCAAGCTGGAGAGCCTGGAGCAGGTGCTGAAGGTGAGGAGATTGTGTGGGTGGGTAGAGGGTCTGGGGCCCTGGTGCGAGGAGAAAGTGGGGCAGGAGAGCATGCCCTGTGTGGGGTCTGAGGCCCAGTCCTGGCACTGCCAGCTTGCCCTTCACTGGCCTTGGTTTCCTTCATAACAGAAGGTATCTGGAACACATGGTGTCCAAGGCTCCTACATCTTAGATCTACAGAAATGGTGGAGCTGGGCTCTGGTCTTGACCCATGGTCTTGTGTTTTAGCACATGCGGGAGGTGGCCCAGCGGAGGCAGCAGCTCGAGGTGGAGCATGAGCAGGCTCGGCTCAGCCTGCAGGAGAAGCAGGAGGAAGTCCGGAGGCTGCAGCAGGTGCGGACAGGGGGAAGGGAAGCGTGGTAGAATGCTGGACCCCCCAGTCAGCTGCTCATCCACTGGGCATTTACTGAGCACCCACTGAATGCCAGGCTCTGTGCTAGGCACTGGGGACAATGGTGGGGAAAGATCAGGTCCCATGTCTATCAGCAAATAAGCAATACACAAGTGAGGGAACCCCAGTCGCTGACGGACCCAGGTGGGGAGAAATGAGCAGGGTGGTGTGACAGAGTGACTAGGGTGAGCCAGGAGCCACTTTAGAGAGGTGGGCAGGGAAGGCAACTAATACATTAAGCATGAGAAGGAGCCAGCTGAAGAGCACTCCAGGTAGAATTGAAGTGCAAATGCCCTGTGGCGGGAAAGAGTGGGGTGGTCCGGACCAGTTGGCTGGATTATAATAGGTGAGACAGAGCAGCGGGAATAGGCAAGAGTGGATATTTTGTTCTTTGAGGGGTTGGAAGCTGTTGGAAGGTCCTAAGCCAGGAGTAGCATGGTCTGATTCATCATTTTCGAAGATCATGTGAGCAGCACCACAGAGGGCGGGGTGGGAGCATGGACAAGGTGGTCAGGTGTCGGGGCTGCTGCAGTTCAGGTGGGAGAGGACAGCCGTCTGGACGAGGTGCAGGCGATGCAGGTGGACACAAGTGGAAGGAGGTGAAGTATTTTGGAGAGAGGATTAACAAAACTCCATAGGATTCTGGTTGAGCCCCTGCTTCTTGTAGCCATTTGCTGCATAAACCCTGGTGGAGTGTTGGGCTCTTCACCTTCCAGGAGGTGATGGATGAAGGGGCAAGAGCTGTGAGAGTTAGGGAGTCCTGAGTTCTGAGTCCTGCTTTGGCTAAGTTTGGGTTATATGTTAAATATAAGTGGACATTTCCATAGATAGTTGGATCTACGGGTTTGGAGTCATGTGGAAGTTGGTCATGGAGATAGGTTTCGGAGTCATCAGTGGTCTAGTTGTGTGACCAGATGGGACCTCTTGGGAGACAGTGAAGAGTGTTAAGTGCCCTGTACCCCCCTGTGTCCTGCAGCACCCCAACATTCAAAAAGGGCAAAGGACAGGGAGCAGGTGAAGGAGGTTGAGAAGGAGCATCCCAAGAGGTGGGAGGGAAACCCAGAGGGTGGATGTCCCAGAAAGGGAGAAACTATCAGACCTGCTTCTCCTTGACACTGTTACCTTCTGGCCTAAGGTGTGGTTCTGGGGTAGGAATCTGAGAGGGAGGGACCCTCAGCCTATCCCTTCCCAGCTCTCCTTTCCTCTTCTTCCCTCCTTTGCCCTTGCTGCTCCGCTCCCTCTCCCTCTCCCCTCGCCTGTTCCTCACCTTTCCTCTCTAACCTTTGCCTCCTCCTACCTGCAGGCCCAGGCAGAAGCCAAGAGGGAACATGAAGGGGCCGTGCAGCTGCTGGAGGTAGGTCCTTGGAAGTGGCCACCAGCAGCACCGGTTGGGGGGAAGGCTGGGAAGTTCAGAGAGAGCTGGAATGGACTGCGTGAGTGTGGGAGGGTGTGGGGTTAAGGAAGGGCCCTTGAGTGCTCCAGAGCCTAGGGAATCCCTTCTACTATCTGCCTACTTCTCAGGCAGGGGCACGGCTGGGCAGGGGCTCCTGGGTCTGGTGGCAGCAGCCCCCACTGCCCCCCACCCCCAGGGGATGCCTTCACCCTGAAATATCCTTCCATTTAGGAACTGCTCAGTCAGTCCAGGGAGCCGACCAGGTAGCGTCCACTTGGGCCCTCGCTCCCTCTCTCCCTCTCTGCGCAGTGACCCGCGGGGTGAAGGGTTCTAACCTGTCCTCTGTGCTTTCCTTTCCTGCCACAGTCGACCCTGGATTCCATGCAGGTACAGCCTCCTGACGCCCCACCTCCCTGGGTCATCCCCTCCCGTGCACCTGTCTAGGCTGGCGGAGCCCCTTCCTCGGGGCCCAGTGGCCCCAGCTCTCGTGTGGAACAGAGGAGGGCGTGTCTGGTAGCAGACCCAAGAACCTTTAGAAGGACTGGGATTCCTACGAGACCTGCAGGCCACTCAGAGCTCAGTGCCTGGTGGATGCGGGGCACACCCTCCTCTAAAACCTAGCCACTCGGACCATGGGGAAGTTCCTCACCAATCATGATCCTCTTGGTATTGGCCAGGGGAGAGCCCCAAATGTTGGGACTTTTCTGATACCCAAGAAAATTTCTTGAGAATTGGCTCCTTCCTGCTGTAAAGATGTTCTGAGCTCCTGTGCAGGATCTCTCTTGAGGGTAGGGATTTGGGTCACTGACTGAGAGGGTGACAAGCAGCAGAGCCCAGGAAACTCCCGAGGAGATACTGGCAGTGGGGCTGGGAGTGGGAGCCATTCCTGGAAGCAGCAGGAAGGAGGGAGTGCCACTGCCTGGGGTGGAGGGTGTGCTGAGTGGGGGCCGGGTTCGCCCTTCCCGCAGAGGCTTGGGAGCGAAGGTCGCCCGCAGCCCTGGTGCCCCACTCCCAGCTCAGACACTGTTAAGGCAGTGGGCAGCCAGGTGAGGGCTGGTGCCCGGGCCTAGGGCCGGGCGGGTGGAAGCTGAGGCCTGGTGTGGGGGCTCCAGATGGGACTGAGCAGCTTTGTTGGGCCTGGTGGCTTATGGGAGGTCTTGGCCCAGGTCCGGGTTCGAGAGCTGGAGGAGCAGTGCCGCAGCCAAACAGAGCGCTTCAGCCTCCTGGCACAGGAGCTCCAGGCCTTCCGCCTGCACCCTGGCCCCTTGGATCTACTTACGTCTGCCCTGGGCTACAGTACCCTTGGGGACCACCCACCCCCACCCTGCTGCTGCTCTACCCCCCAGGCTTGCCGTGGGTCTGGCCCCAAAGGTAAGTGGACCCCAGTGACATTTGTCTGGAATGCTTTTGTACAGAGCAGAGAGTTCAGGGTCAGAGAAAGCTAGCAAGTCACCCAAAGTCACACAGCAAGTTAGGGCCAGGCTAGACCAAGGCTCTGATGGGGGAGAAATGAGCTCACAGGATCGGCTCTTCTGGGTCTGACCAGACATCACAGCCACTGCTCTCTCCCCCAGCAAGACCTCTGTGGTGTCACAGCTGGGAGATGGGCACTAGGAATCAGCAGCCAGCAGTAAGGGCTTGTAAAGAGCTGGGGGGCATCAGTCAGATCTGGGGTCCCCAGCCCCTCTCACTGAACAGCCCATGTGATTTTGAGTATGCTGCTAAACCTCTCTGAGCTCTGGTTTCCTAAGCTGTAAGACGGGAATAATTCAGTGCACTTCAGCAACCTGCTCTGAGGATCATGAGAAATAATATATGTAAATCACTTTCACCTCGACTTTGTAAAGCTCTCCTCAAATATTTCCCTCTTGTAAGGAAACGTGACTATGTAGGGCCTGACCCCCATACCCAAGCAGCCCCCCCTTGCTCCCTAGTCTCTCGTCAGGTCACAGGCCCCATGTGCCATCTTCTCTTTAGATCTTGACCTCCCTCCAGGCTCCCCTGGGCGCTGCACCCCAAAGTCTTCTGAGCCTGCCCCTGCAACTGTTGTCGGGGTCCCTCGAAGGACGGCCAAGAAGACAGAGTCCCTCTCCAACTCCTCTCGCTCTGAATCTGTCCACAACAGCCCCAAGTCCTGCCCTACGCCCGAGGTCAGTGCTGGTGAGGGGTCCGGGGATGGGGGGTGGCCCTCTCCTCCTCTGGGGTCCCAGGGGTTAGGTGGCTGCTGGGCCGTGCGGGGTCCCAAGTTGCGAAGTGGAGCCAGGCCCTGGGAGAGAAGGGCCTGCGGATTCTTCTTTATGGGCCAGGAGCTCTGGTGGAGGCCGCCCTGCTCTCCGGGGCTCCCCTGCAGGCCCTACTCTGGGGCTTCCCAGCCCCGCCCCTCTGGGGCTCACAGAGGCCCTAGAGTCCTGAGCCGGATGGAGGGAGACACTTTGGCGCCAGGATCCGTATAATGAGACTGTTCATGTGAGTTTAGCAGAAGCAGATGGTTGTGTGAGAAAGAACACGGGTTCTGGCATTCAGATCTCAGCTCTGTCTTAGGCAAGTCTCTGATTCTTTCTGGGCTTTGGTTTCCTTGTCTGGGTTTTGGAGTTAATAAAATCTGCCTTGTAATGTTGTATGAGGGTTACATGAAAAGATAAAAGGAAGAGGGCTACTGCAGGGGGCACAGTAGATACTTAACAAGTGGCCACTATTATTATTACCAAGTGTTTGATCACCTTGTCCCTCTCTCTACTTCTTCCCAAACCTCAGAAATCTGAGGGGGCAGAGCCAGAGCAGAGCTGCTGTCTGGGGTTGTGGAACCCAACCCAGGCCTCTACTGCCCCCTTGTGGGATAGGCTGATGGTGCGGGGTTTATCTGTGCCATGGGAGGGCTGCACTGTCCACCCCCTGGGTGCCCTCCTTACAGGGGCTTCTCAGGACCTTCTGCCTCCTGGCTTCTGGCTCTTCACAGTCGGCATGCTTTGCCATGTTCTTCCGTTAAGGAGACAAACTGCCATTGGACAGCCCCTGTACACCAGAGTGGTTGGCTGCCTCTTCAGTGGGGAAAGTGGTCATATTTACTGGGATGGTAAAATAGAGGCCAGGGCTCAGGAGGGATCCAGGCTATTCTCACTCCGCTTTGCCAGGGCAGCTGGGCTCTGCCAGGACCTGCTGGCCTGGGTACTGACTTAGAAAACACGGAGGCTCATTGCTGCTGGCCTTGTCCAGCACGTGCTGTCTTTCCCTTCTCAGAGCCGTAGGTTCTGTGGCTCATCCTGGAAACCTGCCTGCTTTGCCATTGGCCCTGGGGTCTGGAGAGAACTGGCACTTTCTGTTTGCCTGCAGGTGGACACAGCCAGCGAGGTGGAGGAGCTGGAGGCAGACAGTGTCTCCCTGCTCCCGGCAGCACCGGAGGGCAGCCGGGGAGGAGCCAGGATCCAGGTGTTCCTAGCGCGCTATAGGTGGGCCCCTCCCCTCTGCCCCCTACTTCCCTAGCATTTGGGGTGTATGGGAGGAAGGGGCTGGGGGAAGAGAGAGGTCTCTGGAGGTGGCGGGGGTGGTTCAGCGATCTCAGTTGGACACGTCCCCTTGGCCCGGTTGAGCCAGGTGGGCACCGTGAGTGCTCTACTCGGCTACCGGTGGGCAACCAAGTCTCCATAAAGGCCTAGTACAGTGGGAGGGAGGAGACGGGGCATGGAGAGAGGATGGGGTCACTGTCCTCTTCCCCCTCGGTGCCTCCTTTGACAGTTACAACCCCTTCGAGGGCCCCAATGAGAACCCAGAGGCAGAGCTCCCGCTCACTGCTGGCGAGTACATCTACATCTATGGCAACATGGACGAGGATGGCTTTTTTGAAGGTAGGAAGGTGCAGGGTTAGTCTGTCCGTCCCTCTGCTTTTGAGCCCCTCTTCCCAAAGGCTTCCACCCAACCCTACCTTCTCCTTGGTGTGCTCGGGACATTTCAGACTCAGCAAAAAGGCATATAGTGACTTGGCAGCCCACACAGAAAGGGTCCAGGAAAGGGGCCAGTGGTCTGACTGCAGATCTGTCCCGAGCAGGGTAGGGCAGGGCCTATCACAGTCCAGATGATGAATGAGGCCACAGGGAATTTTGGCTGAATTTGCTTTTGTGCTTCCAGACAGGGCACAGCAGTGCTTAACACTAGCGACCTGGAAGTTGGACATGTAGCACAGATCTGAAGCTGGACTCCAGCTGGGTGTGGGGGAGTGGGAACCAGGGTCCGGAGCCCAGGAAAGGGTGTCAGTGAGTAGTCAGCAGGCAGGGCATGGGCTTCAGGGCAGTGCACCAGGGCCTGTGGGGAGCCCAGGCACCTGAGCCAAAGCCCCGTTTTTGATGGGCGACAGGGCGGGGCCTGCAAAAGAAATGGTCTCAGGTCTCCCTGGCCAAACAGCAGGGAGAACAAACGGCCCCGGGCCGAGACTGAGTTGCAGTGTAGGCAGGGCAGGGTGAGGGCCATAACCAGGGGCGGGTTTAGGAAAGATGTTAGATCTGAATCCATAACACCCAAAGCTTCGGGTTTGTTAAGGCCAGGTCTTCCGAGCCCACTCGGGGCCCTGCACCTGTTCTTTGAGTAACTGTGGTGAACAATGATGAACAGCTAAGCTCCTCAGAGGAATGGGTACAGAAAGTGGGATTAAATATTTCCCAGAAATTACTTTCTAAATGAAAAAAACAAAACAAAAAACAAAACCAAAACAAAACAAAAAACAAAAGCCACTTTTCTTGGAGGGGGGTAGCAAGAACACAAATAACCACTAAGCACAAATTATTAGAATTTGAACTATATGATCTGGGATAGATTTAAAGGCACGGAGACAACAGGCCTGGGGTGCCGTGTTCCTCTTCACACTTAGCTAAGCGACTGCTTCCTCTACATCTGGTCCTGCCTGGACTGCTGCTAGTGGTTCAAGTTCGGGAACATGGGCCTGACTCTGACTAGGGCTCCAGCGCCAGCCTTTCTGGTGGTAGACGTGCTTAGTGCGGAGGCTCCTACCTTCAACGTCACATTCCTCAGCGTTAGTGCTGATGTTAGTATTCTCGGGCTTCCTTAATAAATTACCAAAAGAAATGTATTCTTAACACCTCTGGAGGCCAGACATTTGAAGTCAAGGTGTCGGCAGGGTCACACTCCCTCTGGAGGCCCAAGGGGAGATTCTGTCCCCTGTTCCTTTCAGCCTCTGGTGGCTCCAGGTGTTTCTTGGCTTGTGACCATGTCATTCCAGTCTCTGCCTCTGTAGTTACAGTGCCTCTCCTTCTCTTCTCTCAGTGTCTCTCCCTGTGTAACTCTTATAAAGACACTTGTCATTTGACTTAGGACCCGTCTAGATAATCTGGAATGATCTCATCTCAAGCCCCTTAACTTCATTACATCTGCAAAGATGGTTTTTCCAAATAAGGCCACATTCACAGGATCCAGGGATTAGGATGTGGCTATACATTTGAGAGGTGACCATTTTCCACTATAGTGCTTATTTTCTCTAATGTACTGAAAGTTACTATTGTTTCTTTCCATGCTTTTCCCCCTCCTAGCAGAAGCAGAGAGCAAGGGTGTTGGGGAAACTGGAAGCCCCTCCCTCTGCAGCTCAGACCTGTCTTCCTCTTCAGCACACTTTCCTAAACCCTGGCCTCTGTTTCCCCTTCCTCCTAATAAGGCACAGCAGCCGTGGGCTCATCTGTTCCCTGGGAATCTGTTCCCTTCTCCCATATTAGCTGGGACATGGCATGCTGCGTGCCCAATTTCTTCCTTCCTTGACATCTCTCTATTGTCACGTGTTCAGGGGAGCTGGAGCTGACCTTTGGTCGCTGCCTGGACTGACTATGGTCATGTTCCCAGACCCAGGCTCACTGTGGGTCTGGCTCTTCTAGAACCCACACAGGAATCTTTTCTCTGGCACTCATGCCTTTTGTCGCTGAAGATTCCTTCCCTTCCCCTGATTAGGTGGTGCTTTCCTCTTCCTTTGAGGATGTTTGTTTTCCACACAGGGAAGTTCAAGTGTGCCCCTGTCCCGACTACTCAGGCCCTCGGAATATGAAAGTTTTCAAACATACGGTAAAATGAAAGAGTAATACAGCGAACACCAATGTACTCACCACCTACATTCAATAGTTGTTAACATTTTGCCATATTTGCTTTTTCCGACTGTAGGTTAAAAATGAAAAGCGATGTAAAAGCGAGCTGTAGACATCATGACATTTCGCCCAGCCCTTCTTCAGCACGCATCTCCTCAGAGCATGGTTCTCGGAGAGCCTTGTGGCACTAGCACCTGGGCACCTGTTAGAAATGCAGACTCACCGCCCCACCCAGACCTAACTAAATTAGAATCTGCATTTTAACAAATCTCCAGGGGATTCATATGCACACTAACATTTAAGAAGCGCTGTCCTATATCACCACGGTGCTGTTATTACACCTACGAATATTAGCAATGACTCCCCTACCACAGATGTTGCGTGTTCTTGCCTTTTAAAAGTGCTCACAGATAACTGTTGATTTGGATCAAATGCTTAAGATCACTCACTAACTGTTGCTAAAATGCATTTATTGGACTGGTTTTTCTCTACCTCCTCTCTGTCTTCCCCTTCCCTGCCCTCCCTCTGCCAGGGGAGCTCATGGATGGCCGAAGGGGCCTGGTTCCTTCCAATTTTGTAGAGCGTGTATCCGACGATGACCTCCTGACCTCCCTCCCTCCGGAGCTGGCCGATTTGTCCCACAGCTCAGGCCCCGAACTCAGTTTCCTGAGTGCAGGCGGGGGTGGCAGCAGTAGTGGGGGCCAGAGCAGTGGGGGACGCAGCCAGCCCAGGCCTGAGGATGAGGCTGCAGGGGACGAGCTCAGTCCCAGCCCCCAGCCCGAGGGCCTGGGCGGGCCCCCTGCTGTGCCTTACCCACGGGGTCTGGTGGTCCTCAGGCAGCTGGCCCACAGTGTGGTGCTAGCCTGGGAGCCGCCTCCTGAGCGAGTGGAGCTACGCGGCTACCATATCTGCGTGAACGGGGAGCTGCATCAGGCCCTGGGGCCAGGGGTGCCTCCCAAGGCTGTGCTAGAGAACCTGGACCTGCGGGCCGGGCCCCTCCGTGTTTCTGTGCAGGCCCTGACCAGCCAGGGCAGCTCGGACCCTCTGCGTTGTTGCTTGGTTGTGGGTACCCGGGCTGGGGTTGTACCTAGCCAGCTGCGGGTCCATCGACTGACAGCCACGTCTGCTGAGATCACCTGGGTGCCCGGCAATAGCAACTTGGCCCATGCTGTCTACCTCAATGGGGAAGAGTGCCCCCCTGCCCGCCCCAGCACCTACTGGGCCACCTTCTGCCACCTGCGGCCTGGTACTCTCTATCAGGCCCAAGTGGAGGCTCAGCTCCCACCTCGAGAGTCCTGGGAACCAGGCTGGGAGAGGCCGGAGCAGCGGGCTGCCACCCTGCAGTTCACCACACTCCCAGCAGGTATGCAGGCTCGCTTCGGCTTTGACGCTCTGTAATACTCAGAAGGCCAGGTTGGGGGACATACATTTTCAGGGAAATGGCAAATGAGGCTGGAGGTGAGTATCTGCATTCCTGGGTCTGGTGCCCTCTTCCCCTCAGGCCCACCCGATGCCCCCCTGGATGTGCAGATTGAACCGGGACCCTCCCCTGGAATCCTGATCATCAGTTGGCTCCCAGTAACAATTGATGCTGCTGGCACCTCCAATGGCGTCCGGGTCACGGGCTATGCCATTTATGCCGATGGGCAAAAGGTAGGGCCTGCGGACTCTGCCTTCCTGTACCCCGGGAATAGGGTATGGGTCTCTCCTTGCCATGCTCAGAGACCTCCTCTCCCCAGCTTGGCACAGCCGCTGGCATTTGGGCACCGTGTAGCAGGCAGATCGGTTGAGGGCATGGGCTTTGAGAGCAGATGACTGCGATTCAAACACCATGCCACCACTGAAGCCCTGTGGCCGGGAGGATTAAGTGAGATGAGACACACCAAGGCCTGGCATAATGCTAACCGCCACTGCTAACCCTCACCGTGTCCTCGCACTCAGCCATCTTTGCCTCTCCCCTCTGCCTGCAGATCATGGAGGTGGCGTCGCCCACGGCAGGCAGCGTGCTAGTGGAGCTGTCCCAGCTGCAGCTGATGCAAGTGTGCCGGGAGGTGGCTGTGCGCACCATGTCGCCCCACGGCGAGTCAGCCGACTCCATCCCAGCTCCTGTCCCCTCAGCCTTAGTGGCAGCCTGCCTACCAGCCACAGTCTCTTGCCCCTCACCACGGCCAGGTTCCGAAGCCAGAACACCCCTTGCTCCAGCTTCCCCGGGGCCTGGAGATCCTAACTCTCCCCTCCGGCACCCTGATCCCCATGGAACTCGAGAGCCCCTCAGGGCCCCCCCGGCAAGCCCTCCCAGAGAGGCAGTGAAAGGAGCCTCTGAGGACCCCCCAGCACCTTGCTCCCAGGTACCCTGCTGGGGAGATGGGGGACCGGTGGAGGGGGACAAAGGCTTGGACCCTCCCTCAGTGCCCACCGTTCCAGGAGGAGGCTGGGGCAGCTGTGCCGGGCACCTCAGAGGACCGGAGGGCCAGTGAACCAGCTTCGCTGTTGGCCCAGGAAGAGGCCCTGTTGGCACCTTGCTCTGGCCAGGGAGCCCTTGCCCTGCGAGGGTCCTGTGCTGACACCTGCCGTGGAGGAGACACAGGGTCTGGGCTGAGGCCCAGGGCTGAGGTACGGAGGTGGGGACACACTGGGCCAGCTCAGAGAACTGGGACTCGCCTCCCTGCCAGCCCAAATCTGGGTGTCCTCTCCCTTTATTTTCTGCTCTGGTGTGCGCTCCACGTCTGCTTCTGTCACCTTGTCTCCCCAGATTTCTCTTTTCCTTTTGGCTACCACCCCTCTTCCCCCAATCCCAGCCCTTGTGCACACCCCCCATTTGAGACACGACTCTCTCTCCCTCTGCCAAGGGACTGCTATCATTCCCACTGGGGCTGAGCCTTCCGGAGCCCCCGGTGCCTCCTCAAACCCTTCCCTCTCTCTTCCTTTGCCTCGCTTCTTCCAGAGGGAGGACACAGCAGAGCTTGGAGTCCGTCTGGTGAACTCCCTTGTGGACCATGGCCGCAATTCAGATCTCTCAGACATCCAAGAAGAGGAGGAGGAGGAGGAGGAGAATCTGTGTTCCAGGACTTGCTCTTTCCAGAAGCAGGTTGTTGGCAACAGCATCAGGGAGAGTGGGGCCAAGGTAATGGGGTGAGGATGGGCTGGGGGGCCCTAGACCTCAGGTTCTGGGGGCCTCTATCCTTCGTGTCAGCAGCTGCTCCGGCCACCGCTGAGTGCCAGCAACATTCTAGGTGTGTGGCCTGGGCCCTGTCCTGAGCAGCAGATAGGAGATTGTTCAGGATTCTGCCTTCCTTGGAAGAAAGGAGAGGACGAGGAGCCCTCTTCTGCCCCTTCTCCTGCTCCAGCCCGCCATAGGCAGTGCCCTGGCCTGAGATCCTTGCTGGGAGCCTCTGGGGAGGGGTGGGGAGGTGTGGTCTGCTCCCTGCTGCTCCTGTGCAGCCTGTTTTCCGGAGTGTGTTCCCTAATTCCTCCTCTGGCTGTGCTCTGGACTTGCTGTGTGACTTTGGGCCACCCCCCTCCCTGGTCTTTCCTCTTATAGGAAGCTGAGGGAGGGCTGTGGGGTTGCATGGAACCCCTCCTCTCATTTAAGGACAAAGGTCACAGCTGTCTCCTCTTCCCACGGACCTCTCTTCCCTGCTGCCCTTCCCCCCAGCCCCCACCCCAGCCTGACCCCTTCTGTGAGACCGACAGCGACGAGGAGATCTTGGAGCAGATCCTGGAGCTGCCCCTCCAGCAGTTCTGCAGCAAGAAGCTTTTTAGCATCCCGGAGGAGGAGGAAGAGGAGGACGAGGAAGATGAGGGGGAGGAGGAGGAAGACGAGGAGAGGCCAGGGGCAGGCTGTTCCTCCCAAGACCCCGGCCCACCTGAGTCTGCATTGCTGGGGCTGGGCTGTGACAGCAGTCAGCCTAGAGGGCCTGGCCCTTGTTCCTTGTCTCCAGAGCCCTGCAGGGCTGGGGACCGCCTGGAGGACATACCTGGACTAGTTGGTGGAAGCAGCCGGAGGAAAGGAAGTGGCTCCCCTGAGAAGCCCCCAAACCGCAGGCGGTCCCCAGATCCCCGTGAACACTGCAGCCGACTTCTCAGCAACGGCGGGCCCCAGGCTTCTGGACGACCGGGTCCCACACGGGAGAGGGGCAGCCCTTCTGTGGGCGAGGGGACCAAGGGTGTGCCAGAGGCTGGTGGGAGAGGGCGGCCAGCCCCTTCCCGGAGATGCTCCCGTGGCCGGGCCCCAGAATCTAGCCTGGCCAGCTGTCTCTCCCCCAAGTGCTTGGAGATCAGCATCGAATATGATTCTGAGGACGAGCAGGAGGCGGGCAGCGGGGGCATCAGCATCACCAGCTCCTGCTACCTTGGAGATGGGGAGGCCTGGGGCACGGCCCCCATAGGAAGGTCCAGGGGGCCTCTGAAGGCCAATTCAGGCCCCACCCCCTACCCACACCTTTCGGCCTGGGAGAAGGGGGAGACAGAGCGGAGAGGCCGCAGTGCGACTGGCAGAGCCAAGGAGCCACCCTCCCGGGTCCGTGCCCACTCCCCACCCTGGCAGCCCCCTGCCTGCTGCCGCCTGGTGGCTCTGCTTGCTGCCCACCAGCCACTCCCATTCCACGCTGCCGCCTCCATCTGCAGAGGTGGGGCCGGGCCTCTGGGCTCCCTCACCCTCCTCCTCCCACCCACATTCCACTGCTTTGCTGCTTCTGCCTATCGGAACTGGGATGCACAATATTCTGTTATTGCTAGCCGCCAATTGCTGCCAGCCAGCCCCCTGCCTTTGTGCAGGGTGGCCCTCTGCTTAGCTAGTTACATCTTCAGGACACTGACGGTGATGTCCAGCATCACCAGACCCTGACGCTGAGAAGAGGCCCTCCTCTCCCACGCTCCTCGGCCAGCTCTGAGATCCTCCCCTCTACTGCACTCACCAACGAGGGTGGCGGAGCCGGGATCTCCCCTTCTGCCCTTCCTCTCGCAGTGGGGGTGTCTGATGTCTCCGAGAGATTGGGCCAAGGCTCCAGGAGAGGAATGTTGTGTCCCGGCTCTGCTGTGCTGCTTATGCTGATGGGGCAGAGCTGGGGAGCGCGTGCGGGGTCCTGCCCTGCTGACGCGCCCACCAGCGGGCGGTGGGTCACTTCTGCTCTCTGCTGCCCTCTCTTTGCAGGCAACAGAGACTGGGGAGCCCAGAGGGCAGGACAGCTCTGGGCGGAGGGGCCCCCCACGTGGAGGGGCCCAGGCCCCCAGGGCAGGCGGCACAGAGTTGGGTGAGCACCTGAGGGGGGCCAGGCTAGGCCAAAGGGGTCTTTCCTAACCTAACCCTTTGGCAAGAGCTTACTGTCATCTCTGTCTCCGCAGCCTCTCTGAGGAGCCCCCCAGAAGAAGCGCTGGTTTACCAGGACCTACCTGTCAGGGTTTTTGTGGCTCTGTTTGACTATGACCCGGTGTCAATGTCACCCAACCCTGATGCTGGGGAAGAGGAGCTCCCCTTCCGGGAGGGCCAGATCCTGAAGGTGACTGACTGTCCGGGTCCCCCGCCCTCTCCCCTCTCCTGTCCTGGGGGTTTCCCAGCCTGCATGGGGGTACTGGAGGCATCCTAGCCTGCATGGAGGGGGGAACCACGGCTACCAGAGGACAAGGAGCTGAATCCTGACTCTGCCACTTATAGCTGTGTAGCCTTGAGTGGATGCGCTAGCTGCTCTAGACCTCAGTTTCCTCATTGGTAAAATGGGGCTGATGTTCATGTCTACCTCACAAAGCTGGTTGAGGATTAGGTTCAGGGCACGTGGCATACTTCAGTGGCCTGGCACACAGCACAGTATAATAACAGCTACTGTTAACATTACAGTTTTTATGGAGTCTCTAAGTATTTATTCAAGACTTTTTGCAGTTGCTCAGAGATTACAGAGATCTAGTCTGGGCTGAGCCGGGTGCGGGGGTGGGGGGGGTGTGGAGGGGTGGACGTGCAGAGTGAGTGATGATATATGAAAAAGGCTATCTTCTCTCATCCCTCTGATCCTTATTCTTGGCTGTCTCCCCCTATTTCCTGTTTCACAACCCACAGAAGGTGACCATTCTTCTGCAATTCTGAGTGTGGTGTTGTGGGGCTCAGGGCCTGAGAGCCAGGGAGCAAGCTGTACTGGCCTCTTGAGATGACTGGTCTTTGCCTTCAGGTGTTTGGGGACAAGGATGCCGATGGCTTCTACCGCGGTGAAGGTGGGGGGCGGATAGGCTACATCCCCTGCAACATGGTGGCCGAGGTGGCTGTGGACAGCCCCACAGAGACACAGCAGCTGTTCCAGCGGGGTTATTTGTCCCCAGATGTTCTCACTGAAGGCTCAGGTATGTCCTGCTGCTGTCCCTTACCTACACCCCAGCTCCAACTCAGCCCCTCCTGAGCAATCTGTATGTCTGGGGTGGCCAGGGAGCATCATTTTTTCAGAGTCTTGCAGAGACTAAGGCCAGTGTGGCCACAGCAGTTAGCTTGCCACACAGAACGGGGGTCTGCTGCAGAGAGGCTGGGCCATGAAGTTTTGATCCTGGAGGTCAAGGATGGGAGAGGAAAGCCCTTTAGAAACTTGAGCACAAGAACCCTGGCACAGTCCAAAGAGAAGACTCCAGAGTCACTATTCTGTCCCCCTCCCCTGCCTCAGTTTCTCTCTTACATATACTTGCCTTTCTGGATCAGGGAATGGTCCCTTTGTGTACTCTACAGCCCGCACAGCTGGGCCTCCCCCCAAGCCCCGCCGCTCCAAGAAAGGTGGGTGAGATCCCCCCTCCCTTGGGGCCTGTGAGGATGAGTGGGGGTGGGGAGCACTGCTTGGCTCTCTGGGGAGACACGAGTGGGGTTTTGAGCAGGTAATGGGAATTAGGGTAGACCTTCATCCACATCCATTCCCTCCACTGGGGAGCGTCCTTTTAATGGGAACGGGGAGTGGTTTGCTGGCGCCTCTGCTCCAAAAAGCACCTGACTAAATTCGGTGCAGCCTGGAGCAAGTCATTTACCTTTTCTGGGTCTTAGTTTACTACCACATCCAAAGCGCTGGGCTCTGCTCTCTGAACGTCTTTCTCCTGCATCCCTTGTGTGAGACCGAGCATCCTGCCCTCCCTGCCCCACCCCCGGCCCGGGATGAGGAGGGAAGCCAGGGGCAGGGCTCACCTGCACGTTCTCTCCACAGCTGAGGCGGAAGGCTCTGCCCAGCCCTGTGCAGGTGAGGGGCCATTCCTGTGCAGGAGAGGCTGGGAAAGGTGGGATGGGGCTGGGTGGCCCCTCTGGGCTCTCCCCAGAGGCTGCAGCTAGTGGAGAGGTGGCGAATAGGGGGTCAGTAGTGTGGAGAACGATATGGCATGGGGGTCCAGAGAGTCCCCAGTCCTCTCCCCCTCCCCCTGCAGGCCGCCCCCAGCAGGTTTCCTCTGCCGGCCTCAAGTCTTCCCGTTCCATGGTGGCTGCATTTGACTACAACCCTCGGGAGAGCTCCCCCAACATGGATGTAGAGGTGAGGACCCCCACAGAGAGCGCAGCCAAGGGGGTGGTAGCAGAGCCTCCCCAGGACTGATGTTGTCTCTTGGGCTCTCCACAGGCAGAGCTGCCCTTCCGGGCAGGAGACATCATTACTGTGTTCGGTGACATGGACGATGATGGTTTCTACTATGTGAGAACATTGGGGTGGGGGGTGTGCTCTGCTCCTTACCAGCCCTTTCAGGGAGGGCTCTACCAGGGCCAGGGATGGGGGTGAGCAAGGGTTCCTGAAGGAAGCCTGGAGGAATGGACCAGGCAGGGACATGGACCAGGCCATGACAGTGATGTTGGCCTCTGGCTGTTTCCTCCGGGGCTCCGGGGCTGAGGGGTGGAGCTGAGGCCTCTGCTAGTCTCAGCCTCATCAGCATCTCCTTTCCAGGGGGAGCTCAATGGACAGAGGGGCTTGGTTCCGTCCAACTTCCTGGAGGGCCCTGGACCTGAGGCGAGCGGCTCAGACAGGGAGCCCGGGGCACTCCAGGCCGAGAGTCAGGTCAGTGAGGAGCTGGGCTTCCAGCTCAGTAGCTGGGGCTGTACCCTGCTGGAGTGGTGGTGGGGACAGTGTCCTGGGAGGGGAGCAGGTGGCTGTGATCTAGGGAGCATCTTGCAGAGTGGAGCTGCGAGGGAGAGCCCTGCCAGGGCCAGCTCCCTCCCAGTATGTGCCCCCCTCCGCAGAGGAGTGATGCCTGTGATCCTGAGCCCCGGCCCATCTGACCCAGCTGCCCATGCCCCCTGGGCTGATGCTGGTGAGGGGTCTTGTGGAAAAGGACCCTTGGGCCTCTCACACCTCTTAACTAGGAACTTCCCACCCTCTCCCTGTCTCCCAGGTGCCTTTTAAAGCCAGTTGCCCAGCAAGGCCCAGCAAGCTTCCTGGGTCCTTGTTCTTAGAGCTTGCCTCTCCCCAGGGTGGGTGGAATACAGCTGGGTTCCAGCCTCGTGGCGCAGGAGGAGGGGGAGAGGGCATGGTTCCAGTGGGAAACCCTGGGTGTCTGTCTACAATATCGCCAAAGGCAACGGCTGTGCAAAGCGGGACCAGTTCCTGTGAGCTGAGTGACCTGGTGCCTGGGCAGGGGATATGTGAGTCAGTCCATAACCCAACTCCTCTCTTTGTTCCCTGTTCTTCAGAGAACGAGGAGGAGACGAGTCCAGTGCTAGATGGACATAGATATATATAGAGAGAGCAACATGTAAGTGGGGGACTGGCCCCCTCTGTTCATGTGACCCCCTCTCCTTCCGTCACCATAATCAGATAGCGCTCCTTTGTCTTGAGTACAGGAGCTGACCTGCCTTCTCTCCCAGGGATTGGGGGAGGGAGATCTTGCCGTGAGCCAGATCTGGGTATAGGATCGTCCCCTCCCTTTGCTTTTACTTTGGGCAGTGCCAACTGTTACAGGAATACACGTCATTTTAGTATATAATGCCCCATATTTGCTGACTCCTCATATTCTATAGCTCATGCGGCTTATAGAATGTTGTGTGACATCCACATTGTGACTCATCAGAGAATTATGATACCATATGACTATGGTGTTATAATATCGTGATCATTATCGGTGACAGAATGGTAATGCCACCAGTAATAATAGTTTCCCCACCCTTGTCCTCTGTATCGTGACCTGTTAGGGGGTCGGATGCATAATTTTACTTCCAATTCTCCATTTTCTCTGTTGGAGGGAATAAAAGAGGAGGCTTAAACAATTGAAATCCATAGATAACCCCAAACCATTCATCTCTGGGGCTCAGAGGCCCCCTTCATTTGTCTTCCCAGCAACCCCTCCCTCCTGGGATGCCACGGAAGGAGCCTGGGGAGGAGTGGTTAGCAGTAGACTCTGCGGCCTCTAGGTGCGCTCTCTGAGAGCAGGCCCGCCACGTCCATCCCCAGGGCCTTGGGTTGGGGGGTCCTAGGCTGGGCACTCAGCTCCCCTGCCTTTGGTCTGGGCTTCCTGGCTGGCTCTGGCCAGGAGACTGCAGGGATGTGGTGGTGAGTCGAGGAAGGGAGTGGGGGGCAGGGGTGCAGAACTCGTTGGCGGTCAAAATCTAACTGGGCTGTGCCAAGCACAAGAAGTTGTGGTAGGAATTCAGGAATGGGGAGTAGGAGTAGGGAGGCTTCCTGGTGGCCCTCTTGTTCACCCACCACCTGTCCTTTAGGCCACTAATAGCACTGGGTGGGCCTGTGGCCACTGGAGCTAGGAGGAGATTCAGCAAGGGACATATTTGGACAGAGGCAGCAGGGCAGCTCTTGGCAGGGGAGGGGGAGGGGTGCTTAGTGGTGTGTCCCGCAGCCCTCTGAGAAGCCATTTGAGGAGGAGTCTGGGGGGGGAGGGGTGCAGGGACACCGCAGCTGCTGGGCTGGACCAGTGAGCTGAGCTGCTTCTGTCTGTGAGGCGGTGCAGGAACGGCCTTCCCTGGGGTGGGATGGCTGCCTCTAAGTGGTCCTGGTCTTCCTTTGCTGTGAGGGGGTGACACGGGGGAATTGGAGGCATGCATCCCAAGGGGCAGGTCCAAGGACTCCTGAGCTCTGTCAGCCTAGTACCCTATAGGGAGACCCAGAGGAGGGGAGGGGCGTGCCCAGGTTCTGGAAGCACACCTGGACTCTGTGTCTGTTCCTCCGACTCCCGGCTCAGTGTTCCCTCGGCGGCATCACACAGCCACCTCTCTGAGCTCTGTGTGTGTTTGGGGCAGGGGGGCGGATGGGGTCGTGGGCTTCTGGTTCTTGACCATGGGTCTGTGACATGGAGGGCTGTAAGCACCTGAGATTGTAGGGCGAAGGAGTCAGGGTGGGGCAGGGAGTCAGGTCCTGACTTTGTCCCTTTTCTCTCCTATTTCAGGACTGGGCCAGCTCAACACAAGGGCCTCCAGTGCCCAGAGGCTGGCCCTGTGCCCCTGGCCCTGGCAGCTTCCCCACAATTGAACTGGGGGGGCTACAGGGCACCAGCGAGAAGGTGTGGGGTCTCCTCGCCAAGGGAAAGCAGCTCCTAAGGAAACTAGGCTCTGGGAAGAAGGAGTGATGCTGTGCCGGGTCCTGCAGGCAGAAGCAGCCCCCTGAGGCCCCGGGGTCGCGGGGTGCGAAGACCCTGACGCCCATTCTCCTGAGTTAACACTGTGGCACTTGGATGGGAATCAGAGACTGTTTGAAGGTCAGAGCTAGATGAGTCCTCAAGGATGAATCCTGTGGAGGGCACCCACCTCTTGCAGGAGGGGAAACTGAGCCGCAGAATGAAAAAATAACTCGGTCAAGGTTACTGAGCACCTCAGTCATAGAGCCAGGACCCGTGACTCCCTGTCCATCCACCTATGCCTACTTTCCCGCCACTCGATGCTAGTCCCTTCTTTGATCCTCCCCACTCCAATGGCTGGCTATCCTGACATGTCTTCCTTCCCCTGAAGGCAAGTTTGCACTGGATTCCCTGAAGCCTCCCTCCCCCACCATGGGGCAGGCAGGGCGGAACCCTGTATATATGTACATACTCAGTGCCTCTGTCCACGTGGCTTCCACCGCACAGGCCCAGGAAGGAGAAAGGCCATGCCAAAGCGGGCCTAACCCATAGTGCTCCACCCCTCCCTGCCAGCCCAGCCTCCTGGCCCCTGTGTGTCCCACCCCCAAAGACCCTGGGGCCAGCGGGCCGAAAGCAGGAGTTGGGTTTGCCTTATTTTGCTCATTGGATTCAACTTCTCTTTTGCATCATCTTCCTCTGGTCCCCGTCGGAGTCTGGGGGCTGGGGAAGAGGACAGATTTATGCAGCTATTTTCATACATTCCCTGTTCAGAGTGGGGTAGAGAGCTCTCCACCCTCACCCTCACCGCACCCTCTAACCCTGCGGCTGGGTGAGTGTCTGCATGCTTCCTTCACTGTGCTGGGAGATCGGTCCACTGAAGCCCCACCCCAGGCCTCGGTCTCCAGGGGTGTGGAATGGTGGGGGCATTTGTTTAAAAAGACATTTTATTATAATAAAGTCTATTTTCACAAAACCCATGCTGGGCTCTACTTGGGGCAAAGGACTCCTCACACGGGGCGGGTTGTGCTGGGCTTTGGCCTTGACTTTAGAACCCAGGAGTTACATCCGAGGGCGACTGGGGCAAACCAATGAACAAGAAGACCAAGCAGCTCCTGAGTTTCTTTTCCGAAGAAGATGGTGTGGCAGCTTCCTGAGTCCCTGGTGCAGGGTGTTTGGGGTTGGGATGGGTTCTGGTGGGAGAAAGAGACCTGGCAGGGGGATGGGAGACCCGAGAGAAGGCACCAGTTTCAGGGCAGTGGACTGAACACATCCTGCAATGTTGACTTTCCTGTGCCAAGTGCATAGAAACAACAGATGTAAGAAAAATGCAAGCAAACCATATAGTTCCACTTGAAAGCTGGGGGGAGGACTCTTCATAGACTAGAACAGCAGAGAGAGGACAGAAAACAGATGGGAGAGCGTCCTCAGGAACCTCAAAGCCGGGGATGTGTGTGAGTCCCCCGCGTTGCTCCGTGCCTAGAGGTGGTGCAGAAGGAGCAGGAGAGACCTGGGGGCTATGGGCGGCTTGCTTGGTCCAGATTCCGTTTGGGGAGCAACCGGGTCAATGGATTGTTGCACATTTTCCTCCCCAGGGGCCAATGGGCAAAAGTGAGGGTGTCTGCCTTTATTTAAAAAAAATTTTTTTTTTAGAGAGGATGAGAGAGAGGGAGCAAGTGAGCGAGGGGTAGAGAGAGAGGGAGAATCCCATGAGGGTCAGAGATAGAGAAAGGGGAAGAGAGAAATGGGCCCACCAGAAGCAGGGCTCCAGCTCGAACGTTGTCTGCCTTTAGATACAACAGTGGGAGTGGCAGCATGGGTAAGAGACCAGGTGGTACTCTAGGTGGTTGGCAACACCTGGCAGAAGCCAGAAGTATCACTGCCCAGGTGAAGAGCCACTGAAGTGCAGCACCTTGTGCCCTCTCCCTCTCACAGAAACCCTGCAGGTCAGCAGCCTTGCCCACCCTGTCTTGCAAGGGTTGTCAACTACGAAGTCCGGGGCAAACTCCACATTGAGACTCAACAAACATCATGGGGAAGATGTGAACACTGCTGAGCCTTCTGACCTGTGAACAAAGTACACCTGTCCGTTTCTTTAGGTCTTTAATTTCTCTCGACAATTCGACCTTGCCCATTTTCTGTCCGATTTATCCTTAATTATTTCATTTTTAAAGATTTTATTTATTTATTTTTAAGTTTATTCATCTTGAGAGAGAAAGCACGAATCAGGGAGGGACAGAGAGAGGAAGAGAGAATCCCAAGCAGGCTCCACTTTGTCAGCACAGAGCCTGATGAGGGGCTCGAACCCATGAACCATGAGATCATGACCTGAGCCAAGTTGGATGCTCAACTGACTGAGCCACCAGATGCCCTAAGGTTTTATTTTTAAATAATCTCTACACTCAACATGAGGCTCAAACTCACAACTCCAAGATCAAGAGTCACAGGCTTCACTGAGCCAGCCAGGCACTCCCCTAATTATTTCATATTTTTGATGCTATTATAAATGGTATTGTTATTGAAAATTTAAATTTCAAATTCTTTGTTGTTAGTATATAAAAATATAATCGATTTTTATATTTTGGCCTTACATATTGCAGCCTTACCAAACTCACTTATTGGTTCTAGTAGTTTTTGTAGGGCTCTTAAGAATTTTCTGCATATGTGATCATATTGTATATAAACAGAATTTTACTTTGTCCTTTCAAATTTTGATGCCTTTTCTTTCTTTTTCCCTCCCTCCCTCCTTCCTTCCTTCCTTCCTTCCCCTCATTGCAGTGGATGGAACCTCCAGTACAATGCTAAATAGACATTACAAGAGTGGACACACTTGTCTTATTCCTGGTCTTAGGGAAAAAGAAAAGCATTCAGTCTTTCATCACGAATAATGATGTTAGTGACATATATTTTTGTAGATAACCTTTATCAGGTTCAAGGAAGTTCTCTTCTCCTTTAGTTTGCAGAGAGCTGGCTTTTGTTTGGTTTTGTTTTTTTTTAATAATCAGTAACAGATGTTAGATTTTGTCAAAAATCTTTCTGCATCTAATGGGAGATTATATAGTTTTTCTTTCTTAGTAATGGTAAATTTCATTGATTTTTCAATGTTAAACCGACCTTAGTTTCCTGGGATAAGTTCCACTTGGCCGTGACCTGGGAGGAGGATAGAGGATGAGAGCCATGTCCCTCTCTTGCTGAGTTTGAGGAATGTGACTATTCAAGGTACAGATAAGTGCACTGGTTAAAGACTCGCAGCCTAGAATACAGAGACTCTTGGGTTATAATTTGGGCTCATCCACTGTTTCCACCCGGTACTTACCCAGGGGCTCTTACTCATTAGGGATTCTCCCTGTACTTCTGACAAAGCAAGAACTTCCCCTTAGGTCATAATAGAGGATAGAGGAAAGGAGCTGTGTTTCCACACCCAACCCGGTCAGGGTCCAGCATCACACAATCTTTTACTGGCCTCGAGGGGCTGTTTTCCAGTCTTGCTGTCTCTGCAGGGTAGGCACTGATCTGATGAGGGCTGGAACGTGCAGAGAGGAGGGGAACCAGGTAGCTCCTCCCTGCCCCAGGCCCTGCTGGAGAAACCTCTCCCTCTCAGTCCGTGTTCCCCTTACCAACTCTTGTTATTTTCTGTTCTCCAACAGTTTCACTTTGGTGTCTCATTTCTGTGACATCTCCATAGTCAGATTTGGCTGATGGATCCTGTAGCTCATGCTAATCCTGCTTTGCCTGAAATGGGGGTTATTATCTACATTTCAGGAATTGAGTCTACTTGTAACAGAGAACTTAATCGCAGTATTAGACGCGAAAAGATAATGGAGGAATATCTTCCAAGGGCCGAAGAGGAAGGAAGTTGAACTTGAATTTTATACTTAGCCAAATTACCAGTCATGCTACTGAAGCATCCCTCAGGGGAAATGCCACATACGCCAATGCTATCATTTCAATCTTTGGTAGTGTTTGACTTCATATTAAGTAAACCAAAGCAAAAGTAATCCAAAACCACTGATTATGTAAAACAAATCAAAATTTGCTACTTTGGGAAGTTAAGGTGGAGGGAGATGTTATGAGTTTGTTTGTTTTCTTTTTGTAATGAAATTATTTTTTTTGTGATACTATCAAACAAAGGAGCATTGGTTTTAAAATGACCACCCCTTACTCAGCCCTTTCAGTTCCATTCCCCAAATGGTAGCCACAGTTAATAGGCTTCTGTGCCTGTTTCCAGGATTTTCTATGCGTATTTCAATGTGTATATACATGCCCGTGGCATGTATGTATATCTGTGTGTTTTGCATGAATTGTATCATGCGGTATATGCTTTGTAAATAGCTCTTTTCTTTGGGCAACATATCTTTCTATATCTTGCTATGTATAGAGCTCCTTCATTAGTTTTTATTTTTTATGAAGGCCCCAACGTGCGGCCCATTATCTCACAATCTTGAAATTACGATTCACATGCTCTATGGACTGAGCCACCCAGGAGCCCTTCTCCTTCATCAGCTTTAAAAACTGCATAAAAACACCATTACATGAATGACCAGTGTGGCAAAACATTTTTTGATAGACATTTGGCTTATTTCTGGTCTTTTGGATGTTGGAAATGAGGCTGAAATGAACCCTCTTGGGCAGGTATCTTTACGATTTCCTGAGAATGCTTCTGAAAGGTAAATGTCTTCTTGGAAGTAGAACTGCTGAGTCAGAACAAGTGTACATTTTGGATTTTGACTGACATTGCCAAATTGCCATCCCGTTGCATGGGGCCAGTCCACACTTATGTTTTCACATACTGATTGGCACTGGCTTTATTAGCTTTTTAGAATTTTAATTAATCTGGTAGAGTTGCTGTTGAATTCTTTGAGTTTAGTGTTTCATGTTCTTAGTGGTTTTTGTTTTTTTTTTTGAACTTTATCTTATGGACACTTACCCTCCGCCCTCCCCCCCACCCCCCCGCCAATAACCACAGGTATAAAGGGGTTTGATGGAATAACCATTAAATATTCATATAATCATATAATTTGACTTTTCTTTACCTCTATAATACTACCCAAAAACAAATTTGGGAACTACTTTTTGCAACTAACAAAAGCTTGAATATTCACTTAAAAAGCCTTTTTTAAAAGCCTTGTTCATTAAAGAGTATAACCTTTCTAGTATGGGGATAGGAGTTAAAAATGTCCAGTGTTTTTCAGATCTGTGTCTCTGCTTTCCAAAGAGAACTAAAAGGAGCATACTAAAACTTTTAAGGAAGGAAAATACTTATAAGATTTTACAAGTTCTGTGGAGAAACTTAATGACAAAATTTATATACCTATTTCAAAACAGGAGTACTTAGGAACAAATCTAACAAAAAGGTAAAACAATAACATTTCAATGAAGACTATAAAAGTAGACTTAAATAAAACGATGTCCTGTATTACTCAAGAATGTAAACTCTAGGAGGGGTGATTTGGTAATTGCTCCATTCTCAGTTCCCAGGACAGTGCTAGCACACAGGTGCTCAGGAAATATATGTTGAACGAATGGATGTATATGAATAGGAAGATACTATATTAGAGATGCCAGTTGTCACCAGATTTATGTATAAAATGAATATAATATCAATAAAAATATCAATAGGATTTCTCATGGAACTAGATATTGAAATAGTCATAGAGTATATATGTTAGAATGCTGAAGATTCCTTTGAAAAAGAAGAATGAGGAAGGAGAGTTTATCTTAATGGAAATCAAAACATATTTAAAAGTTATGGAAATTGCTATGATAAGATATTTACATAGGAATCAGTAGACTAGTAATTCAGTAGAATAGAATATTCTAGAAAAACACACACATTTATGTTAAGTGAGAAAAGCAGTATCTCATTTCAGCAGAGAAACCACAGAAAGCATTGGGACAACTGGTTATCCATTTGGAAATAAATAAAGGTGGCCCACTCTTGCATTGTTCACTTACACTATTCACAAAAAAATTCCAGATGTTTGAGTGATCTAAATGTGAAAAATCAAAATATGAAGGTATTAGAAGAATATATGGGAGAATATGTTTATGATCTTGAAAAAGGGAAGATCATTTTAAGCAAGTCTGAAAAGGAAAATTCATAAAGGAAAAGATTGATAAATTTGACCACTTCATAAAAATGACCCTATTGGAGTGCCTGAGTGGCTCAGTCGGTTAAGTGTCCAACTTCCATTTAAGTCACGATCTTGCAGTTTGGGAGTTCAAACCCTGTGTGGGGCTCTGTGCTGACAGCTCAGAGCCTGGAGCCTGCTTCAGATTCTGTGTGTGTGTGTGTCTCTCTCTGTCCCTCTCTCATTCATGCTCTGTCTCTCTCAAAAATAAATAAACATTAAAAAATTTTTTAATTGATCCTATAAAAGCCATAAATGAAAAGTGACAGGCTGGAAAATATTAACAATATACGTAACAGCCAACAGATTAGTATTATTCAGAATATACAGTAACTTTTGCAAATCAATAAAACAATGACAATCCCATAGAAAAATGGACAACACCAAACACAGAACATTTACAGAAGAGTTAGTTCAAATAAAAACGTGCTGGCTATTATCTAAAGAAATAAAAATTGAACGAATAATGTGATTTCAGTCTTTGCCCTTGAGACTTTTGATAAGTCTGGAGGACTGTTTGGTAATATGTATTTATTAAAAAATTTAAATGCACGAAACCTGTGGCTCACTTCTCAATCTTTACCCTGGAGGACAAGGTGTGTGTGTGTGTGTGTGTGTGTGTGTGTGTGTACAGAGACTTCTTGCTGCATTGTTTTTAATTGTGAAAAAATGGGGAAATGTCAGCTTCCATCAAGAGAGGAGAGGTCGCATAATGGGAATAACTTCACCAAAAAATGTATGTGAAACATGCAGTGAGACACTTTTCTAAGTAGTGCATGCACGGTAGATCTGCAAGGTGTCCTGTTGAGGGAGAGAAGCACACTGCCCAACAAAATGTTTAGGGTGCTAGCGTTTGTGGAAAAATAAAGGACAACGAATGTTTCCGAGAGACCCATATACGTATATGAATGTAACGCAAAAGGCTTGGATGGACAAACACAAAAATGGCAACAGGTTGTGTGAGGAATGGAGGAAGGAGACTGGAATTAGGGACCTAGTCTAAAGGGAGCTTTCACAGGATTTGTGCCATTTTACTTTTACTCACAGTGTGTCCACAATTCAAAAGTAATTTTTAGAAACTGAAAGAGCAAGAAAAGAAGGTCTTTGGGCCGGTGCAGTTGCTGTGTCTGGCGGGTCCTTGTCCCCCGCTCGGCCCAGCTTCCATAGCTTCCTTCTATCCAACCACACGCACACAGGAAATCTGGCGGTAATCCCAACTGAACTGTTTCCTCAGCAGCGTTAAGAAAGAGCGCACGGTTTTGCAAGCAGTAGCAGAGGGCCCGTTATCCCACAGGCAGTTGGACTTTACCCTAGGGTGGGGGTGTTTGGGAAGGTAAGTGGGGAGAAGAGGGGGGCATATGTGGGGAGGGGGTGGGGAGACTTCCTCCCAGCACTATAGTCTTGAGATTGGAGCAGTTGCCGCAGCGCCCTCCAGAGGCCACCCCCGGGATGGGAACTGGGGATAATTTAAGGGACTAGGCTTGTTTGGAGTATCTCCTCCCACAGGTATGTCCTTCTGCTGGTTACTTTGCATGCTGAGAAGCCCTTTGGGCCTCAGATATGCCTGCGGCAGACAAACTAGACCTACATGAGGGTTCAACAGAGGTACAGACTGGGCCATCTTGCGGTTAGCCTGGTTGTATCATTATTCAGTGGTTGGAAACATAAAGTCAAGGAGCATCTCAAGCCCCTGCAGGTAAATGCAAGCCCACCATCCAGCCCTGAGCCAAAGGCAGGTGGTTTGAGGATTGTACATCTTGAGAATTCTCCCACCGCCACAGCAGTAGAGAGGGAAGGGCATTTTTAACATCATTCTTTGAAATGGCCTTATTCTTTTTCTTTTTTTTTTTTTTAATTTTCTTTCAATGTTTATTTTTGAGAGACAGAGCATGAACATGAGCAGAGGAGGGGCAGAGAGAGAAGGAGATACAGAATCCAAAGCAGGCTTTGGACTCTGAACTGTCAGCACAGAGTCTGATGCGGGGCTCAAACTCACAAACTGTGAGATCATGACCTGAGCTGAAGTCGGATACTTAACTGACTGAGCAACCCAGGTGTCTCCACCTTTAAAAAAATTTTTTTTCAATGTTTATTTATTTTTGAGAAACAGAGACAGAGCGTGAGTGGGGGAGAGGTAGGGAGCAAAGGAGACACAGGGTCTGAAGCAGGCTCCAGGCTCTGAAAAATGCTTTAGCTTTTCAAGCATTTATTGTCTTGTTGACACCTGTGAGAAAGCAGGGCTGGCCTGTCAACCCCAGTCAATCACTGCAATTGCTTCCTGCCCTTTTAGCCTCTGGGCCTGCCTCCCCAGGGCACCCTCCACTCTACTGAGTAAGCTTTCTTAAATGTCATTCTGTGCCATTTGCAGCCCTTCTGGCTCCCTGGGGCCATCAGGACATCTCAATAGGTAGCGAGTGTGTTAGGTTCCAGGGTCCTACCTGTCTTACCATGCTCACCCTGCCTCCTCCCTGCACCCATGTGAGAACTATCTAAATGACGCCCACTGGTGTCAAGGCCTTTGCTATGTCATCCTCTGGGCCCAGCATGCTCTTCCTTCCTGTGTCTACTTGGTCCTGTTCTTTTTTTTCTTTTTTAATTCTTTTTATTTATTTATTTATTTATTTATTTATTTTGAGAGAGAGACAGAGACAGAGCATGAGCAGGGAGGAGCAGAGAGAGGGAGACACAGAATCCAAAGCAGGCTCCAGGCTTTGAGCTGTCAGCACAGAGCCCAGCACAGGGCTTGAATCCACAAACGGTGAGATCATGACCTGAGCCGAAGTTGGGCACTCAACTGACTGAGCCACCCAGGCGCCCCAACTGAGTCAACTTCTAAACATTCTTCAAGATAGTCTCAAGCACCAACTCCTCAAGAAATCTTTTGTAAGTACCACATTGGTCCAAGTGCTACTCTTTGATGCTCAAAGAACGCCACACAAGGCTTTCGCCACCGTATTCTCCTGTGCGCCCCTTGAGGACAAAGCCTGCACTGCGCTCAGCAGGGGACGCCCAGTGGCCAGCACAGGGCAGGCAGCACATACTAGGACTCAGTAAATACTTGTTGAATAAAGGCCTGAAAGAAAGGTCAGGAATGAGTATGCAGAGGCCGTTGGGTGAAGAGTGCTGGTGTGGAGGTCTGGAGACCCGACAGCTAGATCATTCTGAGCTGTGCCACACTGCTGCCTTTGACACAGTCACTTCCTTCACTGAGCTCCATCTTTCTCATCTGAGCTGTCCTCTTGAGCCTTGGCAATTCCCCTGCAGGGGAGTGGAGGGAAGGAAAAGGACACTAATTGTCAGAGTTGATGAGGGCAATGGGGAGCAGGTGTGCCCAGGTGTGGCTAGTGGGAGGGTGAGGTGCAATCTTCATGAGGGCATTTGACAGGTTTTTTTTAAAGCCTTAAAAATGTTGATACACGAATATGCATCATTTTTACTTCTAGGACTTCTTGCCTAAGGAAATACTTGAAGATAAGACTACAGATTAGCCTCACGGATGTTGACCCTACTACTGCTTACAGCACTGGAAACAGGAAACAACCCAAGTATCTAACAAGAGGGGATTAGTGAATAAATCGTAGTACTTCATACAAAATATTATGCAGACATACAAGTGAACTAAGTCTACATTTATTGACATAGAGAGACATCCAGGCTAAATTGTTAAGTACTAAAACTGGGTTGTAAAACAAAATTTAGAGTATGTTCTTATCAGCTTTTAAAATACATATTCTATCTAGGGGTACCTGGGTGGCTCAGTTGGTTGGGTGTCTGACTCCATGCTAAGTGTGGAACCTGCTTAAAATTCTCTCTCCCTCTGCCCTTCTTCCCTGTTCTCTCTCTCTCCAGAATAAAAAAAAATGCATATTATATCTATATATAGAATATCAAATTGTTAAATGCGGTTATAGTGAAATTCTGAAAAGTTATTTCCTTCCTGCTTTTTTGTATGAAAAATGACAAGCCTGGAAAGAAAAAATTTACCCATAACCTCACTTGATTATAAGTGATTTTGACTTATTTTTATTTTTGCTCGTGTTCTCTAAGTTTTCATGAATGGATATATATTACTTATAGGATCAAAAACGTATTTTGGGGGCACCTGGGTGGCTCAGTTGGTTGGCGTCAGACTTTGGTTCAGGTCAGGATCTCACCATTCATGAGTTCAAGCCCCTCATCGGGCGCTGTGCTGACAGCTCAGAGCCTGGAGCCTGCTTCAGATTCTGTGTCTCCTTCTCTTTCCCTCTCCGCTTGTGCTTTCTTTCTCCCTCAATAAAAAATAAACATTTAAAAAGAGTATTTTCAAAAGTATAAAATTCTAGAACCTGATTCACAGGAGCCACTTGCCCAAGTTCACACGTAGCAAGTCGCTGGCAGAGCCAGGCTGGAAGAATGTTTTCCTCCTTCAAGGGTTCCACTAGGCTCCACTTCCCACAAGTGACAGGATCTGTGGGCATACCAGGAAGGTGTTTTTGGATGTGTTGCTGTCCCTTGTTCCTTGGCCAAGATGTGGTCTGGGCATAGAAGACAAGAGTGAGGTCCATCATAGGTCTAATAGGGGAAACCTAACAGAGGACCATAGGGAGAGGAAGGGGGAAAGAGAGCCGGGGAGAGTGAGGGACACAAATCATGAGAGACCATTGAATACTGAAAACGAACCATGGACTGAAGGGGAAGGGGGAGGGAGAAAAGGGGGTGATGGTCATGGTGGGGGGGCACTTGTGGGGAGAAGAACTGGGTGTTATATGGAAACCAATTTGAAAATAAACTATTAAATAAAAAAAGAAGACAAGAGTGAGGACAGGAAGGTGGCCAGCGTAGGAGGCGTGGCTAGACCAAACAGGACAGGGGAACCTGACAAGGGCCCAGGGAGATGGACAAATAGCCATTAGTTATAGGGTACTTGTCCTGCCTGAGAATGGCAGCTGCTTTGCCAGCGTTTTTCAGGGCAGACATTCTCCCCCCTTCTATTTCAGAACGATCCTCAAGTTTAGCCCCAGTCCTCTTAACTGCACTGATCTCATCCCAGAGAGGCCCTGGGCTGTGTCACCTGACCACTAACCACATCCAACTCTGCTCTTTCCTGGCTCCTGAAATCGAGGAGCAGGTGGCCAGAGTGCTGAAGATAGCCCCCTCCCCAGAGCCAGTGAGAAAGGGGAGGAGGAGAGGGATAGAGGAAGTTACCTTGGTCCTGAGCCTGTAGCCCCCAGGCTTTCCTGTGAAATCCAACGGTCTCCAGCCAGATTTCCTGTCCCTTTAGCCTTTGCTAAGAATGGGGGGTGCTGCCAAGGGCCAGCATACTGTTGGGGGTGGGGGCAACCCCCCAAGGCTGATCAGATCATTATTCCAAGAGTCCCTTACACCTTCCTCCTCCTCTAGGGTCACTATTTCTCATAGTTCCATAGGCCGTTGGTTCCTAACTTTTGTCCCTTTCCAAGGATCCCTGGATACTAAGTTTAAACAGAATTTTGGAGGGGGGTTAACTGCCTGCACACCAGGGGACAACACTTGTCTAGGCACACAATGGGAGCTGAGAAACTCTGGGGTGGACACAGTTCAAAGGCTGGGCACAGTTCTGGTCTCTCCTTTCCTATCCCTCTCTCCCACATGAGGGATCACCATCTGGGCACCCCAGCGCCAGTGGGGGGAGGAGAGAGCCTTTAGTCTTCAGGGGCGGGGTTTTGTCTGCTCCACCCCCTCCCCCAAGCCTGGAGGACATAAATGCTTAGATTGAGCTGAAGGGCATGGCCAATGCCAGGTGAACTTCAGAGGTGAGGTCCTGAGGGGTTGAGAGACTGAAGCTAGCTAAAGAGGCCTGCTGTGAACCCCTCCCTTGAGGAGATAGGTAGGACTCATTGAGGTTGGCCTGAGGTATGAAGGTGGGAGGGAAGGGCAGGGAGGAGAGGGTGGTGGGGCTCTCTTCTCCCAAAGGCCCTGTGGGCCTTGGACTTACTGGGCTTGGGGTCTTGTTGCAGAGATGAAGCTGCTGCTGGCCCTGGCAGGGCTCCTGGCCATCCTGGCTGTGCCCCAGCCCTCTGAGGGTGCCGGTCCAGGTAACGAGGCAGAAAGAAGGGAAAAAGTGGTGTGTTGGGGGTGGTTGTGAGTCCCAAGGATCCCTTTTCTTGGTGCAGGCCACCCTGGTTCTGGGGCCCATTCCTGACTTTGTGACTCCTGTTCTGGACAGCCGTCCCGGAGGCAGTGGAGACCTCGGTGGTGCTGACCTGCATGGAGGAAGCCAAGCGGCTAGTGGACATGGCCTACAAGCAGCAGCGGGAGAGGTGGGTTGCTGGGCACCTCCCAGCTCTGGGCAAGGCTGCCCCAGGTCTTTCAGAGAAGGAACTTAACACAGGGACTTCGTGGGTGGGAATGGGACCCTCTGTCTGTCTGTCTTTGTGTCTTTGGGTTTGAGAACATCACTCCTCATGGCCTTGCCTCTGTCTGGATACCCAGGTCCTAGTCTGTTTATAAAGAGAAAGCTTCCTCTCTGTGGGTCTGTCTCCACTGTCCTGTGGGCCTTGCTGAGTGTCTCTGCCCCCACCTTCTCTGGCCTCACTTCTCCCTTCTGCAAGCAGCATCAAGCAGCGGCTTCGCAGTGGCTTGGCCAGCCCCATGGATCTCCTGTCCTTCTTCAAGCAGCCGGTGGCAGCCACCAGGACAGCTGTGAGGGCTGCTGACTACCTGCACGTGGCCCTAAGCCTGCTGGCGGGGAAGCTGCGGCCTCTGTACAGGCGAGGGCCCTTCAACATCACCGGTACTGTTGCCCCTACAACCCCAGTCTCCTGCTCCACTGGTGACCTCAGGCATCTCCCGCGCCCCCCCCCCCCACCCCCGACTTCCGGGGAGGCTCAGGCACATCAGAGTCTCCTCTCCATGCCTCCAGTGAAGGCTCCCCAGCTTAGGATAGGAAAGCGGGGAGGACTCAGCTCCCACACCCCTCTTTCCCCGGTCCCAGACGTGCTGACGCCCGCGCAGCTGAATCTGCTGTCCAAGTCCAGCGGCTGCGCCTACCAGGACGTGGGGGTGACGTGCCCGGAGAACGACAAGTACCGCACCATCACCGGGCAGTGCAACAACAGGTGCGGCCGACCGGGGGCGGCCTGGGGCGGACGGGCGACGCGGGCCTCATCCCGGTCCCCCACCGGCCCGCCGCGCCGCGTCGTGTCAGCGCCCCGTCTGATCCCTGCAGACGCAGTCCCACGCTGGGGGCCTCCAACCGCGCCTTCGCGCGCTGGCTGCCGGCCGAGTACGAGGACGGCGTCTCGCTGCCCTTCGGCTGGACGCCCGGGGTCAAGCGCGGCGGCTTCCCGGTCCCCCTGGTGAGCGCCGGCCGACAGAGGAGGCGAGGCTGGGCCCAGAGGCGCGCCCAGGCTGCCCCTGACTTTCGGTGTCTCGCAGGCGCGCGCCGTCTCCAACGCCATCGTGCGCTTCCCCACGGAGCAGCTGACCCCGGACCAGGAGCGCTCGCTGCTGTTCATGCAGTGGGGCCAGCTGATCGACCACGACCTCGACTTGAGCCCGGATCCGGGCGCCCTGGCGTCCTTCATCTCTAATGTCAACTGCGAAACCAGCTGCGAGCAAGAGCCGCCCTGCTTCCCGCTCAAGGTGCTCCCTTCTTCCTGCCCCGCCGCTGCCTGCCCGGTGGGGACAGGGGGCATCACTCCTGCAGGCGGCCACTTCCCTCTGTGCCAAGTCCCTTCCCCAGCTCCTGAGTCAGGCTGGCCCTGCTCCCACTCCCCTCCGCCTCCCCCGGGGGAGTACCTTCCCGCCTCCCTCCCACCTCCGCGTGTCGGTTCGTGTAGGTGCCCCGTTCAGTCCCCCTCTGACCAGAGAGGGGCACCTTCGCCCATCGTGGCACATTGCACAGAACCTGGGCTGTCCACTGCCCGAGGGCTGGAGGTGGGTGGGATAGGAGAGAAAGGAAGGAGAATGGCAGAGAGGGAGAGGAGAGAGAAGAGATAGGCAGGGGCCAGAGGGAAAGACAGGAAAAGGATGGGGAAGGGGGCGGAAGGGGTGGGACAGGAAAGAAAAAGGAAGAGGAGGCCAACTGCCTGTAGAGACATCATCCAGAGGAGAGGGGAGGGAGGGACAGACTGGAGGAGAGAAGGAAGGAGAGAAAGTTAAGGTGAGGACTGGCTGGCCCTCCTCCTGGGTGCACATCCCCCATTCCAGAGTCCTGGTCATTGCCCCTCAGCTCAGAAGCCCTCTGCGGGTGCAACCTCAGGCGGGGATCGTCTGTGGGCCTTGAGAGGACCGGCTGAAGGGGCCAGAAGTCCTGAGGAACCCCTGTGGTGGTATCTGGGTCATCCCCTCTGGTCCTGGGTTCCAGGTTGCTTTGGAGGTGGGACCAAGGCCTTGGGGTGGGAGGTGACCAGGGGGGAGAGCCACTCTGTCCCTGCCCTTGGTGAGCAGGGTCTGTCTGTGTGTCACAGATCCCACCAAATGACCCCCGCATCAAGAACCAGCGTGACTGCATCCCCTTCTTCCGCTCCTTCCCAGCCTGCACGGAGAGCAACATCACCATTCGCAACCAGATCAATGCGCTCACCTCCTTTGTGGATGCCAGCATGGTGTATGGCAGTGAGGACTCTGTGGCCACTAAGCTTCGAAACCTGACCAACCAGCTAGGGCTGCTGGCCGTCAACACCCGCTTCAGTGACAATGGCCGTGCCCTGCTGCCCTTTGACAACCTGCATGATGACCCCTGCCTCCTCACCAACCGCTCAGCACGCATCCCCTGCTTCCTGGCAGGTCAGCCTTGAGCAGGAACTTGGGGCAGCATGTGTGGGTGCTCCCTGCTGGGGCCAAAGGGGGGCCCTGTTTGCGAGCAGCTTGTGAGGTTGCATTGACAGAGACTCTGTACTCACCAACTTCATGATAGTAATTCAGTTGCCTTGGTAACAAGTTCGATGGAACAGAAAGGCAAACCAAAAAGCAAACCAACCCCCACCCCAAACCAAAATCAACAGAAAACAGACCTAAGAAGGAGACCCAGGGATGGCTGAGGAGCCTCTTTTCCATCTGTCCATCCCTTTCTCCATCTCTCCTTTTCCCTCTGGACTCTGCCAGAGAGTTGAGTCCCTAGGGACCCTCACTCTCTAGAACTGCATCATCAGCTATGGTAACCAGTAGCCACATGTGGCTATTTGCATTTACATTTAAGTTAATTAAAATTAAGTTAAATTAACTTAAAATTAAAATCCAGCTCCTCTGCTGCACTAGTCACATTTTGAGTGTTCAATACACTCATAGGCTAGTGGTTCCCATATAGGGTAGCACAGATGTGGGACATTTTCATCAATTCAGAGAGTTCTGTGGGACAATGCTGCTCCAGAGCATCATCTCCTGCCATCTTGATTCCTTGTAATTAGAGAGGGTGAGACTTTAAATTTAAATACGTGAAAGCCCTGGGGATATGACTGGTCCAGTAATGGTGCCCATGCCCAGAAACTTCCAGTGTTTTTTAATGTAAATCCAATAGTGGATCCAAAAGGGTCCTGAGGCCCTTCCCTCTGGCCTCCCTATGATCTCTCCCCTTGCTGGGTCCTGGGGAGGGGGATCAAGGTCGGCTCCCATGTAGACTTTTCTGGGCTAGTGAGGGAAGAGCAGCACTCCTCATCGAGCAAGGGCTACCTCCATCCTGGCGTTGAGCCACATGTCCTGGGCCTGGATCATCGTGACTTCTGGCAGCGCATGGGATGATAAAGCTGCTCCCAAAGAATTTCTTTCCCACCAGCCACTAGAGCTGATAAAGACTGAATCCAGTGTCTTGCTAAAAGGGCCTGGTCCTAACTCTCTGGCCCTTCCAGAGAAGGGTTGGGGAGGACCAGGGGGACCAGGGGGACCAGGGGTCTCACTTGGTTTTTTTTTTTTTTTTGAACAGTCTCAGATGTGGACTATAAAAATCCACCCCCACCCCACCCCGTTCTTTGGAGCCTGAGCAGGCTGCAAGTTAGCATGTAGAAAGGGCGAGGATGGTAACTCTGGTCAGGTGGTTAGTGGCTTTCTAGAGTCTTGTGTTGTGAAGGATTCTGAGGTTGCATCCAATTTAACAGGAGAGAGTGCTGTGATTATTAGCTATGTCTGACATGGGCATGGAAGTAAGGAGTGCTAACATGCATGCTACTCTTTGGTCTAGCTTGAATCAAGAGAATAAGTCGACTAAGCAGCGTTTATGGATTTCCTACTTTGTAGAAGGCACTGTGTTAAACTCCATGTGTCTATGTATGAGTTGGGTGGAGGGTCAGATACCAAAAGGAACAAGCCTTGGTCCTCATCTTCAAGGAGCTCCCAGTCTCGGGCATTAGAAGGTGGAAGTCATGTGTCAGATCTGATGCCTATTGAATGAACATCTCCAAGCAGCAGTGCCCCCAAACAGAGAACGAATTCATCATGGTGGACCAGGACATCAAAGGGGAACCTCCTGGAGGAGGTATAAACTGAGCATGGTGTGGAAAGATGGATGGATAGGAAGTCTGGGTTTCATATCATGGCTGAGTAGAGTCTCTGTGGAGCAAGTCCTTTCTGATGGGACCTTAGGAATGACAGTAGCTTTTGCTTCCCCAAGGGGACACCCGCTCAAGTGAAATGCCTGAGCTCACCTCCATGCACACACTCTTTTTGCGGGAGCACAACCGGCTGGCCACAGAACTCAAGCGCCTGAACCCACGCTGGGATGGAGAGAGACTCTACCAGGAAGCTCGCAAGATCGTGGGAGCCATGGTCCAGGTAGGCAGTCCTGAGCATTGATGATGCCAGGGATGGGGCGGGCTTGGGATGCAGATGTGCCTCTGCCACATCCTGGCTGTGTGACCTTGAGCAAGTGAACTCTCCTGAATTTCAGCATATCCAACCATGACGCTGTAAAGATTAAATGATATGTAAACACCTGGAGACACTGAGTGCCTGACAAGGGTTACTTGCCTTCCATCCCTGCTTTCCTAGGTTTGCTCCCTTTTTCTTCTTTCCTGTCCATTGGGATGGTTTGGGGAGAGTTAAATGGGGTGGGTGTAAAGTGCCTGGCGCATAGCAGCTGGTCAATAAATACCTCTTTCCTCTTCTCCTGGTCTCCTGGCTCTTTCACCCACTCACCTCTTCTTTTGGCTCTATCATAGCTCACCCAATCTCCTCACCTTTGTTTACCCCTGGGAAATGTTCCTGATTTTCTCTCCTAACTTTTGATACTTCAGCATCCCCATTCTCTCCCCAAGACATAAACACACACACACACACACACACACACACACACACACACACACACACCTGCGTACATATGCACATACACCTTTTTAATACTCTCAGACTCCAGAGGGGGAGAGAGTTGCAGGTGCTGAGGGTACGTGTTTTGCTTTGCACCAAGAATTTAAGTGAGATTCATTGCAGAAAATTCCAGACTCCAGAATCTACAGTGAAACTGTTCCATATCTTCTCTCTTCACTGGGTGAAATAATCAAGGGTGGCTCTTTTCTTTTATGCCTCCCCTGCCTCCACAAACACATATTTTTTTTTTACTATTTTTTTTAATTTTTAAAAATATTTATTTATTTAAAGGTCTTTTTTCTTTTCCTTTTTAAAATAGTTTGTTGTTAAATTGGTTTCCATATAACACCCAGTGCGTCTCTCCACAAGTGCCCCCCACCATGATGATCCCCCCCTTCCCTTCCTCCCCCTCCCCCTTCAGTCCACAACAGCACTGGTAGGGATTTACACAAACACATATTGAACTTTACTGTGAACCAGATGTTTGCTGGGCACTGAGTAATTTCAAGAGAAATAAGCTACAAACCTGGCCCTCAGGAGCTTATAAATTAGGAGAAATAAAACATTAATAACTCAAGGGCAAAGGAACTATTGACTAACAAAGCCCTTTGTTATTTAATCCTTTAAGTCAGAGGGCAACATAATTATCCTTAATTTACATTTGAGTAACAGGGGCTCAGAGAGGTTAATAACTGGCCCAAGGTCACACAGTAGGTAAGCAGTAGAGCTCTGTTTTGAAGCCCCCACTCAGGAGCCACTCAGTTGGACCCAGATCCAGTGCTGTGGGAGACCACCCTGGCCATAGACAAGGGAGGGGCTCCCCAAACCAGAAGCTCTGGTAGAGACTCTGCAGAGAGGGTAGAGTAGAGAGGCCACTCTGAGTGTGACTTTTTTTTAGATCATCACTTACCGGGATTACCTGCCCCTGGTGCTGGGACCACAGGCCCTGAGGAAGTACCTGCCACGCTACAAAGGCTACAATGACTCAGTGGACCCTCGAATTGCCAATGTCTTCACCAATGCCTTCCGCTATGGTCACACCCTCATCCAACCTTTCATGTTCCGCCTGGATAACCGGTACCAGCCCATGGGGCCCAACCCCCGAGTGCCACTCAGCAAGGTCTTTTTTGCTTCCTGGAGGGTAGTGCTGGAAGGTGAGCAGGACCTAGGCCAGGAGATGGTGGGCTGGCAGCTGAGGATATGGTGGGGGTGGGCTTGGCTGCAGGGAGCTAGGACAGGAGATATACTCTGCCCTCCATCTTTGGGGATCCTATCTGACTTCCCAGCCTCTGTTCACCTGACTGCTTCCAGATATAATAATAAAGGGTAGGGTGGCTCATAGGGATCTGGCTTCTTCTAGTGACCCAGGATGCCTGGGTGCATCCCAACTCGCAAGTCTGAATGGCATTATCCCTTGAGACCTTGATTCCCTGGTGAAGACCTGCCCACTGGGGCCACCTTGGCACCAGGAGCTGCACATGCCCATCCTTCTGCAATCCCCCAACTGCACCTGGGAAGTATCCCTGACTCCAGTCTGAGCTCTAGATACAGAGCCAGACCCTTCGCCAAGTCTTGCTCTTCTTGTCCCAGGTGGCATTGACCCCATCCTCCGGGGCCTCATGGCCACCCCTGCCAAGCTGAATCGCCAGAACCAAATCGTGGTGGATGAGATCCGGGAGCGGCTGTTTGAGCAGATCATGAGGATCGGGCTGGACCTGCCTGCCCTGAACATGCAGCGCAGCCGGGACCACGGCCTCCCAGGTGAGAGGCTGCAGGAGCCCCCCTGCGTCACCCCCATACACACACTCTAGGGCCCTGCCCTCTCCAGTGC
>NC_043716.1:26883410-26925643 GCF_006229205.1 Suricata suricatta
AGAGGGGGCCAATGAGATGTTCCTATTCTTGGACCCTGTGGGAGGGAGTCCCGGCAAAAGTTTCGGATTTTCCTCACAGCGGGAGAGCAAGGGAAAGAAGTCTTGGCCCTCAGTTCAGGGTTCCCGGGAAGAGGGGTGCTTATAGCCTGGGAGAAGCCCCTCTGTGTCCTCTCCCTCATGTCTCCTCCGGGTATGGCCACGGTGCATTGGGGATGTGAGTTTTCCGGAAACCCTCCAAAGCCACGGCTCCCCGCCCCCCCAGGGTACAATGCCTGGCGGCGCTTCTGCGGACTCCCAGAGCCCCGCACGGTGGGTGAGCTGACCACGGTGCTGAAGAACCAGCGCCTGGCGCAGAAGCTGATGCAGCAGTACGGCACACCCAACAACATCGACATCTGGATGGGCGGTGTGGCAGAGCCCCTGGAACCCAACGGCCGCGTGGGCCCGCTCCTCGCCTGCCTCATTGGGACCCAGTTCAGGAAGCTCCGAGACGGTGACCGGTGAGGCGCGGCGAGCAGCGCAGGCCCGCTGTGTGGTGGCAGGCCATTCCCGAACCTCACAGGGCCCCTACTTTCTCCTGTGAAGTGAGGGGCAGGAAGGAATCTGTGATTTTTCCAGTGTGTTCTGAGGCCTCGAGGTCATCCCTAAATGTGCCCTGAACTTGGGGGTACAGCAAGGAGGGGGCCTGGAGCTGTGGTTGTGAAGGGAGACAGAGAAACTGCGAGTCTTACCAACTCCTTCTCTGGTTTCAGGGTCCATACAGCAGTCACTCACTACTGAACAGTCCCCAAGCCTCTCCTAGTGTCGGTTCATCGTGGCCCTGACACGTGTCATACCCAGTTCTTGCCTAGCCCATTTTGTGCCCTTGGGAAAATTAGAGAAAGGTGTCCCTCTCTGGGTGGACACATTATAAACCAACTTCTTTCCACCCCATGGACACAGCTCCAAGCCAGGGCACAGTGCTATGTGAGTGTGGGCCCAGCTCCCTGTGTAGCAGTGGTAGGGCCTTGGAGGCCATGTTGAGGGGGTAGTGGAGGCAGAGGGGAGGCAGCTGGGCAGCTGTGCTTTCTACTGTGAGGAGAGTGCCACTCCTCTGAAAATCCCCTGGGCTGCCTGAGGGCCTGGAGCCCTCCCATGCTGTGCAGTGGGTGTGTGCAGTGGTCCTCTTCTGTCCAGGGAGCAGCTCAAGCCCTCTTATGCCCTCTCAGCCAAGGACAGCCTCAGGCAATGTCCCTGGGTGTCACTATGCAGGTTTTGGTGGGAGAACCCAGGAGTGTTCACCATGCAGCAGAAGCAGGCGCTGGCCAAGATCTCCTTGCCCCGCATCATCTGTGACAACACGGGCATCACCACCGTGTCCAAGAATAACATCTTCATGTCCAACACATTCCCTCGGGACTTTGTCAACTGCAATACGCTCCCTGCATTGGACCTGACCTCCTGGAGGCAGAGGGACTAGAGGCTGAGTAAGGGGGTGCGGTGGTGAGGTGAAGCTTGGGCATGCCTGGGCTGGCCCAACTGGGACCACAGGGATTTCCCTTCCCTAGGTGAGCCTTTCCTTGTTCTGGCCAAGAACATGAGTGACTAGACATTCATTTATTCATTCTTGTGTGTGTATGCGTGCATGTGCCTGTATATAAATTGCATTTCATATGTGTGTGTTCCCTGTGAATGTAGGTAGTGTTTTGTGTGCTGTGTATATGCATCATTTACATGAGTGTGTGTTTGCTGTTTATGTGAGTATTAAGTATAGAGAAGATACTAGAGTGGATACAGGCTCAGGAGCCAGATTGCTTTTGTGAAAATCCTGACTTTGCTGCTCTCCAGCTGTGTGACCTTTAACAAATTACTAGACTTCAACCTCACTAAGCCTGAGTTTTCTTCTTTGCCAATAAAAGCTTCCCTGGCTCCTTAGTGGCCTTGTTTACAGCCTCTAGTTGTTTATCAAGCAATCACTGACAGGCACTGTGTAGGCCTGGGAAACATATGGGGAAAGTTGGACACTATTTCTGTCCTCAGGTAGCTTACACTTGACAATGAACCAGTGATTCATGGAGGAATGGCCTTAGCAGTTAGGGCGTGTGGTGGTTGAGGTGTGGGCCCCCGTGAGCAGGACTTGGTCGGTGGCTCCCTGTTTGCTTCCTGACACTGTTCTCTTGCTTATTCACAGGAGTCCACCTGGAGAGGAACTGGGGCACATTCGTCCTTTTGTACCATTTGTTTGTACCTGATGTCTATGATAATAAAACCACTGATGGGGATCTTTACTCTGTCCACGTCTGCTGTGGGGCTAGAGCCTCAGCATGAGGCTTGCTCTAGGGTGAGCCAGTTGTGCACCACAACTGAATTGTGAATGAGGGTATCTAGGAGCTGTCCTTTGACCCACACATAGAAGGCAGTCAATTCTTAGAAGCCTCCGGGCCAGGTCAAACCATCCCACCTCACCTCCCACCCACACCACCCTGGAGAACAGAAACTGTGGTCACCAGGCTCTTATGTTCATGTATTGCTCTCACAAGTATTTGTCACATGCTCACTGTGTGTCAGGAACAAAACACTCCCAAGGAGAGAAAGAACAGAAGTGTGATGGGAAAGTAAAGTAGGTTTTTCCAGATGACAGGACACCTCTGGATCTTGCATCCCTACAGCCTGGCACGGTGGTTCAGAGGCCCTCAAGGTAGTAGATTCCTTCTCAGTCCTGGCTTCACAGAGCCAATTTCCCAGAGCAGGGACATCAGGGCTGGGCCCAGGAGGACAGGGCCAGAGCTGCAGAAGGGAAGAAGGTTATTTCCCAAATAATCTTGCCTGGAGCTTGAGCCTGCCCCCCTTGCTCCCTTTCTCTGGCAGCTAGGAGCCTGAAAGTGTGCAGGAAGCTAAGGCCTGTGTACCCATAGGAGCTCCAGGCCACATTAGAACCTCCCATAGTAGGATAAATACTCCTCCCCCATGTCACTAATGATGAGAGGAATGCTCAGAGAAGGAAGAGACTCATCCAAAGGCTTGAAGAAGTAGTTTCCCAAGCCAGGACTATAGCCTAGGTTTTTGGGGTCGTAGGCTCTTTCCACAAGGTGGCTCCATTCACTCCACCAGATGGGAGATCTAGAGATGCTGGCTGGGCTGACCTTACCCAGAGGGTCATTTTAAAAGAACACATGAATATGTATTAGACTGCAGTGCAAGGAACATTCTGGAGATGTGCCTTCAGAGATCTCATAGGCTCCAAGGACTGCCCTAGAAAAAGCAAGTATTTCCCAAAAGGGTTTCAGGAAGGAAAGATCAATGTTAGCTGTAGGAGAATCCAGGCTCAGACACTCTCCTTGTTTGACCCCTTGATGGCACCCTCACCTATGGCCATTGCTTCTTTCTCCAGGAGCCCCTTGCCTCCCCCTTTTCTAAGAGAACTCTGAAATTTCACCAAACCATGCCTTCTCACCCCACACACATGTGCACACATCTTAGTGATAAGGCATGTCTACATTGTAAACATCTAGTTACTTATTTGGCAGTGGTTCCAAGGCCTGCCTTTGGAAGGGAACAGTGTAATTGCCCTGATCTTTAGTCAATAATAAGATGTTTATTGAGCCCTTGCTGTGTGCTGAGCGTCATGCTTGGTGGCATGGGGGACACTTGGAAGCAGACAGAAGTCCCTGGCTTGAGGGGCTTGCAGTCTAGTGTGAAAGGAGAAGAGGAAAGATGAGAGTGCAAAGACGGTGGCCTCAGCCA
Organism: Suricata suricatta; assembly: GCF_006229205.1. Classification (NCBI taxonomy): domain Eukaryota; kingdom Metazoa; phylum Chordata; class Mammalia; order Carnivora; family Herpestidae; genus Suricata; species Suricata suricatta. The sequence goes on from NC_043716.1 coordinate 26,887,134, forward strand.
AGACTTGCTGTAGGGAGAGGATGGGTGGTGTCCCACTGACAGTGTGGATGGCATGGGAACAGTGGGATTCAGGTGGAAGAGCTGCAAAGGCAGAGGTGCTGGCCTTGAGCTTGAGAGGGGTGTGCCTCTGGCAAGTGTAGAGAAACTCGGCTGAATAGAAGGATCTGGATGGGGTGTGCAGCTCTAAGGGATGGGGTCACTGAACTTGCCTGAAATGGCATCGTGGAAATCTGGACCTCTAATTCTTCACTGAGGCCCAGGGTGAAAGGTCCAGCCTGTCAATGGCTGAACAATCCACAAAGCCTTGGGGGTAGTTGTTGGCCTGGAATGGATGCCGTGGGACCTTGGTGATGCGGGTGTTGTCACAGACAAGGCGTGAGAAGGACATTTTCTGTAGAGCGTTTCGCTGCTTCTCTGTGAAGACCCCAGGGTTCTCCCACCAGAATCTGCAGAGACAGAAGCAGGGTCTGTCCACACAGCCCAGGTGGTGCCCCTCCCTCCCCACTGTGCCAAAGGGGAAGAAAGGAGGTCACTGGAAACACATTGAGGTCTGAGCTAGTCCTCACACGGGACTTGAGGACCATCACAGAGGGTCTGGTCTCCCCTCCCTTTCTCACAAGGTCTCACTTGCCTGTCTCCATCACGGATCTGCTGGAACTGCTTCCCCAGGAGGCAGGCCAGGAGAGACCCCACTCGGCCCCTCTCTACCAGGGGCTCAGCAATTGCCCCGATCCAGATGTCGATGTTGTCAGGGGTCCCATAGAGATCCAGTAACTTCTTAGCCAGCCTTTTGTTCTTCAGCACAGCGTCCAGCTCCTTGAGTGTCTGGGGCTGCGAGAGGTCACAGAAGCCTCTCCAGGAGTTGTACCCTAGGGTGGAGGGGGTTGAAGCTGTTTCATCCCAGGGCTTTCTCACCACAACCCTCCTTGGGGACATGCTTGCTCCAGCTCCATCAGCCCCAGAAAGTCTGGACTTACAGCCTTTGGGACAGGATGGGCAGGGATCCATTGTTTTATACTTGCAGTACTTCAGGTGTGAGAGGGCTAGCAGGTTATATGGTGCTTACTATGGGTCCAGGCACTATTCTAAGCACCATACAAATATGTAAACTGAAGAACAGAGATGTTAAGTAACTTGCCTAAGGTCACATAACTAGAAAAGGCATGGCTAGGATTTGAACCCAGACAGTCTGGCTCTTAATTACTACATTAAATTGCCTTTCATGGGTATAAAAGAAAGGTCCAATAGTCATTGGTTTCTCTCTATTCTGCTCTTTCTCTCTCTTTAGAGTTTATTTATTTATTTCAAGAGAGACAGAGATAGTATGAATAGGGGAAGGGCAGAGAGAGAGAGAGAGAGAGAGAGAGAGAGAGAGAGAGAGAGAATCCCAAGCAGGCTCCTTCTGCCAGCATAGAGCCCAATAAGGAACCTGAACCCACGAAGCCATGAGATCGTGACCTCAGCCAAAACCATGACTTGGATGCTTAACCATCTGAGCCACCCAGGCACCCCTCTATTTTCCTCTCCTGATTCATCTCAACACAGGCCCTACCGATTAGTCATTTGTCTTTATCATCTCTGCTCTAGGTCTGTGACTTTTCTGGGATTTTAAACTGGTTTTACAAGTCAGTTGTTGATCTCTTCATTTGAGGAGCTCCAAGATGGTACCAGATACGTTCTCTTGTCTCCATATTATGGAAAATGGAAGATGCCCTTTCACAGATGAACAAAATGAATTTTAAAAACTGGTATCTCTGCCTTATGTTTTAGAATTGGCCAGGTCCTTAGGGCCAATGGAAGAGAGTCCCCAGGAACCCCAGAAAGAAGCTAAAAGTTCCTTGGGCCAGGCAGGACCCAAGGCCCACTCACCAGGCATCCCGTGGTCTCGACAGCGCTGTATGTTGATGGCGGCCAGATCGAAGCCATGGGTCTTGTGAGTGGGCTGGAAAAGCTTGCTGCGCAGCTCTCCTGTCATCATTTTATTCTGAGTCATCAGCTTGGACTTCTTGGCCAGCAGGCCCCTGACCAGAGGGTCAATTCCACCTGCAGGGGAGAGCCAGAGGCCATCCTGGGATGTGGGTAGTGTGAAGCTATCTTCCACTGCTAACCCCTCCCTCCTCACACCAGACATTTTCTCTCAGGTAAAAGTAGGGATAGTTGGAAGCTGGGAGAGAAGAGCTAGGCCCAGCCTGCAGGGTATGCTGGGGTTAGAGGGCAGTCCAGCCTGCCTGCCTGGGGGCTGGGGTGGGGAAGAAGGAGGCATTCCTGGGGCAATGGCATGACTATAGCTTCAGACGTTTTTTGGAGCTCTAGCTCAGAGAGCCAGCTCCTTCTCCTTCCATATGTTCCCCTGAGGAGCTTTGAAGAATGAGAAAAGGCAGCAGAAGTCTACAGAGAATGGTCCTGACTTGTGAGGCCTTAAGTAAAGCCAGTTTCGGTACAGCCCAACCCAAGGTAAAGGGAGCTGTGACCGACCTTTGGCACTTGATAGAGGTGGAAAGCCCTAGAGGAGAGCAGGAAAAAGCAATTTATTTCCCAAACCCATGAATTCTTTCTATAGGGATCAAAGAAGCCTGAGGCAGAAAGAGCCCAGGCACCTTCAAGGCCAGAGGAGGCATTGGCCACCTCCTGTGTGTCAGGAATCATTGTAGGGTGCTCTCACATTCTTGCCACTTAATTTTTTATATATCCTAGTGAGATAGGTACCATTGTCCCCATTTTACAAATGAGGCTCAATGAAGTGAATTCACTTGCCCAAGGCCATGTGGGAAGTGGCTGGAGTCTGACTTCTACACCAGGCTTCCCTAGAGGCAGGCGGCAGAGTGAGACTGCCAGGGGACAGTGCTTCCCAAAAAGAACGTACCCTCTTTGACCATCCGCCAGGTGTTGAAAAAGAGGGTGTGCAGGGGGAGCTCTGCTTCTGGACCCCAAGGCTGATAATTCTCATCCAGGCGGGACATAGTGGAAGGGACCTCCAAGTGTCCAAAACGGAAGGCAAAGGTGAAGACATTGGAGATTCGGGGGTCAGCAGATTGGTTGTAGCCTTGGTATGGAGGGATCCACTTCTGCATTTCATCACCGAGCACAATGGGTAGGTAGTCCCTAAAGGTAATAATCTGTGGGGAGATACATGTCATGAGGAAAGGGTGAGAGAACAGTTAAATCTCCATAAAATGAGGTTGGAGGAAGCTGCAGCTGAGAGGGATAAGTAATCAGAAATCTAGGAGGGCAAGTGGATAGCATATGTGCCCATCTCTCTTCCTGTGACCATGGCAGACATTGCTAATTGATCATGACACTCTTTCTGCTGGTCACTCATGTTATGGATGGAATTGTTTCCCTTCCAAAGTCATATGTTGAAGCCCTAACGCCTAATGTTATTGTATATGGAGATAAGGCCTATAAAGAGGTAATTAAGGTTAAATGAGATCATAAGAGTAGGACCCTCATCCAGTAGGACTGGTATCCTTATCAGAAGAGAGACACTAGGGAGATGCACACAGAGAGGAAAGACCATGTGAGGACACAGAGGGAAGGTGGCCATCTGCAAGTTAAGGACAGAGACCTTGGGGGAAACAAAACCTGCTGACACCTTGGTCTTGGACTTCCAGCTTCCAGAACTGTGAGAAAATAAATTTCTGTTGTTTAAGCCTGCTGTTAATCAGTCTATGATATTTTATTATGACAGCCCAAACGAACCAATATAAAACCTGAACTCTGATCATCTTTAGGTAGATACTTTTCATTCCTTGGATGATTTCCTAAAAACATCTCCAGCAGCAAGATTTCTGATCCAATTAAAAAATTAATATTGAATTATAGAGATTTTGAGAAGAAATAAAGGGAGATATACCTTTGATGGCTAAAGCTAAGTGCATAGGGCTTCCTGGATCCAGAACAATATGGAGGAGACTCATTTTTCCCTAATCTTCTGCACTAAATGTAAGCAAACACTCTGGAAATTATTCTATACACAACATAAATAGAATCTCAAAGCTGGAAAGAAGGTGGACTGACTGACGACCTCAGGACTTGAGGAATGACAACACGGTGAGTTCTGGTATGCCCCCAGACTGAGTACAGGAGAGCCTGGCAACCTGGAACCTCTAGCAGGAATACATAAAAGGAGCCAAGGAAATCCTGTTCTTTCTCTCCAAAGGACTAGGAAAAGGGAATCCAGCAGAGACCCAGTGGCCAGCCCCCAAACCAAGCGCTTATCTGTCCCAGCCCTCGATCCACAACTCAGGTGGGTGGATGGTCTGATATGCCTGGAGCGGTGGGAGTAGTGAAAGCCCATTTCTCTCTGTTCTTCACGCAACAGCAATAAAGAGATCAGGTGCAGTGGCTGCTGCTCCCCTAGAAGGTTGCTCGGCAACAGAAGGCAGCCAGGAAAGTGCCTTCCTGCCTTGCAGACTGCATCAATAAGCACTGAGTGTGAACCCGAGAGGCACCAGAAGAACGAAACAGACCAGAATAGCATTTCAAGGGCTCAGGAAACTAAACTGTCACTGGAGGACACCTGGGTATTTTAGTCAGTTGGGCGTCTGATTTTGGCTCATGGTCATGATCTAATGGGTTTGTGGGTTGAATCCCTGTGTCGGGCTCTTTGCTATCAGCACAGAATCTGCCGCAGATCCTCTGTCCCTCTTCTGCCCCTCCCCCTCTCTTTCTCAAAAATAATTTAAAAAACTTTTTGAAAAACCTGTCATTGGAATTAAAGCTCACAGAAGTATGCCAGACCTACATGTTAAACCCAAACAGTCTTAAATAAAATCATGAGTTTCCTAACATAATAACTAAAGTGTCTAGGATATCATTTTAAAAAAATCACTCATAATACTGGGCACCTGGGTGGCTCAGTTGGTTGCACTTCCGACTTCAACTAAGGTCATGATTTCATGGTCTGTGGTTTCAAGCCCCACGTGCAACTCTGTGCTGACAGCTCAGAGCCTGGAGCCTGCTTCAGATTCTGTGCCTCTCTCTCTCCACCTCTCCCAATCACATGCTGTCTCTCTCTCAAAAATAAATAAACATTAAGAAAAATTTTTTTAAATCACTCATAATACTAAGAACCAGAAAAACCACAGTTTGCATGGAAAGATAGTCAACTGATGCCAACACCTACATCAATCAGATACTGAGATGATCTGATACAGATTTTAAAGCAGTTGTAATAAAAATGCTTCAACAATCAATTACAAGTAACCTTGAAAAGCAAAACAGACCATCTCAGCAAAGAAGTAGAATTTATATTTTAAAAAAACAACATTGAAATTCTAGAACTGAAAAATACTAACTAAAATTAAAACTTGTTAGGAAGACCCCATAGTAGAGTGGAGATGATAGGGTAGACCTGAAGACAGATCAACAAATTTATTCAATCTAAGCAACAGAGAGAAAATAAATAAAACAAACACACAAACACCTCAAACAAACCAGAACCTCAGGGCTCTGTGGGCCAATAACAAAAGAGCTAACACTCCCATTAATGGAGACCCAGACATAGGGGAGAAAGAGGTGGCTGAAAAAGAATTTGAAGAAATAATGCCTAGGAACTTCCCCAAATTGGTGGAAGACATATACTTACAGATTCAAGAGGCTGAATGAATACCAAACATTATAAACCCAAAGAAATGTACTCCAAAATGCATTACAATTAAATTTCTGAAACTAAAGGTCTTAAATCTCGCCAAAGAGAAATGACACATTATCTATAAATGAACACCAATGTGAAACCATGGAGGCCAGAAGGAAGGGGCATTTTCCAAGCACTGAAAGAAATCATGAGGAAGAGAAAAATAAACCTGAAGTGAGCAGAATAGGCTAAAGAAGAAAAGTCATATTAATGAAGAAAGACCATTTGACTGAATTCAACATCTATTCATGATAAAAAACTCTCCATACACTAGGAATGGAGTGGAACTTCCTCAACCTCCTTGGGGCATCCACAGAAGATTTGCAACAAACATTATACTTTTTTTTAAGTTTATTTACTTAGAGGGGGAGAGAGAGGAAGAGAGAGAAAGAGAGAGAGAGAGAGAGAGAGAGAGAGAGAGAGAGAGAGAGAGAGCATGCACAAGCAGGGGAGGAACAGAGAGAGAATCTCAAGCAGCCGCTGTGCTGTCAGCACACAGCCTACGCAGGGCTTGAACCCACAAACCATGAGATCATAACCTGAGCTGAAATCAAGAGTCAGATGCTCAACCAACTGAGCCACCCAGGCACCCCAACAAACATTATACCTAATGGTGAAAGACTGAATGCTTTCCCTCTAGGATTGGGAAGACAAAGGATGTCTGTTCTCACCACTCTTATTCAACACAGTACTGGAAATTATAGCCACTGATATAGTACAAGAGAAAAAAATGTTTAAAAACATAGAATACAGGGGCTCCTGGGTGGCTCAGTTGGTTGGGTGTCTGACTTCGGCTCAGGTCATGATCTCATGGTTCATGCATTCAAGCCCCACATTGAACTCTGTGCTGACAGATTCTGTGTCTCCTCTCTCTCTCTGCTCCTTCCTCATTCATTCTCTGTCTCTCTCTATCTCTCAAAAAAAAAATAAATGTTCGAAAAAATTTTTAGTAAAAACATAGATTACCAAAGGAGAGATAGATAAACTATCTTTATTTGCAGTGACATGATTGTCTGTATAGAAAATCCTGAGGATTCTACAGAAGAACTCCCCGAACTGAGTTCAGCGAGGCCAGGATACGGGCAGCCAACATACAAAAATCAGCTACATTTTTATGCACTGATAAAGAACAAGTGGCAGGTCAGTAAAAAATGTAATACCATTTATGACTCCCCCAAAGAAAATGTAATATTCAGGTATAAATCTAACAAGACATGTACAGGATCTGTATGATAAAAATTACCAAATGCTGATGAAGTACAGCAAAGAAAACCTAAACAGTTAGGTGCTCTGTGTTTACAGATTAGAAAACTCAATACTGTAAAGATGTCAATTCTCCCTATATTGATCTATAGTTTTAATGCAATTCCTATCAGAATCTCAGCAAGGGTTTTTTTTTTTTAGACTTATATAAGGTTATTTAAAAATATTCTGGAAGGGGCCAGATCCGGAATAGCCAAAACACTTTGGAAAAAGAATACAGTGGGAAGAATCATGGCTCCCTATGGTAAGTCTTACTGAATAGCCACAGTAAATACTGCAGTGCTGGCAGAGGAACAGATACATAGATTAATGGAAAAGAATAGATCATTCAGAAATAAGTTCATATAAATAGGCTCAATTTTTGATAAGGAACAAAAGCAATTCACTAGAGGAGGGGTAGCCTTTTCAGTAAGTGGTGCTGAATAATTAGACATCCTGTGGCCAAAGAAAATGAGCCTCACCCTAACCCTCACATGTTATACTAAAATTAACCCCCAATGGATCATGGCCTTAGGTGGAAAACATAAAAGTATAAAGCCTCTAGGAAAAACCCCAGAAAAATCTTGGAGATTGAGGACTAGACAAAGAGTTCTGAGACTTGCACTAAAAGTCCAACCCATGAGGGAAAAAAAATTGGCTTAATTGGATCTCATCAAATGTAAAAACTCTTACTCTGTAACAGATACTGTTAGAAAAAATGAGAGATTGGGAGAAAATATTTACAAGTCACATATCTGACATAGGATTTGTACCTAGAATATTTAAAGAGCCATCAAAATTTAACATTAAAAATAATTCATTTGAAAATGGGCAAAATACATGAATATTATTTTACTGAAAAGGATATACAGGTGGCTGATAAGCACAGGAGAAGGTGTTCAACATGATTAGCCATAAGAGAAATGCAAATTCAAACCACAATGAAATAACATACCTATCAGAAAGACTAAAATAAAAAATGACGACAACAAATCATGACCAGGATGAAGAGAAACTGGATGTTTCATACGTTGCTGGAGGGAATATAAAATGGTACAGCTACGGCAGAAAATAGTTTGGGAGTTCCTTTTAGAACTTGAAATGGACTTGCAATATGATGCAGAAACTGCACTTGGGCAGAGTTTTCCCAGAGAAAGGAAAATTTATTTGCATGCAGAAATTTATACACGAATGTCCATAGCAGCTTCATTCATAATAGCTCCAAACCGCAAACTCTCCAGATGTCCTTCAGTGGGTGAATGGTTAAACAAACCAGGGAATCCTACTCAGCAACAAAAAGGAAGGGACTTTACACATGCAACAATCTGGATGAACCTCAGGACCATTGGGGTGAATATAAAGAGCCAGTCTCAAAAGGATACATACTGCATGATTCCATCTATGTAACATTCATGAAACAGCATACCTGTACAGATGGAGAGCAGATTAGTGAGTGCCAGGGGTCAGGGACGTGGGAAGGGGGAGGGTGGATGTGGCTATAAGAGGGGCAGGAGGGAGTCTTGAGGTGTAGGAGAGTGAGCTATCTTTACTGTGGTGGTGGTTGCATGAAACCATGCATGGGATAAAATTGCACAGAGCTACACACACACATACACACCCGCACCCACAATTGCACTGGTGAAATCTGAATAAGACCTTTGGTTGGTGTCAATGTTAATATCCTGCTCTCCTGGGGAGACTGTGTGTGTACTGTTTGTTGTTTTGTTTTATTTTGTTTTGTTTTTTACAATTTCCTGAGAATCTATAATTATTTCAAAATAAAATGCTTAAAAATATGTGCACAGTTAATTCTAGTTAGTCAGTAAGCCAATCTACAATAGCAATGGACTCTGCCTGTGACATGCGGCTTAGGTGTAGAGGAGACAATCCAACAGAACCCAAACAGCTCTGCAACAGTCAGTCCCAGGAGAGACAGAGCCTTCGGCCCCAGTGATGGTGGCATCTGGGCAGGAACCCTGAGTGACCAACATACAAATGACTCTCCAACACTCTGAATCCAGGGATTCACTTTGGGGCAGAGAAGCTAAAGAAACAAAAGGGAGGGCTGCAATAATGAGGCAGTGGGAAGGAAGCAGCAGAGGAGAAGGGAAGAGGAGGTACGTAACACCAAGGAGCGAGCTAGAGGGTGGCCACGGGCAGAGCCGGGGGCGGAAGCTAGGTGGGTGAGGTAGGCTGTGCTCCTGGGCTTCTGTACCTGTACAAAGGCTCCCAGAATTTTCCGGGCTTCCTGGTAGAGTTTTTCCCCATCCCAGTGAGGGTTGAGTTTCTTTAGTTCTTTGGCCAGCCGGTTGTGCTCTCGGAGAAAGAGGGTGTGGGAAGCGGCCAGCAAGATGTGCTCTGAGGCTCGGGAATCTCCTGAAAGCCCAGAAGGCAGGAAGGTTGGTTCCCCCTGAGTAGCCCCAAAACCCACTAACCTGCATAAAGAAATACACAATAGTGCCCCCAAGGGACCCTCTCCTAAGCCCCTCCTTCCAGTTACCCTGAAGGAAGCCACGTGGAATGGGATGGGGATGGGATTCAAAGGTTTGAATGTCAGCTCTACACACATGATTCTTAGCTGTGTCACTCTGGACAAGTTACTTGGCATTTCTAAACCTCAGTCCTTGTGTCTATGAAAACAGGGATAAGAAGGCTGACCGCACAAGATTGTGTTAAAAACTATAGATGACATGAAAAATGCAAATTTTGCTAATTACAGTCCCAACTCTTTCTAAGATGGGGAGGTACAAATAGATAAGGGCTTTTTGTGGGTAGAAACTTTGAAAGTTTTATGAATGTGAGTTTGAGGGCAGGAGCCTACGTAGGGTCAAATTTGTGTAATAACGGGAGAAGTGTCCAGATATGGGGGCCTTAGGAAGAAAGGCAAGAAGAAAGTAACAGGATAGGAGGTCAGCTAACTGGTAAAAGACCAGGGGTTCACAAAGGGATTTCTTGTGTCCTCTAATCTTTAGAAAAAGTCTATTAAATTCACAAATGCTTGGTCTTATCAGATATTTTTGTGGAGAACTGGAAAGGGCTCAGTTTTGTATCTGGATTGATGTGAGATATGTGTGAATATAGAATCAAAGAGATCTACCTGAGATCTGGGCCTATGGACTGGATTTCTGCCATGTCCGTGTGGGCAGAGCAGTGGAGGGTTGTCCTGACAGCATGGATTTTTGGAAGAGGAAAGGCAGAGAGGACTAGGAGGACATGAGCCCCCCAGAATGAACAGAACTGGGGGGCTTTGGTTGTGCACAGGTTGCATGGAGTGGGGGCCTTGCACCAAATTTATTAAAAGTCTTAAAAATATGTATTCCTCTTAAGATAGAATTTCTTCCTCTAGCAAATTATTTTAATAAAATTATTACAAATAAGTGCAGGGGCACCTGGGTGGCTCAGTCGGTTAAGGGTCCGACTTCAGTTCAGGTCATGATCTTGCGGTTCCTGAGTTCAACCCCTACATAGGGCTCCGTGCTGACAGCTCAGAGACTGGAGCCTGCTTCAAATCTGTGTCTCCCTCTCTCTGCCCCTCTCCCACTCGTGCTCTCTCTCAAAAATAAACATTAAAGGAAATTTTTTTAAAGAGTGCAAAGATTCATTAGCAAGGATATTCATTAACTAAAGAACAACAAAAATAAATCAGAGGAAAACTAGAAATGATTTAAATGTTTCCAGATAGAATTGATAAAATAAATTATGATAATATGTCATGGAATACCAGGCAGCCAATAAAAATCATGTTGGAGAATATTTAATGATGTGATATATTAAGTGAAGATATCAGGTTACAGAACATAACTGATAGTATAACCCAAATTGTATAAAACAATGTAGAACTATCTATGATTTTTAAAAACCTGGAAAGATGGCATTAAAAATGTTAACAATGATTATTTGTGGGTGGTAGGTTTTTCTTACTTGTGCTTCTCTAGATTTAACTTTTTTTTTTAATGGTGAACACATGTTCTTAGATTTTGTATTCATCCGGCCCTTCTGCCGGTCCTGGACCAGTGCCAGAGGTAGCGAGGGCTTGGTGGGGATCTTTCCAGAAATCAAGTGAGAAGAAGCAGCAGTAAAGTCTCCCTGGAAGCTACCTAGCAGCCTTCTGAACTTCTTCTGGCCTCTCTCTGCTCCCAGTCCTTGGGCCCCTCTGTTCCCAGCCTAGACTCACCTGCCAGGAAGCAGGGCACTCGGGCAGTGGTGTTGATGAACTCACAGGGGCTTGGCTTCTTGATGTCAAAGGGCAGGTAAGCCAGTCCGTGGTCCCAGACCTCCTGGTTCACAGCCATGAGGCCCAGGGGGCTGCTGAGGTTTCGAAGGCGGCTGGCCAGGCTGGGCTCAGGGCCGTATACAAAGCTGGCATCCAGGAAGGAGGTCAGAGCGTTAATCTGATCTCGAGCCAAGGACTGGTTAGGTGGAGTGGGGCAGACGAACCCAGCTCGGAAGAAAGGCATGCACTTCCCTTGAGTCTTCACCTTGGGGTCATTGGGAGGGAACTGCAGAGAGATTTTGGGGAAGGTTACTGGGCAGAGGAGGCACACCTGGGACCTGGCAATCTCTCCCCAGGGCGGGTCTGGATGCAGCTGGCAAAGATGCTGATGGAGCCCTCCTGGGACCCTGGCACCAGACACGGACTCCAGATGCCTCCCGCTGACAGACATCCTGAGCCACAATGCCCTGAAGTTCATTACATCCCACTGTGTCAAAGGATGGAGGGGAATCATTCAGTTTCATAGCAGAGGTTCCAAGGTTTTGGTGGGAGTCCTGAGATCCCTGGACAGGGACGCAGGACAAGAAATAGGAAAGGCTTTGTTAATAATTACTACTAACAGGGTACCTGGGAGGCTCAGTCGGTTGAGCAACCGACTCTTGATTTTGTCTTAGGTCATGATCTCATGGTTCCTGGTTTCTAGCCCAGCATCGAACCCCTCCCCCACCCCACGAGCCTCCCCCCAACAAGCCCAGTGACGAGCCCCAGGTCAAATGCCAAGTGGGGCTCTGCACTGACTGCAGGGAGCCTGCTTGGTATTCTCTATCTCCCTCTCTCTTGGCTCCTCCCCCACTCACTTGCATGCACTCTCTCAAAAGAAATAAACATCAAAAAATTTACTAAAAACAGCTACCATTTATTTCTTTTGGGTCTAACATCTGCTATGCATTATGCATACTTAAAAAAATTTTTTTAATGTTTTTTAAAATTTATTTTTGAGAGACAGAGACAGCGCAAGCAGGGGAGGGGCAGAGAGAAAGGGAGACATGGAATCAGAAGCAGGCTCCAGGCTCTGAGTTGTCAGCACAGAGCCGATGCGGGTCTCGAACCCACGAACCAGGAGATCATGATGTGAGCCAAAGCCGTACGCTTAACTGACTGAGCCACCCATGTGCCCCCTTATGTGTACTTTATCTCACTTTGGTCCTCAAAAAAATGTAAGGTAGATAATTCAGTTCCATTTTACAGGCGAGAAAACTGAGGCCCAGAAAGGTTAAGTAATTTGTTCAAGAACTTGTAAACTGGAAGGGAAATATATGGGATTCAGATCTAGATTGGCTTCTTGACTTCTCTGCACAGTCTGTGTTCTTTATACCACAGCCCAGAGCCTTGATTTGTTTGAGTGAATAAATCACTCCCTAACTGTAAAATAAAAACAAAATGGGGCACCATGGCAAGTGCCTCTCTCTTCCTGCTGGAAATCCCCACAAATCCCTGCTCTCACTCTGATTGATCCATCAAATTGCAGCTCTTTCTGGGAGTAGCGCTCCCAGACCCCGGATGACTTATAGCAGCATTCTACAAACTGTACTGTGTGTAGAATGAATCTCCTAGGGATCCTGGTATAATGCAGATTTTGTTTCCTGATGTCTGGGATGAGGCTTGAGATTTTGCATTTCTAATAAGTTCCCAAGTGATGCCAGTGCCATTGGGCTAGGCACGTAGACGGCCCGACCCTCCCCAGAGCTTCCCAATTTTCCCATTAGTGGTTACTTGGCCATTTCCCACACAGGCTCTTTGTCCTTGAGGAAAGGAACAGTGTCTGATTCACCTCTGAACCTCCAGTGCTCAGTGCACTGCCTGGCACGAGTGATGGTTAATGTCTATTTACTGAACAAACGGGTGAGTGAATGAGAGGATGTGTGAGGCTTGGGAAGCTGTCAAATCAGCATTGGGGATCCACCACGAGACCCCGGCTGACCAGCTGGGAATGTCCGCACGTCAGGGAGGCAGGAGGTTTGTCACGGCGGCTGCAGGCGCCTACCATGATGGGGAAACAGTTGTCTCCCTGGATACAGTACTTGTCACACTGGGCTTTGGAGTACTCGCTGCTGCCCAGCTCAGTGTCGGGGGCAAAATCCAGGTCGTGGTCCACAATTTGACCCCACTGCATGAAGAGCAAGGACGTGTTTTGGTCCAGAACACCCTCCTCACTCAGGTAGCCTGCAATCTTGTTGGAAACCTCGCGGGCCTACAGATGGAGAGAGAAGAGGAGGAAGGATGGAGGAAAAAGTGCTTTGAGGAGTCAGATTCAGCTGCGGTTTTATGGAACACCCAGGGCATGACAGGTACATTTAATTCCACTGACGGGTTTGTGAGGTGGGAGGCACTACACCTGTTCTGAAGGTGAGGACACTGAGTCCTGGAAAGGGGAGGCCAATGCCCAGCGGTCCTGCAGCTACAAAGGGGATAGGGATGGGACTGAATACAGGTCTTACAAGGCCGTGCCCTTTCCACTGTGGAAAAGGGAAAACAAAGACAGGCTGCTTCTGAAGTGTCACGGACGTGCCAGGTGTCTGGGAGGAGAAGGACTCTGGGGAGGGGCGGCCAACTCAGAAGAGGCCAACAGATAGGACCTCCAGGCACACAACAGCTGAAGCGCCCCAGGGGCCGGGGCGGGGTAAGCGCGGGCAGGATGGGGCGGGAAGGCCATCTGCCTGGGAGACCCCAGGGTATCTGGCTTGTGGGCAGCTGGGTCGTGACCACCACGTGGCTGGGCTCCGGGCTCCGGGTTCCGGGATCTGCTGCCCTCTAGTGGCACTTAGGGGAGCACGGCCGGGGCGCCTGTGCACGTCTCCATCTCTTCCCGGCTGCGGCCCCACCTCGCACCTCGGCCCTGCCACCTGTTTCTTCTTCCGTTTCGGGTGCGTTTGGGGGCGCATCCCCGCCCCTCTGAGTGTCCCCCCCCCCCCACGCCCTCCCGCTCGGGGCTGGCGCTCACCAGCGGGAGCGGGAAGCCGTTCCGCGTCCTCCCCGGCGTCCACCCGAAGGGCAGGGACAGCCCGTCCTCGTACTCGGCGGGCAGCCAGCGCGCCAGCGCCCTGTTGGCGGCGCCCAGAGCGGGGTTCCTCCTGAAACCGAGCAAGACCTGCCCTGAGCCTCGGCCGGGGCGCTCCGGCTCCGTCTCTCCAAAGCCCCCCCCCCCCGCCTCCCCCCCCACCCCGGGACCCGTGGGGAAAGAGCGGGACTCTGCCCGAGGGAGATGGTGCCCGGAGGAGGCGCGACTCGAATGTGGGGTTTCTGAACTGTGTCCACTCTGAAGGCGCGGGGCTACAGCAGCCCCTTTGGAAGATGGAGAAGTTCGGGAAGGTTCCTCCAATAGAACAGGTTCCGGTGGGCCGCAGGCCCGGGAGGGGAAGGCAGCGGGGGTTCTTCCTGGAATGGCCAAGCGGCGAAGCCCCTCGGTGGGCTGCCCCCACACCTGCCCGTGCCCCCTCACCGGTTGTTACAGTCTCCTGTAATGGTTCGGTAAGGACTGTCCTTGTCACATTTCACCACAGGAACGGGGGCACCACAGCCCACCTCCCAGGACAGTGCAGTCAAGTCCAGGCTGGGTTCTGAAACAGAAGGACACCAGAGGGCTGAGTTCTTTCTCCATTCTGAGGCCCTGAGGGGAGTCAGGAAATCCAAAGCCGAGGCGAACTTATTTTTCTGGGAATGCATTTCTGCTTTAGGTAAGCATTTCTCAGGTCGTTTCTTGTTTAATCCTGACAGCTTCTTAAGGTAAGAATTTTAATTCCCATTATACAGATAAGAAACTGAGACAAGAGTGCTCAAGGGACTTACCCCAGGCCACACAGATAGTAACTGTGAAAGTGCCTAGAATTGTTAGTGATTCTTTGTTTATCTGGTCATTCTGAACCAACGGATCTTTCTTTTACAACGAAAATACCCCTGAAAGGTTAAGTACTCGTTAGCAGGAGTTAGTCTGATAAGGCTGCTTTTCTTCTTCTCAAGTTTCACTTGCATCTAAAGTACCAAGTAAGCAGGAATCTAGGTAAGGAAGGTGTTGGGAAGATACAAGTAATTTTTAAAAACTGTTTGTTTATTTTTGAGAAAGAGCGAGTGGGGGAGGGGCAGAGAGAGAGGGGCAGAGGATCTGAGAGGGCTCGGGGCTGACAGGACAGGATGACAGCAGTGAGCCCGATGTGGGGCTTGAACTCACAAAGCACAACCAAAGTCAGATGCTCTACCAACTGAGCCACCCAGGTGCCCCGGGACAGGTAATTTTTAAGTGGGGGGCACTGTGGTCTTGGGAGGAGTAACATGGCGGGGGGGGGGGGCTTTACACATCAGAGGCTTCCATGTTGGCACAAAAAGGAGAGAATTGCTAACCTCCTAATGCAGCCTGTGATCACCCTGGTGCTGGCATGAAAGAGAGGCAAGGACTCCGGCTCTGTGGGGGCTTCTTCAGGGAACCATCTGTGAAGGCTGGCAGGGGCAGGGGTTCAACCCTCTGCATCTTTTGAGTCTCAGAGTCTAAAGTGATCCCTATTTTTCCCTACCTTGTCCCAGTTTCCTTCTTTTGGAATTTTGGAAATTTGCCCAAGTCCTAAGCCTGCTATCTTCCTGGACCTGCTCTTTTCTCAGGGACAACTTGCAGTCTCTTCCTCTGGTTGGGACCAAGCCCTTCCTCCCTGACCCTCCAGGAGCTGTGACATTTGGTAAGGGTGGGAGTGGAGGGGTTGGAGATCACAATCAATCTGTCACCTCATTGTTTCAGCTCCACATCACCCAAAGCAAGATGGAAATCTCATCTCCTGTGACATAATCCCAGTAAATCCCCCTGATACAGGTGGCTTAAATGTCTTCTTTACAGGCAGCAGTGGTGACACTGTGGTTTGGGACAGGGAGCCCATGTTTATTGACTTTAGTACTTCCTCTGGCCAGAGATCTTACAGATGGCATTATACAAAGAGCATGAATATCCCCTCATTTGGAGTTGGCAGTGTGACTTTGCTGGGCTTGAGTTCCTTTCTCTGTAAAAACAAAAACAAACAAACAAAAACCAACCCCGTAGTGGTGCAGCTGTGCCCTCAGCCCCTCCTTGCTGTGCACATCCCTGATTCTGAGCAGGGAGACCCAAGAGTACCTCTCCCAGGGGGCACTCCTAATAGCGGATGCAGCTTTTGGTAGCTCCTGTTCTCTCCTGCAGGGTGATGGCCCTTTCCTGCCATCAGAGGGTTAGTAGGTTTTCTGTACCTGTGGCATTGGTCAAGGCCACTTCCTGCCTCAGCCTCCTTAAGGACTCCTCCCACACCTGCCCGTTGCGGATGGCTGTGCGCGCCCGGCCTTTGGCATGCTTGAGGTACTCCGAGAGCTGTCGAGTGGTGGGCGCCTCTGAGCTCAGGGCAGTCTTCAGCCTACCGTGGAGAGCAGTGGGAGAGTCAAGACTGGGCCTTCCAGCTCTGACCCTTTAGAGGGGGTGTGAAGGGATGTGTGCATGGGGAGGAGCCACAGGGGGTGTGGACAGCACGCAGGAGGCAAGCGCTCCCCGTGCTCTCAGAATCTCTCTCATTTCCACTCTGATGCCTCTGGAAAATCTCTTCTGGGAGGAGGAAGCTACAGTGTGTCTTTAAGCTTTGCTAGGTCTGGTTCTGAGAAAGGGCAGGCAGATGGAGGTGAGCGCTTCCTGAATTAGAATGAGAGGGTTGCAGCTGTGCTGGTTGGGTCAGAATTAATTAGAGAAACTTAAAAACACCTAAGCCCAGGATATACTGACTCAGGCTAAGGAACTCCTGCCATGCAGGAATTTAGAAATAACAAGAGAATTCTAGAAATAACAAGCCTATGGGCCTTCAGTTCTTCCCATGGAAATATCCTTAACTGCAGCTGGCCCTAGAGTTAGCGTAGAGTTTGCTTAGATGTGGGCTGCAGCGGCCAGCCTCTTGCTGACCATTTTTAGGGCAAGATGGCCAGCCTTTTTATTCTTAATTTCCCATGTGTAAAAGGGGGGGCCCAAACCCCTGCTACTAAGAAGTCTGGGACAAGGGCACCTGGCGGCTCAGTTGGTTAAGCGTCCAACTTCAGCTCGGGTCATGATCTCACAGTTTGTAGGTTCAAGCCCCATATCAGACTCTGTGCTAGCAGCTTGGAGCCTGGTTCAGATTCTGTGTCTCCCTCTCTCTCTCTCTGCCCCTCCCCTGCTCATGCTCTGTCTGTCTGTCTCTCTCTCAAAAATAAACATTAAAGAAGGGACAAACCCAGAGATGACTGAGTGCAAGTTGGTGTCAGAAAAGTCCCTCCATGGGAATCCACCGCCACCTCCCTGTGCCTCAGTTTCCAAATGTGTGAGCTGATATCTATGGCTCTGAGACTCGGAAACATTGGAAGTGGTTCAGATTCTCACAAAAGACAGCTCTGCCTTTGGGTTCCAGTTCGCTGGCTGCAACACCTGGCTTGATCTATAGATCAAGTTCTTAACTCTTTGAAGTGTGAGAGGGGCTTGGTGTCTCAGTCTGAGGGACTTCCTGGGCAGGCGGGACAGGAACAAGGGTGACTTGGACGATGAGCCCTACTCAGCAGGCCTCCCCACAACCAGCCTCTCCAAACCTCAATAAAAAAGACCCAAGACAATAAACCAGACTGTCTTTTTGCTGCTGTTGCAAGAGACCACATGGCCCCGTGTCGAGGAGTGCTACGCTGTCCAATAAGGTAACCTCCAGCCACGTGTGGCTATTTAAATGGAACTTCATTAAAATGAAATTAAATTCAGCTCCTCACAGGCACTAGCCACATTTTAAGTGCTCAACAGCCACACGTAGTTACTGACTCCTGTACTGGACAGAAAATCATCACAGAAAGTTCTATGGGCCCACACTGGCCTGGAGTTTGAGTTTAGGAAGCAAGATTTGAACATTGGCTTGTTTGACTCCTGACTGCCCCTCACTAGTTATATGCCCTTGGCCAACTTACTTAACCGCTCTGTTACTCAGCTTCCTTATTCATAAGATGAGATAATGACAGTACCTGGGGTTGAGCCATGCTATTTGATCATTTTGACCTCAAAAACAAGCTATCTCATGAAGTTCAATTTAGCATTTCATAAGGTTAGGGGGAGCAAGGAATGTACAGCACCTAGAACTGTATCTGGTGTAGAACACACACGTGTATTAGCATCAGTGCCACTGTCCTCATGGGCAGTGGCCCAAAGGGTCCCCCACCCAATAAACAAGGTGTACTGCTGGGCCTTCCAGAGCTCCACCTGGAAGGTCCCACCCAAGGTTCTATGTGCTCCTTCCTTCCCCCTCTGCCCTGGGCTCTGTGTGCTTCTCCTGCCCGAATGCTGACTCACTGGGGATACCTACTGCTTTGCTCAGGGCTGGGCTCCTCGGGATCCGCCAGGGTTTGGGAGGAAGTCCTTACCTATCTCCCGGCTTCTACCCTGAACCTAGCCACCTCGCCTCCATCCGGAAGGCTATAGCAGCCTCCTGGCCAGGGTCCTGACCAGGGTCCTGCCCCGCTCCCGTCGTTCTCCACCCCTCTGCTGTCTGTTCCCCACACAGCTGCTGGAGCGCCCTTAGAACGAAAAGCAGATCATGGCACTGCTCACCCTGGGACATGGATGAATCCATCTGCTTATTACACACATGCTCCTATTGTGGTGCCATCACTGCCTCCGTCTAGTTCTAAAACATCTTCATCGCCCCCAAAGGAGACCCTATGCTGGTTAAGCAGTCACTTCCAACTCCTCCCCTGCCCTCCTCCCCCAGCAACCACTAATCTGCTTTCTGACTCAGTGGCCCTTAGGGTCCACCTCTCTGTCTCACCTGCATGTGCTCCTCCCTGTCTACCACCTCCACAAGCATTGGCCTCTTTCTGTTTCCTGAGCACCCTAAGCTCTTTCCCACCTCGTCACCTTTGCCTTTGCCCTTCCCAGTCCCTGGGATGCTATCCCCCTGGCTCTCTACATGGCTGGCTGCTTCTCGTCCTCCATCAGGCTTCCCTGATCCCTGGGCCTAGAGTAGCAACCATTGCTCTGTTTCCTTCATTGGACTGTTTGTGTAACAAGATGGTTACATGTGATTCTTTATGTCTCCACTAGGCCCCCAAGTCCAAGCACTAACCAGGAGGGACGAAGTCCAAAGCAGGGCTGGTCATCTGGTGCACAGCCTGCAAAGTAGGTGATGAACACTAATTTTGTGGCCTTTACGTGTCACCTTGGGGCTATAAAAGGATGGAAGTTAAGGAGGAAGAGAATTATCATTTGAAGATAATTACTGAAATACCAGGTACTTCCCTACTGCCACCATAGGGCTTCCTCTCTGCTTTCATTCTAGTGACAAGGGCCTTAAGAGGAGGGCTAGAGTCATGGCCAGTGCCTGATACCTGCCCACAGGGCATGAAGGAGTGGAGGCTGGCACTACACACTTAAGCCAGACAGGGCAGCACTGTGTGAAATCTGTACATCCTCTAGCACCTCTTTTGGAGCCTGCTTAAAAGGGACCTGGCTCAAGAGGCTGTGGGGAGGTGAGAGAGTGAGCCAGAAGCTTCTGTGCTGAGGGTTGAAGCTGTAAGCTACTGGCCAGAAACTTCTCTGGGTCAGGGAACTGGCAGCAGAATCTCTGAGCTAGCCAATAAATGCCCAAGGTGGGGAAGAGCTTCTCACCCTCTCAACGCACTAAGTTGTGAGGTGACTCAGACCTTGCCCTCTGCTATCTCTCCTCCCTGCCGCCCAGCTTACCCCTTAAGAAGTCAGAAACCTGTTTGGGGGGGTGGGGAGCCCAGGAAGGAGGAATGAGCAGACTGTGCTCCATTTTTCATTATAAGCCTAATAAAGCAGCTCTGAGCCTAGGGAGGTGACAGGCTCTGGGCTTTGTCTTTTTTTTTTTTCATTTATTTTTGAGGGAGAGAGAGAGAGACAGTGAGAGCAGGGGAGGGTCAGAAAGAGAGGGAGACACAGAATCCGAAGATAGGCTCCAGGCTTTGCGCTAACTGTCAGCACAGGGCCCAATGTGGGGCTCAAACCCATGACCCATGAGATCATGACCTGAGTCGAAGTCAGATGCTTAACCAACTAAGCTACCCAGGTGCCTCTGGGCTTTGTCTTCTTATGCTGACCTTTGAATTCTTGAAAGGACTCTGCTCTTGGGACTAAAAGTGGCTGGGGCACATCTTGTCATCTAAAAGTCAACAAAAACAGTTATGGGACTGCTTAAAAGTCATTCAAGGGCCAAGGAGGAAGGAAGCCCCAATTCTGGTGAAAGGGACAGTAAGAGGAAGGAATAAGGTTGTTTTCTACTCAACACAATGGTTATTCTTGTTTGTCTGCCTTTGGCTCGATGGGCTTCCTGAGGGCTGGGACCCAGTCTGCATTGCTTATTTCGAAGATCCCAGCCCCTAACATGTGGTTTGAGGGCGGCTGACTCTGCTGGTGCCCTGTGGGGTCCCCCAAGTGCCCTTGGATCTTTTTATGGCATTGGGGTGCTGCCATGCCATGCCCTAGCTGCTCTGGGTATAGTTGCTGACAGTTCACACATGTACCCTTTTGTGTAATCACTGAGCCAATCCTCGCTTAACTTCCTTCTTTGACCACTCCAGCTGTGCCCTCTCCCTTCATTTATGATGGGAGAGATTTCCCAGATTTCCCGAGAGTAATTCTTAATTAGTCATCTGCCCATGAACCCACATCTCAGCTTCTGCTTCTAAGGAACTGGGCTTATGTCAGTCAATATTAGTTGAATGAATGGAGAAATTCTACTGACAGGCTTTCTGAGACTCTGGAATGCATGACCCATGGAAACATCTGGCCATGTGGAAGAAAGTGCTTACAGGATTAGATTACTCATCCTCTTCAAGGCAATTTACAGACTGAGGATTTTAAGACTTGTGGGCGATCACTCCTACTTGCCGCACACTCGGAGTTGGGGGGTGGTGGTAGCACAGCTTGTATAATTGCTTCCTCACTGGCTTGTCAGGGCTGGCCTAGATGTGCTTGTCATTAACTGGAAGCCTAGAAAAGGAAGTACTCTGTGTCTGTGTCTCACGTACCTGGTCCGGGAATCCAGGAAGGCCTTGTTGACTTGGACCTTGACCTGATTCACAGCATCAGAGATGGCAGCCGTTGTGCTGGTCTGTGCTTGGAGGAGGAGGGACAAGGAGCAGAATATCTAACACCATTTCTTTGAGATACCCTCTGCTTCTGTCTCCCTCTTTCTCAGCCATTACCCCTGCCCCTCAAATCCAAGGAGACAGAAGATTGAGATTAGGAAGCATTAACAAGAAGCCTCAAGGAGGAAAAGCACAGAATGGGAAGAATGCCTTTGATCCTTGATAAGATGTCAGAATTGCTCTTCAGAGGTCCACTAGAATACCTACGGATGGGATTAAGGGATTAAGCCAACTCAGGTTGGCTTGGGCTACTGGGATGTGGGGGGTTTTCTGGTTCTTGGTGAGGTAGACACTTAAGTGAGTCCATCAAAGAGCTTAGCTGATCACCAGCGCCCTAAGGTAGAGAAGGAGAGGTAGGAATTCTTGTTCTCACTTGTATTGGGGTCTTCAGCATGGGAGGTGGGGTACGGTGAGTTAAATGGTGCCCCCCAAAATACATGTCCAACCAGAACCTCAGAATGTGACCCTATTTGGAAATAGGGTCTTTGCAGATGTAATTAATTCAGATGAGGTCATAAAGGTACAGGATTAGGGTGGGCTCTAAATCTAATGACTGGTGGTTTTACAGCAAGAGAACACACAGGATACACACAGAGAAGTATGTGAAGACAGAGGCAGATATTAAACTGATGTAGCTATAAGCCAAGGAGTACCAAGAATTTCTGGAACCACCAGAAGCTAGGAAGAGGTAAAGAAGGATTCCTCTCTAGAGACTTCAGAGGAACACAGGATGCTGCTGACACCTTGATTTTGGACTTCTAGCCTCCTGAACTGTAGAATACCTTTCTGTTATCATCCTTTGTTACATCAGCCCCAGGAATTCAATACAGGGAGACACTTACCATTTGTAGCCAATGCTGCAGCCTGGAGCAAGGTCAGGAAACCTAAAAGGACTGGGAGATGGAGGACCTGCATTGCTGAAACGAGACCCAGGGTCATATGTGAGTCTTGTAGAGCCTCCATGGGAGGGATGGAGTCACAGAAAGGGGCTGCTAAAGCAGAGAAGGCCCAGGGAACAGCAGATGCCCCAACATTGGAGCAGAGATGGAGAAATTACAACAACTTAAGTTAGCATCTGTGCAGACCCACACCAGGTATTGGGAGACGTGGAAAGAGGCAGTGCTGGAAGGGAAATAATTCAGGCTTTGGGTCAGGAGATCCAGAGTTAAAGATCTGCATTTGCTATAACTAGCTCTGTGACATTGGCAGGTTATTTAACATCTCTGGGGCCCTGGCCTACCAAGTGAGGGCCAAGTGATCCAAGATGTCTGATTCTGCCCTAACAGCCTGTGACCTGCCATCCTGTACCTGTCTTGTCACAAGTGTGAGAAATGCTGTTACCAAACCTGGGCAGGTCTTTGGAGGTCCCCTCCCTCCTTCTCTTGAGGATGTATTGCATCTGGGGAGCGTGGAGGCGGTCAGCTCCTCCCTTCAGAAACCAACTTCTACCAGCTTCTACCCCTCCTCAAAGAGCCAATTTGATGGGAGCACAGGAATGAAAGTTGTGACAAAGCTCAGGGCTCCCCCAGCCTACAGGTGTGCCCCAGGCTACCTGGAGAGATTCTAGATCTTAGATTGACCCCTTCCTTGTGAGTTTTAACCCTGAATGCAAATTATCAGGCAAAAATTCCTGCAGCTTTGTTTGCTGACGAGGGGCTTTGGGGCTTAGAGTGTTTATGATTTTTTGTGGCATAGAACGAAAATATCTTTTTCTTCAAATGTTTATTTATTTATTTTGATAGAGAGAGAGTGAACATGGGAGCAGAGGAGGGGTAGAGAGAGAGAGCGAGGCAGAGAGAATCCCAAGTAGATTCTGCACTATCAGTGCAGAGCCTGATGTGGGGCTCAAACCCATGAACCTGAGCTAAGATCAGGATGCTTAACTGACTGAGCCACCCAGGAGTCCCTGAACCAAAAGGTGTTTTGAGGAGATTCTGGCTCCAGCTCAAGGAAGCACCCCCAGCGTGCAGGTGGAATGACAGTGTGTATAGACCATGCTCTTGACAGGCCCTCAGATCTCACAGGCAGCCTGGGTTCTTCCCTCAGTGTGCACGCGCTGGGTGGATTCCAGAAACACACCACGGAGAATATCTCAGATTGGCTGCTCCCTCCGTATCTACTTGAAGCTTTCTGAGAGAAATTGTGGTTCTGGAGCTTTGCCTGAGAAGCTACCCAGGTGGCCTTCTGGACATCCTCCAGATACTCTCCTCTTGAATTAGGCTAGCCCCGAAGAGGGCTGTGTATCTGGACCAGGTAGTTTTGGTCTCCCCCGCACTCCCCCAGCCTTCCCTCTGTCCTTTTATGATTCCTCTAACAATTTAAAATTTTTGTAAGTTAACTCTAGAAAAAAAGGCACAGTATAAATAAACGTCTTTCTGGCCAAGATTTTCCTTGGCACTTTCATTTTTTTCCAAGCCCCTCAAATGGCTTGCCCCTCAGTGGGATCTTGTTCTTACACTTCTAGGACCCTGAGTAGAACTGTAGTCTTCCTCTTTGTAACTCAAGAAGGCCATTGAGCCAGCAGAAATTTGCCTTTTCAGGCATGTATAGATGATGAGTTTGGAGTAAAAGGTATCATTGGTATATAGTTTTAAAATTCTGGTAAAAATACATATTATAAAATTTACTATCTTAACCATTTTATAAATGTTTTTATTTATTTTTGAGAGAGAGACAGAGCATAAGCAGGGGAGAGGCAGAGAGAGAGGGAGCAGGAGAGGGGCAGAGGGAGAGAATCAGGCTCCAGGTTCCAAGCTGTCAGCACAGGGCCTGATGCGCGGCTCAAACACATGAAATGTGAGATCATGACCTGAGCTGCAGTCAGGTTCTTCAACCGACTGAGCCACGCAGGTGCCCCATTATCGTAACCATTTTTAAAAAGTTTTTATCTATTTATTTTGAGAGACAGAGAGAGCAGAGGAGGGGCAGAGAGAGTGGGGTAGAGGCAGAGTGGGAGGGAGGAGAGAATCCCAAGCAGGATCTGCACTGTCAGAGCTTGAACTCAGGAAACGTGAGATCATACATGACCTGAGCCGAAATCAAGAGTAGAACACTTAGAGGGCATCTGGGTGGCTCAGTTAAGCATCTGACCTCGGCTCAGATCATCATCTCATGACTCCTGAGTTTGAGCCCCACATCGGGCTCTGTGCTGACAGCTTTGGGTTCTGTGTGTGTGTCTCTCTCTGCCCCTCCTTCACTCACCCTCTGTCTTTCTCTCTTCCTCAAAAATAAAGAAACATTAAAAAAATAAATTTAAAAAGAGCA
Organism: Suricata suricatta; assembly: GCF_006229205.1. NCBI lineage: Eukaryota > Metazoa > Chordata > Mammalia > Carnivora > Herpestidae > Suricata > Suricata suricatta. The sequence goes on from NC_043716.1 coordinate 26,911,658, forward strand.
GGACAGTTAACCAACTGAGCCACCCAGGTACCCCCTATTTTAGCCATTTTTAATCATACAGTATATGGTAGTGACAAGTATATTCATATTATCGTACAACAGATCTCTAGAACTATTTCATCTTGCAAAACTAAAACTCTATACCCACTAAAGACCAACACCCTTTTCCTTGTTCCTCTAGCAACAACCATATCATTGATTTTTAAAAAGGGCTGAGGGGCACACAAGTACTCATTATACCGCTCTTTCAATGACTAATGTATTTCGTAATAAATTTTAGAAAAGTAAAAGTTTAGTCTATGAGAAAAGGTATCATCAGACTTAGAGGGAGAAAAATATCGTAGTTGAAGACATGACCGTTGAGAAATCTGAACAGAAAAAACAACTTCTACACTCATTTCTCTTCTCCTTTCCTTCTCACAGGGAATGGGGGGAGAGACCTCAAATCCAAAGCCAAATTATTTTCCATGTCTTCGCTAACTTCCCTGGTACGCGTGAAGGAAGGATGTGGGACGGAAAGCAGAGCCAGGAAGATGCAAGGTTATGCCACTGTACTGGGGAAAAGGGGTGTCCTAAAAGATCCTGGAGGGACGCTGTCTGCAGCCAGGGAAGAGGGCTTCAGGTGTAAGAGGTCAACAAGAGGCTTCTGTGATGTTTAGATATTTACCCACATTCTTATCATCATGCTCAGTGTAGAAATATTTCCCAAGCCCATTGGCTTGCAGCAAAGCCCGGGGCCTTCCCTGGGACATGAAGCGCTATCTGGAGACAGAGTCATAGCCTCTGCCTCTCTAATGTCAGGCTGGTCCACAATTCCTTGCCTCTGCTCACACTCTCTTATGCAGTGCTCCCTGTGGCTGATGAACTATTCATTCTTGAACAGCCAGGCCAAATTTTGCTTTCTCTGTGAAGTATAGCAGATTTCTCCACGCAAAGTTATGTCATTTTCCTGTCCTCCCATTGTACTCCACTCATATCATATATCACTGTTTTCATGTCTGTTGCCCCTATCAGACCATGGGCTCCTCAAGGGCTATGTCTTATTTTTGTTTTTTCCCATGCCCAAGCCTCGTGTTGGTACATAATAGGTGTTGGGTACATGCTGAATTAATGAAAGTCCAGTGGCAGAGAAGTTCAGCATCTGGAGAATACAGAGAGTCATGATGGTGATGGTCCCTTAAGGCCATACCTTAATCTGCCTACTAATCACCTGGGGACCTGGTTAAATGCAAATTCTAACTGAGAAGGTCATAGAAGGGGCCTGAGAGCCTATATTTCCAACAGGCTCCCAGGAGATGCTGCTGCTGCTGGTCTGCAGTCCACACTCTGAGCACCAACGCTTCCAGAGTCTGGCTCTCAAACTTGCTGAGAAGTCACCAAGAGAGGCTGCTGGAAAGCCTGAGAAGGGAAGGACTCAATGGGATTCTTTTCCATGATTGGCAAGAGCTCTGTTGAGGATGGTGGGATGAGCCCAGAAGAAAACCAACAAATACTCCATTACCCCCAAGAATGTTTGATTTGATGTTTTGAGTAGCTCCAGGATCAAGAGGAAAATGGTGAGGACAAAGTTTTTATCAAGATTTCTTCTTTTTTTTTAATTAAAAAAGATTTTATACTAGGCTTCATGCCCTATGCAGAACTTGAACTCGTGACCCTGAGATGAAGAGTTGCATGCTCTACCAACTGAGCCAGCCAGATTTCCCTTATCAAGGTCTTTTTAGAAGAAACAATCCCCCACTTCAGCCACAGGGTTTGGGACACCCAATCACATAAAATGCAATATAATTCAATCACTCCATTTTTCCTAAATGAAGCCCATCTCATATTGCTGCAATTCATATGCCTGATTGAGATTCAGGTGTCCACAAGAGCACTGAAGGCATATGGGACTAGACATTCAGGGCTAACTAGATGTTCAGATATGCTATAAATATCAGGTACAAGATGCTGGAAACAAGATAAAGATCTGAGAGCCCCAACTTAGGAAACTCTTAAAACACTGTAAAATTTTCACTCTAGTTTAGAGGTTACATGATATCAATCTTAAGAACACCACATGGAGTTATTATTTATCCCCAACTCTGTATGTTATCTCTTGGGCCTCAGTTTATAAAGATGATGGAGAAGAGGTCTATGGTACTTTCTAGCCCTAAGGGTCTATGATTCTGTGACTGTTTTCAGACTTGGAAATGCTGCCTTCCGCCACATGGATTTAATCACGTTCTCCTTACACCAAACACGAATGACCTGCCACAGTGGCAGCCAAATACGGCACCAGAAAATGCCCAAAGAAGACAAGTCCAAATGCTTGTCTGAGAAGCCTTTAGGAAATTTCATCATCAATTTAGCAGAAATCTAGAAAGGTTAAAGTTAATGAGTCTTACCTGCCAAGTGCCTTGGCCTCTGGTGGCAGCCAGTGGAGTTATTCTGCTCGGAAGAACTGGTGTTTTACAGCTTCCACCCACAATTTATTTCTGGGAAAGGCCCAGAAGGGAAGACTTTGAGGGGCTGAGATAGCTTGGAGGAGGCATTCAGGTTCAGCAGGAAACACCCTGTGACTCCAGGCAGATGCACAAGGAAGCTGCAGGGATTGGTTGATGCAATATCACTGATTGAGTGAAACAGAAGAACCTCTTCTTCCCATTTTCAAAGTTAAATACACGGTCCTGCTGCAGTCATGGAAAGCAAAATTCTAAACTTTGAGCACACTTGTCCTTCTTACGCCCTTTATGGCATCTGAATAGCTCTTAAATTAAGAACGATTGAATGGCTTTTTTCCCCACTCATTTATTCACTGCCTTTTGATCCCTCCCTTACCTTTCATCTGATTCTTTGTAGAAGCAGATAGATTTGTCTTTTGGATTTAAGTCAATTTAAAAAACACTGCCTTTTTTGGTCTAAAATTTCAAAATACTGCCCTTCTTTTGGCCACCAGAGAGGTAACAAGAACCCTGGACTTGTCAGGGTGGTAGGTTAAGTCCCCGCTTTTGTCCTTATATGGCTCTGGGCAAGTCATTTTACCTTCTGGTATGTCACATTCTCTAGTTTCAAAATTGATAGTTTAAATTATTTTTGGGAGTTTGTGACTTCATGCCTTCTATTGGATGGCCATTAAAAAGTACTACCTGGGGATTTATATATAATATAATATGTATAATATACCACCCTTACCTCAATGACTTTGAAATTTCAAGTTAACTAACTCCATACAGGAAGGAAACAGGAAGTTTCAGAGAAAATGAAATCTCATCAAAATGTATTTTATAGATAGACAAATTGAAACAAGCTCTTGGGTCCCTGAGTTGTTCAGTCAGTTAAGCATTTGATTTCAGAAGGGTAATGATCTCACAGTTTGTGAGTTTGAGCCTCACATTGGGCTCTCTGCTGTCAGCACAGAGCCTGATTCAGATCCTCTGCCCACCCCCCACCCCTTCCCCACTCTCCCTCTCTCTCAAAAATAAACATTTTTTTAAAAATAAAAAAAACCATAGCTCTTTATAAAATTATACCTTGGGTTGAAAATACTCTGGGAGACTGTCAGAAATTCAACAACCATGCACCAAAACCCTGGGTTTACCTTCCAAAAAGTGGTATCCCTTTTCTTCAGCTTATGGCAAGTAGTTAAAAGCTTCTTCTCTTGTGATTTGCCCAAATAAGCTGGGCATCTCAGAAAAAGGCAGCTGTCCAGGAAAGGGGAGTGAGGGACTTTAGGCTCTTGTTTTCTTTGAAAGACATTTCTTTTCCTCAGCCAAGCATTCTTTTTCTTTGTGTGACCATTCCCTGAACTTTGGAGCATGCTTCTCCCGGCTCTCACCTCTGAGTTTATTGCTTTATGCATTAACAAAGGTGCATCGTTAGATGCATCTTGATCTGGTTGGTTTCAATTGATTTCAAGATGGAATTTCCTTCTAGAAGATCTATGAGATAACACCACTTTACTATGTGCAATATATAGTGAACTACTGGAGTCAGGGCAACAGCAAAAGGCAGGTCTTACTGTCTCTGGGTCTTGATCATGTTATGATAAAGATGATATGTCATTGGACTGACCTTTTTGTAAGGGGCAAGGATGGGGCAGTGTCCGCCCTAGGCCAGTATGGTCCTTTCCTTGTTCTTAGCATGAAGTACACCTGAAGGCAGTCCCATCAGACATATAACTGTCCTATGGGTAATTTGTGTTTTCAGAGCTTTGCTGACATGCAATGACATGTTTTCATGGACTTATCTCAGTCTGTTTAGCACAGTTAGTTGTCTCCCTATTAGGGAATGGCAAACTGGCCTGAGAAATGGGGATAGAAAGTCAGAGGGTCCAGTAGAAGGCTAAAAAGGCCAACAGATTCTCATATATAAGCACAGAGATTTCAAGATATTTTAGCAATAGAGCAGCAGCAGGTAGGAGTACCCAATGAATATAAAGTTCATTTGATCTCAGACATGGTTGCTTTTCTCTATTGCCTTCCAGATTTAGAATTCTGAATGCTACACACAAAACATTTGGCTGATCAAAGGGACACTCATGGTCGGTGCCAAAATGGCTACTGTTTCTATGAGGTGATTGTAGCTCTCACCCTGTCCCATGGCCTCCCCACCATCCCCACCATTTCAGGGACCACCTTCCTTGGAAGCATGGCCAGTCCCTTCCTCAGTTGTCTGTTTGCACTGGTAGTTTGGCTGCCATTCGGATCTGGGCAGGTTATTTTTTTCTTTCCTGGTTAAAATCCATTTCCTCTTGTGTTTTCCCAGAACACCAAACAAATAGAGTTCTTGTCCCAGCGTGGCTCCATATACCAATGTCTACCCTGGCTGGCATTGTCCATTTGTTCTACCCCAGAGAAAGGAGGAACCCAGGTGCTCTGGCTTAAGCCATCCTGGCCTCAGGAGTGGGTTGGAGATGATTAAGCTTCTCTGAATCCTGTCCCTGGGCAGCACAGGTCCTCGGGAGGGATGGCACATTGTCAGGCAGACCCCTTTAGAGTGAGGAGGGATTTGTAGAAGATAAAAATGTCTAGGATAATTTGTGTGCCTCTCTCAACAGACAGGAAGGGGCTCTGTTGTCTTTTCTAAGTATTTTGTAGTGGGAAGAGTCACTGGATGTTTGGTGGTTTCTGAGATTGACGTAACATAAGTTTCCTGAGTGACAGGGAGTTTTTCCAGTTAGCCACAGGAGGCTGGGACTAAAGTGCTGGGTCTTGTTCAGGCCTCCCCGGGAACCTTGATGGAGTGGGTAGAATGTTGTCCCTTCATTCAGTGAAAATCCTTTTTTTCATCAAGGCCATTCTCCCATTTCCCCCAGTGTTCTGTCTCTTCTTCCTTCCTTTATTCTCTGCTTTCTTGGAAATTCATTGAGCACCTGGCATCATGAGTGTCCTTTTTTTCCCCTTACTCTCAATCCTCTCTTCTTAGCTTACAAATTATTAATTTTGGTTAAATTATTTCAAATGAAAAAGGCATCAGATCAGTTCTGTGCCTTGGGAGGATAACATAGGGATAGGACTGGGAGAAGCACAGACCTCAGAGTTGAGCCAAGACAATTTGACCCAAAATAAATCCAGACGTGGTTGGGGTAGAGATGGAGAGATATGCTAACTATCATATATGTCATGAGTAAACTCAGGATTTTCAACAAAAGCAATATTAAATTACTATTTCTATTGTATGAAGAGTCGAATGAGGTATACCTTGGGGTACATCCACAAAGAAAATGTCATTCCAGTAAAATGCCCCTGTTGCTCAAACACATGTGCACACATAGATGAAACACTAAACAGCAAGTAGAAGAGCAGGGAGTGCTCTAGAGCAAGACTCAGAAAGTCAGGTTCTTTCCCCCCCTTTTTTATTTTTATTTTTTATTTTTTTAATAATTTATTGTCAAATTGCTTTCCATATAACACCAAGTGCTTCTCCCCACAAGTGCCCCCTACCATGACCATCACCCCCTCCCTCCCCCTCCCCCTTCAGTCCATGGTTCATTTTCAGTATTCAGTAGTCTCCCTTGATATGTGTCCTTCACTCTCCCCCGCTCTCTTTCCCTCTTCCTCTCCCTATGGTCCCCTGCCAGGTCTCTCCTGTTAGACCTATGAATGCAAACACATGGTATCTATCCTCTGCCCGACTTATTTCGCTTAGCATGACACCCTCATGGTCCATCCACTTTGCTACAAATGGCCACATTTCATTCTTCCTCATTGCCATGTAGTTCTCCATTGTATATATATATACCACATCTTCTTGATCCATTCATTGGTTGATGGACATTTAGGCTCTTTCCATGATTTGGCTATTGTAGAAAGTGCCGCTATGAACATTGGGGTACATGTACTCCTATGCATCAGCACTTCTGTATCCCTTGGGTAAATCCCTAGCAGTGCTATTGCTGGGTCATAGGGGAGTTCTATGGATAGTTTTTTGAGGAGCCTCCACACTGTTTTCCAGAGCGGCTGCACCAGTTTACATTCCCACCAACAGTGTAGGAGGGTGCCTGTTTCTCCACATCCTTGCCAGCATCTATAGTCTCTTGATTTGTTCATTTTAGGGAGAAAGTCAGGTTCTAGTCTTATCTTGCTTCACATTGACTGTCTAACCTTGGGGAAGTCACTCTTCATTTTCAGGCTTCAGTTTCCTTATCTGCAAAGAGGATCCACTAAATAAGTGTGGTGCTTCCCCATAAGCTCTATGTTTAGGATTCTGTCATCAGATCCAGTAGGTCCCAGTACCAGTCTGCCCCTGCTCCCTTGTATAATCATGTGCAAGTCACATATCCTCACCTACACTTCTTTTAAAAAAAATTTTTAATGTTTTTATTTATTATTGAGACAGAGAGAAACAGAACGTAAGTGGGGGAGGGGCAGAGAGAGAGGGAGACACAGAATCAGAAGCAGGCTCCAGGCTCTGAGCTGTCAGCACAGAGCCTGATGCGGGGCTCCAACCCATGAACTGTGAGAGCATGACCTGAGCCAAAGTCAGCCACTTAACCAACTGAGCCTCCCAGGCACCCCATCCTCACTCTTTACAAAATTAAGGGACCAGAATCCTATGTTGTTCACTTTCAGGACCAGCTCAGATGGAGTTTTCTTTAGTTCTGGGGAACAATTGAAATAAAAGAATGAGAGGAATCTTGTTGAGAAAGGGGATGAAAAATTCTGCAGGGAATGTGATCATTTTCTCAGTCACCCAAGTTAGAAATTAGGGAGTCCACTTGGATGCTTTTATTACTTCTACTCCTCCTCCTCCTCTTCCTCCTTCTTCTTCTCCTTTGCTTTCTCTCCCTCCTCCTCCTTCTTCCCCTACTTCTCCTTTTTCTCCTCCTCCTCCTCCTCCTCCTCCTCCTTTTCTTTCTTTTTCTTCCTTGTGTCTCACATCTTAGTCACCAACTCCTATCCAATTGTCCTCCATAAATCCCCTCCTATCTCTCCAAGCCCACCACACATCACCCCACTACCGAAGCTCTCCATTCCAGCCAAATTCACCTGCTCCTTTTTTCCAACATGCTATGCACATACTGCTCCTGTGCCTTTCCTTCTTCCATCCTCCATGCCTGGCTTGTTCTCTCCCTTCTTGTCCAAGGCCAGTGTTCAACTCAAGCCCCATCTTCTTTATGAAGCCTTCCCTATCTGTCAAGATCCAGAGAGCACTGCCCATTGGTTTATTTTCTCTCCCTTTTGCTTTTCCTATTTATTCTCTCTTCATGCATCTTTTCCATTGCCAAAATCAGATTCTCAATATCTTAAGAGCTCTAAATTATATTGAGCAATGAATAATATTTGTTTTTATTATAAAGATGGTGATAGTGGTGTAAAAATCCCTTGGCTTAACTTAGTCATTGAAGTCCACGTTCTTGACTGTCAGTTCTAAAATTGTTTCTGGAAACCATTTCCTAGACTGATAAAAATTCTGTGACTATTTAAGGTGTAGCTAGAGAAAATAATTTCTGGATTTTTCTCCTTTTCCTTCACTTTCCCCAACTTAGAGCCCTACAGCCATCCTAAACTGTACAAAAATAGGGCCAAGTGATCATAAGGAACATCTGAATGTTGGTCCTTTTATAGTTGGGAGAAAACAGTAGCTTAAATCCCTTTCTCAAACTTAAGGTAGAACTCCAATGCCTATTTCCCAGATGGCTGAAGAATGTTTCAGAAGCAGCAGGACCCATGTGCCCCCAGTCTTATAAAATTGCTTAGGTCTCTGTGCTGGATGGACACTGGAGTACTAAATGGACATCCCTGAGAAGGCACCCTGCTCCCCTGCTGACTAGCCCACCGCTGGTGGGTGGTGTGTGCTGGGTGCCAACGTGTGTGCTTCCCAGACTTACTGTAGGTGGATGATTTCTCACTACTTTGGCTGCGGCTCCACCCAGATAATTTGGAGGTGTGCCAGGATAACATGCTCTGGAAGATGTTGTGGAGGCTAGAATAGGGTGAGGTGCTTCAGCTGACTCTATAATAGAATCCCTTCCTCTGGTGGGAACCTGGGGTGGGCTAAGTAGCTGTTCGTCTCTTATTCTTCTTGGGGTGCTAAGAAGAGACAGAGACCCAGAGAGGACAGTGAAAGAATATGTAGTGTTCTGCCTTCTCGTTCTTCCCTTAAGACATAAGAATGCTGTAGAATGCCCTTCTATTTTGCAAACAATAGGACATGGGCAAGCTTTATAAACATTGCCTCTGTGTACCTCTAACAAAAGAGGACTGTGAGCAGGTATCTCTGGCAGAACCTGAGATTCTGCCATTTCTTTAATATCTCACACTTTTTAATACTTTTACTTCAGAACACGTTTGGATTTAGAGTATTATTGTAGAGGTAGTACAGAGTTCCATATACCCATACACAGTTTCCACTGTGATTTACATCTTATGTCACTGCAGTACATTTGTCACAATTAATGAACCAACATTGTTATATTCTCAATTAAAAGTCTGATTTCACATTTTAACTTAAAAAAGTTATGCTTTTATATCCTACTCCAGAAGGTATCAGCGTTTGTTTTTTATATAAACATTTTAAACTTACTTAACATTAAGCTAAAGCAGACACCCCAGTAGGAGCCACATTTAGCCTGTGCTCTGTTTGTTGGTCTATTCCTGCTTCCCTCGAAAGGTGTCCAGGTAGCTTGGGCAGAGAGTGAACTTGGAGTGGTGCCAGGAGATCTCACTGGATCCTAACAGCCCTGTTCAGTAGCTGTCACTTGGTCACTTGGTCTTTCCAAGGAAGCCTTGGCTTCCTCCTCTGGCGAAAGGAAACAGTAGCCACGAGCCTGTGTCATAACCTGAGATCGTGTGTGCAGACACATAAAGCATGATTCAGGTGTCAGATATGGTTATCAAGAAGGGTTCTTAGTCATAGGGGTGAGCAGCTACTGCAGCATGCCCTTGTTCTTGAGTTATCACATTTCGTGCTCCTGCAGGCTCTTCTGTCTCTCAAGTTATAGTCCCAAGGAGGGTCCAAAGCTGAAACTAAGAAAGAAACTACTTAAATCCTATGTTGTCATTGCTGGGTTGCATGTCACAGATGTGAAAGAGGGGAATGGAAAAAAAAATTTTTTGGCTTCTGCTGCTGGACTTCCTGTCTGTTTTGGTGACTGTGGAATTCCCCTGTGGCCTACTTGCTGTCTGATGAGAAAGAGAAAAGTAATGGGGACTATGGGGACCGCCCTGTCCCCCAACGGGTCAGATCTCAGTTTTACCTTTTGGGGGATGTGGATGTTCACAGCCTAGGGATAGCAGCTGGCCTAGACAGTATTTCTGCCCTTGAACCCAGCAACCCAGGCTAGCTGCTCCCATCTCTCAGAAGTCCCTGTGGGCCTAACTTCTGCACAGCTGGTGATGCTTGTCTCCTGGAAAGCAGCCTAGCAAGGTTTCCTAGCCTTACACTTAAAACCAGTCTGCAGTGCTAATACCAACTTATGTTTTATTTTTTCTCTTCTGGTGGCAGACCTTAGGAGACCCACTGCCAGAGTCCAGCTCCAGCAGGTCCAGGGTTCCCAGAAGGATGGATGGTGTCAGCATGAGAGAGTGAGAGAGCCACAAGTTTCTTTCTTGATCACCAGGCAGGTATCTCTGCTCTGTCTGCTTTGGTGTCTTTTTTTATTGATCAAGCAGTAACATGACCTTAGAAAATAGAAATTTTTTTACAGTGACTTCATGATAAGATGCTTTAATCATCGAAAGTGTACAGAAACAAGTTTTACAGAAGTATTTTTATTTTAGAACCATCCCATTCATTCTTGGCATTAGTCCCCCAGATTAAGAAAGTAACAAACCTATCTTATTTTGTATGGGTTGTTTTTCTGCCAATAATTATGATTTTGTTTTTCATTAACAAGTTACAACCAAGTCATGTAACGTACTTACAGTGAGGTTGAGCAAATCTTATAACCAAGAATATAACAGGATGTTTTTAGTAGAAAATAGGATAACATACATATTATTTAAATTAGTAAAACTAAGATTAAAACATAGGTTAAGTTGTATATAGATAGGCTGGGAGTTATTTTGTTTGGCTCATTAACTACAAAAGAAAGAATGCTTGTTAACAAGTTGCTTGAGAAAGCTCTTTCTTTGATGCAAGCACAATGGGGGCCTGTGTGTGTTGGCCTTGTACCTGGGTTTCCCATATTCTTATCCATCCTCATAACTGAAGTCAGTATAAGGAAGGATATTTGTAGAATGTGGACCTTGGGAAGGGACCATGTTCTGACCTTGTCTTCTATTTTTTTTATCTCCGAGTTAGGCTCCTTTTCTCCAGGCCAGACATAAATGCAAGTCTTGTGTTTTTAACCCCTTCAAGCCTATGTTTCGAGTCTGCAGGGCTCATTAGAAGAGCCTTTTGTCAAACTTCTATAGTGTTTTGATCTAACATCTCTTATGCAGGGACAGGAAAATGTTTTTTCTTATGAGGTAACTGTGTGGGGAATATCGGTCCGATTTGGAACACCATAAGGCCTAATTAATGACAACAGGCTTAATTTCACATGAGCAGTAGTAGCAGAAGGAGATGCCAGTTTCACCTCTCATGACAGGAGCCTGTGCAAACGTCTGCCATTTCCTCACTGTGACTGTCATCCAGCAAGGCTGATGCAGCTCCCAGCAACCCACCTTAATCTAAATACCTGGCCCCTGAGTCGATGGCCTCACTGTTACCCTCTCCTGTCCAAACCCTGGAATTTCCTCCTAAGCTCTAGCCCATTCCCTCAGGCACTGCTCCACTTCATAGTTGACTTCAGTTCGGTACAATCCAAATAATTATGCATTGAGCAATTGTTTGGGTTACCCGAGGATACAAAGATAAATTGAGTCTGGGTTCTTCCTCTTATAAAGCTCACTGGTTCATGGAGCAGAAAGACGTATAAAAAGATAATTGTTCATTTATTGAGCAAGTGCCTACCATGTATGTGCTGAGCTCTTAAGTTCTGGGGATGCTTCCGAACTCAAGATAGACACGATTTCTTCCTTAATGGAACTTAGAGTTGACAGTAATTTTTTAAATCATGCTTTTAATTGTGTAACTTCAACTGCAGGAATGGTAGAAAATAAGGCTGCATACGATCTGAACGCACATGGCAGGGGCCTAACTTAGTTGAGGATGAAGGAGGCTGCCCTGAGCCAGGGCAGATGTGAGGCAAATACGAAGGGAAGTGGGCTTAAGTCAGGAAGTAGAGGAATGGAAAGAAGATATCAGACACTGTATTTATGCTAACTGAGAACACCCTTGTGTGTTGGGAAGACACCAGCCCTGAGCCCAGGAATATATTCCACTTGATCAACGGTGAATAATTCTTTTACTGTATTGTTAGATTCAATTTTCTAGTATCTTTTTGAGAATTTTTGCATCCATGTTCATCAGGGATATTGGCCTGTAATTCTTTTTAGGGGGTCTTTGTCTGGTTTTGGAAGGTAATGCTGGCTTTGTAAAATAAGTCTAGAAATTTTCCTTTTATTCCTATTTGTTTGGAAGAGTTTGAGAAGCATAGGTATTAACTCTATTTTGGTTTTTTTTTTAAGTGTTTATTTATTTTGAGAGAGAAAGAGAGAGAGCATGGAAGGGGCAGAGAGAGCGGGAGAAAGAGAGAATCCCAAGCAGGCTCTGCAGTTCCAGTGTGGGGCTTGATCTCGCCAACTGTGAGATCATGACCTGAGCCGAAAGCAAGAGTCAGATGCTTAACTGACTGAGCCACCCAAGTGCCCCTTAACTCTTTTTCAAATGGCTGGTAGAATTCCCCTGGGAAGACATCTGACCCAGGATTCTTGTTTCTTGGGAGATTTTTAATGACTGGTTCAATTTCTTTGCTGGTTACGGGTCTGAGCAGCTTTTTCTTATAGTGAGTTCACTTATTCACCATTCACTTATGTTTTCTATAAATATAGACAAACTCTAAAAAGTTGACCAAGATAGAGATAATTTCATTATCACAATTCCAGCCATTTCTTTATTGCAATTCACAGACCGAGAACCTGTCTTAACAGAGATGTATTTTCTTCTTTCTCTGTTTGCACACAGGCCAGTGTGAGGCTAAGCATGTCTCCCCTGAAACTTTAGCCAGGGTTTAAGTTGCTAACACAGTCCAACATCCTGAATTTTGCCCACCATCCTCCTGATGCAACAGCTTGCATGATATAAGGTCCGTCTTTCAGGGTATATCAGCTTAATTCCTTGCTATTCAGAGTGGTCCATGGATCATCAACATTGGCATCACCTGGGAGCTTGTTAGAAATGCAGATTCTCCAGCAGCACCTGGGTGGCTCAGTCAGGTAAACGTCCAACTTCAGCTCAGGTTATGATCTCACAGTTCATGGGTTTGAGCCCCGCATCAGGCTCTGTACTGACAGCTCACAGACTGGAGCCTGCTTCCAATTTTGTCTCTCCCTCTCTCTCTGCCCCTCCCCTTCTTGCACTCTGCCTCTTTCTCTCTCAAAAATAAACAAACAAACAAACAAACAAAGAAATGCAGACTCTTGGGGCAACTGGGTAGCTCAATCAGTTAAGTGTCTGACTTCAGTTCAGGTCATGATCTCAAGGTTCATGAGTTTGAACCCTGCTTTGGACTCTGTGCTGACAGCTCAGAGCCTGGAGCCTGCTTTAGGTTCTGTGTCTCCCTCTCTCTCTGCCCCTCCCCTGCTCACACTTGTGCTCTTTCTCTCTCAAAAATAAATAAACAGTAAAGTAACTTTTAAAAAGATGAAAGAAATGCAGACTCTGGGCCCCCACCCTAGATCTACTGAACTGGAGTCCTTTGAACAAGATCCCTAAATCTTTTTTTTCTTCATTAAATTTCAAGAGGCAGATAAACCAAGTATATCACAATCACCTGAAAAGGATTGCTGACTTTCCAGCCCATGATCGACCCCTATGTCTTCAGTTCAGCCAATTCCATCAGGTTTATGATATGTTTGTTCTTTTTTTTAATAGTTTATTGTCAAATTGGTTTCCATACAACACCCAGTGCTCTTCCCCACAAGTGCCCTCCTCCATCACCACCACCTCTTTTCCCCCCTCCCCCTTCAACCCTCAGTTCGTTTTCAGTATTCACTAGTCTCTCAAGTTTTGCGTCCGTCTCTCTCCTCAACTCTCTTTCCCTCTTTCCCTCCTCCTAGTCCTCTATTAGGTTTCTCTTGTTCTCCTGCAAACATATCTTGTTCTCCTGCAAACATATGGTATCTGTCCTTCTCTGCCTGACTTATTTCGCTTAGCATGACACCCTCGAGGGCCATCCACTTTCCTACAAATGGCCAGATTTCATTCTTTCTCATTGCCATGTAGTACTCCATTGTATAGATATATATATATACACCACATCTTCTTGATCCACTCATCAGGTGACGGACATTTAGGCTCTTTCCATGATTTGGCTATTGTTGACATTGCTGCCATGAACATTGGGGTACATGTGCTCCTATGCATCAGCACTTCTGTATCCCTTGGGTAAATCCCTAGCAGTGCTATTGCTGGATCATAAGGGAGTTCTATGGATAGTTTTTTGAGGAACCTCCACACTGT